>NC_059110.1:83463462-83769462 GCF_020740685.1 Jaculus jaculus | reverse complement strand
TTCTGTAGCCCTAGACTGGCTTCAAACTTACAGTGAAGTGATCCTTCTACTTCTGTCTCCCTAGTGCTGGGATTAAAGGCATGTGTCACCATGCCTGGCTCCAAATTCTTTTTTCAAATAGTGACAAATGCTTAGAAGCAGACCCTGAAGAGTTAACTAGTGCACAAAGGAATTCCAATGGTGACAGTGACCATGGCCTCATTTATCAGCCCAGTCTTTCCCAACACAATGCAAAAAAATTAATAAAATAAATAAATAAAAAATAAAAAACTAAGACAGGAACTGAAGGGTGAAAAGAGCTATGTGTTCTCTACATACTTATGGCACAGGAACCACTGAGAATTGGAGAGAATGAGTGAATAAGAAGAGATATACCATGCAGATGAAGCCCCAGGGGCATCCGTACAGAAAGGACATTTGGCAGAGAAGGTATTTCTTAAAGTCAGTTGAGGGGACCTCCCGATGTTTCACCAAAGGATGTGTTTTCCTGAGCGAAGACCCATAATGTAGATGAGGGTAGCTGTCTTCACTAAAATTGGAAGTAATGGTAAGACATGGAGAATTAGAAGTAATCTCTGAGTTGGCAGCTAGAAATCTTTGCTATTTGTGGGAGTAGTTCTTTGTTAAACATGGACAAGTTGTTCCTTCCCCCATCTTCTAGAGTACTGAATTTCTTGTACCTTGTTATTCAGCAGAAGTAGCTGAGGCTTTTGCTTAAACATTTCCTTCTCTTTTGCCATTGGGACTTGCTGCTTTAAATGCCCTAACCAGCAAGAGTTACATTCCACCAAGGGAAGCTGCGTGCAAATATATTTACCATGCCTGGCTAGTTCAGGACCAGTGGGTGATAACAGATATAATCACAAATTTAAATCTAAATGTTTAGTCTTGTTGGGCACTGCTGAATGTGTGCCCCTGCCATGTCTTTTGATTTTGACTTCTGGCTTGTATCTTAAAAACAACAAAAAATGAGTTCTTTGGTTCATATTTTCAGTGGATGTGGTTTGCAGAAATCATAAATAAAAGTAATTTATGTGGAACAGAGCATTTTAGCAAAGGTGAGAAGTATTCCCTTTGCTCCTTACATTCTTTTGGTTCATGAACTTGGCAAGAAAGATGGGCTGTAAATAAAGTCCCTTTATCTTCCAGGTTTCTGAATGGGCTACAGAGGACTCAGTGTTAACAGTAGTACTTCCCATCTGATATGTGCTCATCTGGCCTCTGATCAGGACTGCTGGACCGAGGAGGAGCCCACTGTGTTTAAGGATGTAGGGAAGCATGGTGCTGTGCACGTGCATCCATCATGGCTGCAAGAGTCCAGTGCTCTGCTGGCCATTCTCCTGGGGAGTGGGTTACATTGTTCCTATTGCTGAGGCTTCTTAAAGCACCTCTGCTCCAGCTGAGGAAGCCTTATTTCCATAGCAACAGCTTTGAGCAGTGCAGGGTGGCCAGCAGTTTCAGAAGGGGCTTTCTATAAATAGAAGCTATTTACCTAGAAGTGTCTACCTTCAGTGGATGTCATTAGGACCTCTGTGTCTCTGTGTAGGACTCAAGATGTGGTAGCCCTCACCAGTTTCCGCTTGCCTGCTAGCTTTGCTTTCTTTTTCTTTCTTTTCCGTCTCTCTTGGCAGAGTCTCACTGTAGCCCAGGCTGACCTGGAATTCACTAGGTAGTGTCAGGGTGCCCTCGAACTCATGGCAATTCTCCTACCTCTGCCTCCTGAGTGCTGGGATTAAAGATGTGTGCCACCACACCCAGCTCAGTTTCTGCTTTCTTTAGGATTCTCTTGCTGAATGAATCTTCATTCATACCTCTTTGTATCATTCTTCTCTTACACTTATATACAATTCCTTTTTTTAATATTCTTATTTATGTATTTCTAAACAGAGAAATAGAAGAGAGACAGAGAGACAGTGAGTGGTCATGGTAGGGCCTCTAGCTGCTGCATATGGACTCAAGATGCACATGCCACTGTGTGCATCTCACTTTACATGGATAATGGGGAATCAAACCCTGGTTGTTAGGCATTGCAGGCAAGCTCTTTAAGTGCTGAGCCATCTCTGCAGCCCCTATTTACATTCCTTACATGTATTCCTTACAAAGTGTTTACAAACATATCCCTTCTCAATGATGTCTCCACCAGGCTTGTCAAGTAGCTTCATCCTACAACTGGAGAAGTGCTTCTGTGTGTGCTGGCTTTGTCTCTCCCTGCAGACTAGCCTCCTCCCCTTCCTAGGAAACCTCACTCCTGTTGAGCTCAGCCTCACAGTTTTACATCCCCCCGCCTGAAAAATGAACTCTCCTTCTCATTTTCAGTTCTGGAAAAAATAAAATCACAGGAAAACTGGTGGACCCAGCTTGGGCCTGGTCTGCCCCTTGAACAGAGGTCTGTAAAAAACCATGGGGGAAGGCCTGCAGGAGGAGGGAGAAGTACTGGGTTAACATTTCCAGAAATGCTCACCACTTAACCTTATGAATCTTCCTAATACAAAGTCTCTGAGTGAGTGGTAGTGTTTCTCTCTTAGAAATTATGGAACTGTACTCCCTTAGAGCTCAAGGGGCTTGACACATAGGTCACACAATCAAGTGGCGAGGCTTATCTTCTGATCCCATTCTGCTGGCTCCAAAGCTCTTGCATTCAACCAATACAGTATGCTGCATTTCCGTGCAATGTAAGGAAAGGGAACCAGCAAATAGATGTAAAGGTGGAAAATGGAAATGGTAGCAGAGGGATGGAAAAGCTAATTTTCTTCCCAGTAACTGAATGTTAGCACCTTGTCTTTTTCAGAGAACAGTCTAAAGCCATGCCAGATTTTCTGAAATTGAACAAACTCTCCACCTTCCTGCAGTGGCAGCAAATGGAATCTCAGCCTAAAATCCCCTAATGATTGCCTGTAGGCTCACTGGATAACAGTGATATAATTCTCTGATAAAGCAAAGTCCAAAATTAGATGGATTTTCAAGCCAGAGAGATGTTTGATTCCCATAGTGTTTCCATTGGATCATAGTCCCTCTGTCCTCACCAGTGGCAGACCACAGATTGGCACAGATGAAGAAGGAACAAAGAGAAAGAAGAAAGCAGGGGCACGTGTGCCAGAGTCAGACTGCTTATCTTCTTGCAGATGACCTGCGTGGCTGTGCGGGTCTGTTCAGAGTCATTGCAGGAGGCAGGGAGCACCAAGAGTCCTGGTTCCAGCTAGGGATGCACACATTTAAGCACACCAAGATTATAACTGAATTTGCTGAGCTCAGTGGGTTGCTTTGCGTCTCCTGATTACAGACCGAGTTCCTGGAGAGAGGGCTCTGCTGCCTAACTGCACCCCAGATGCAGGCCGTCGCCACGCTCCAGCGTGCAGTTCAGAGACTCTCAGCAGAGAGAAATGCAGGGTGGGTTGAAAGCAAACATTTTTGGGTGATTAGTTCTGCTTTTAATCCAGATCCAGCTTGACATGGAAAGATGCCACATTTTATTTTAAAGAGTGTCTAGGGATGGTGCTAGAGTCTCTCCGCACATTACCCAGGTAGTTTAAATATGTTAGTATTTTTTTAAAATAGAATTTTTTTATAGGTCTCATGTTTCTTCCAATTACAAAATGCCCTTCTGTCGGTGTGATTGATTATCATAGGTTAGATATCAGATATTAGGGTGTCTGTTGAGAATATACTTGCTTGGTGGAGTAAATGCTTCAGAGGAACCTTTTTACCTCTGGAAAACGAATTCTATTAAATATTACCAACTTCAGTACATGGTTAAAACAAACAGAAGCCTGAAAAAATTCTGGCAGACCATTTATCTCTCTTGAAGACTGTGAAATGCCCAGTTGTGTGAGTTACTTGTTTGCTGGAAGGAAAACGTGGGCCCTTCTGTGGGGACAGTTCTGGTAGGATGCCAGGTTGAGAATAAGAGGACAGGGACAGGAGCCTTTTCTCTGAGAAGAAAACCACACATACTTCTTTCAGACTTTGACCTCAGTAGAGAACTTGGTCTTTTTGTCTTCCTAGCTCAATGCCATGTATTTTGGGATGTTTAGCTATCATCTGATGAGCATGTCACTAATAACATGTCATACCTTGCAGCATCTCAGAATGTCATGTAAGCAGTACCCAGAAAAAGCCAGTCTTTTCTAATAGTCACTTGCTCAGAAGGCCTCTGCAGTGCCTTTTCACACCCTGGTCCAACAGTTTTTCGAAGCCTCCAGTGGGTTTAGAACTTACTGACCCCTATAGCATCTTGAATATTAGACTCCAAATAGATGTTGCTGGTAGAAAGCATGATGTGATTTGATCTGCTACTTACAATTGTGCCTGGAGTTAGGGAGAATGTGGGTTTCAGCACACCTCACACAGAACAGTCTCAGTGCTGCCGCTTATGCATTGTCCTGTGATATTTTTAATCATCTGGCAAAGATTAATTTAATTTCAACTGTGTTGTAGCTTTGGCTAGATGCTGTAGGTAAGGTGACCATAGAACTTATCACCAGGATCTTTTTTTTTTTTTTTGAGGTAGGGTCTCACTCTACCCCAGGCTGACCTGGAATTCACTGTGTAGTCTCAGGGTGGCCTTGAACTCAAGGCGATCCTCCCACCTCTGCCTCCCAAGTACTGGGATTAAAGGTGTGCACCACCACGCCTGGCAGAGTCACTTAAATTTTTTTTTTTTTTTAGTTTATTTATTTGAGAAAGAGAGGCAGATAGAGAATGGGTACACCAGGGCCTTCAGCCACTGAAAACGAACTCCAGATGCATGCGCCACCATTTGCATATGGCTTATATAGGTCCTGGGGAATTGAACCTGGGTCCTTTGGCTTTGCAAGCAAACACCTTAACTGCTAACTCATCCCTCCAGCCCACCAGAGTCACTTTTGAGAGTGAGAAGGAGCTATTGATAATTATATTGAGCCAGGCATAGTGGCCTCCCAGCACTTAGGAAGCTGAGGCAGGAGGACTATGAATTTAAGGCCAATCAGTGCTACATATGAGGCCTTGTCTCAAAGACACCAAAATAATAAGAAATAAATAAAAAAATAATAACAAGTAACAATAATCAATGCTATTATGATGCTATTATGGCAGTAGTTCTACAGTAGAATTACCCTAGCTAACCCAGAATGCATGGTTGCCTTAACTGTAAAGCAAATGAGAGAAGGTGGGGGAGAGAGAGAGGGAGGAAGGAATGGAGGGAGGGGGGGGGGACCTCTAGCCGATGCAAACAAACTAGATGCATGTGCCACTTTCTGCATCTGACTTTACATGTGTACTGGGAGTTGAACCCAGGTCATTAGGCTTTGCAGGCATCTTTCTAGCTGGACCATCTTTCTAGCTCCCAAAGTGGTTTTAATTTCTGCTTTTCTACTTCCCTAGTGGGAAAGGATGGTGAACATTTTAAAAATACTTATTGGCTTCTTGTGTTTCTTCTTTTGTGATCTGTGTTCATTCCATTAGTCCTTTTGGTGATTGGTTGTTTTTTGTTGTTTAATTTTGGCAGTTCTTTTTCAATTCTGGCTATCAGCCTCCTGTCTGCAGTATAGCTGGCAAAGATTTTCTCCTGTAGTTCACTTCACTGATAGTTTCTTTTGCTGTGAAACAACTTTTTCATTTTTATTTTTTATTTATTTATATTTTCTTTTTTCTTTTTTTTTTTCCTGAGGTAGGGTCTCACTCTTCACTCTAGCTCAGGCTGACTTGGAATTCACTATGGAGTCTCAGGGTGGCCTCGAACTCTCGGCGATCCTCCTACCTTTGCCTCCCGAGTGCTGGGATTAAAGGTGTGCGCCACCACGCCTGGCTCGAAACAACTTTTTTAATTTCATGTAATCCCATTTTCAGTTCTTGGGACTGTATCCTATGCTTTGGAGTTCTGTTCAGAATGTTCTTTCATCTGCCTGTATGTTTTTCTTCTTTATCCTTTGCCTATATCTTGAAGTGCATTCCCTATATGCTTTCCTCTAGCAGTATGGGTATTTCAAGTTTTTAATTAAGGTCCTTAATCTACTGTGAGTTAATGTTTGTACAAGGTGAAAGATAAGGATTTAATTTCATTCTTTTGCAGGTAGGATATCAAGTTTTGCCAACACCATTTGTTAAATAGGCTGTCTTTTTTCCTTTGAATGAGTTGTCATATATTAGGCAACCAAAGCTGTGTTGGTTTATTCCTGGGTCCTATATTCATTGGTCTGCATGTCTCTTTTTGTGCCAGTATCATGCTATCTTTGTCTCTGTCACTCTGTAGTATATGCTCTTAGTATAACTTGCAGTCAGGTCTCATGATACCCACCGATGTGTTCTTTCTCCTTAGGATTGCATTTTGAAATAGATCTCCTTATAACCCAGCTATGCCACTACTAAGCATATACCCAGAGGACTCCAGATCCTACTACTACATACTTACACAGCCATGTTTATTGCTGCTGTACCACAATAGCAAGCAAGAAATAGAACCAGCCTTCATGCCCATCAATGGATGAGTGGATAATGGCAATGTGGTACTTACACAAAATGGAATTTTACTTAGCAGTAATGAGTAATTATAAAATTTGTAGGAAAATGGATGGATCAGGAAGAATTATATTAAGCAAGGTGTCACAAACTCAAAAAGTCCAAACTGCATGCTCTTTCTCCTATGTAGATAGTAGCTTGTAATATTTATATGTATGTATATAAAAGGGGGCTGCACATGTAACTAACACCCCAAAACCTAGGAGATGGTAAATAGAGATGACAACGAAGGAAGAATGAGGAAAGGGCAAAAGGACACATGTGACTTGTGAACAGAAAGGAAAGGGGAGCAAAGGGCTTGGGGAATGTCAGGAGGAGAATAAGCTACAACAAGTTATATTTTAAATACCACAATGGAGCTGGAGAGATGGCTTAGCAGTTAAGGCACTTGCTGGCAAAGCTTAAGAACCCAAGTTTGATTCCCCAGGACCCACATAAAGCCTGATACACAAGGTGGTGCATGTGTCTGGAGTTTGTTTGCATTGGCTAGAGGCCCTGGCTTACCTACTCTCTATCTGCCTCTTTCAAATAAATGAATGAATAAATAAAAAAAAATTTTAATTAAATGCCACTGGACTAGAGAGATGGCTTGGCAGTTAAGGCCTTTACCTGCAAAGCCAAAAGGACCCAGGTTTGGTTTCCCAGTACCCACATAAGCCAGATGTACAAGATGGCACAGGCATCTGGAGTTCGTTTGCAGTGGCTGGAGGCTCTGGTGCACCCATTCTTTCTGCCTGCCTCTCTCTCTCTAATAAATAAATAAATAAAAATAATTTTTTTAAAAAACGTTAAAAAATTAAATACCACAATGATACCTAAAATTCTCTGTGTTAATTAAAACATAAAAAATAGAGCTGGAGAGATGTCTTAGTGATAAAGGCCCTTGCCTACAAGGCCTAATAACCCAAGTTTGATTCTCCAGTACCCATGTAAAGCCAGATGCACAAAGTGGTACATGCATGTGGAATTCCTTTGCAGTGGCTGGAGGCCATGATGCGCCCATTCTCTCTGTCTCTGTCTCTCTCTCTTTTTCCCTTCTTGAAAATAAATAAACATAAAAACCAAAAATAAATAGGAAAGAATAGACATGATCAATCTTTTTCTCCTTCAAACACTTGATTTGCTTCTGTGACATCTCAGTCCTAAATTTTTCTCTTATAATTTTACTCCTTCCTTTTCTTCTAGACTTCTGAATGTTGAGATACCTGAGGGCTCAACTTTGGGCATTTCTTCTCCTTCCAACCTCCTGGTCTGTGGCACATAATCCGAACACACTTGAATGGTTGACAGAGTGAATGAAACTCTGACTGACACTCTGGCACTCCAGCTGCCACCAGGATTCACAGCAATGGTTTAGCATAGGTCATCTTCAGTGATCAGACCATGAAGTACATGTTTCCTACGTGTATATAGCCTCTTCACTCTTCTGAGTCCCTTCCTATTGCTGTCTCTGCTTTCAGGAGACAGGGTGGGTTGTGATGCTTCTAACATGTAGTAGCCATCCTTGGGGGCTTTTATTTCTGTAGAACCCTTTGGTTCACCACTAGCTTCCAGGGTACCTTTCTGACTTCATTTCATTGGTTTCCAAGTGGAACACTATAAATGTCTTCAAGATTTGCAACAAATCTGGAGTCCCTGTAGAAATCTTACTTTTATTTTTGGTTGTTAGCACAAACCTTTTGGATTCCAGAGCCTCCCCTTCCCCTAATTTGGGGCTACCTCTGTCTTTACAGGATTTGAAGGTTGGTACACACACACAGAGACAAATCTACATATCCTATTTATTTGTTATCATCAGTAGCATGTTTAGTAATCACTGAGACAAATAACTTAGTTTGTAACTCAAAGCTTTGTGCTAGGTGTGGTGGCCCAGCACTTGGGAGCCAGAAGCAGGATCACTGCAAGTTATAGGCCAACCTGGGCTACCTAGTGAGACCTTGTCTCCAAAACACAACAAAAAAACTTCATGGTACAGATTTCTAAGAGTCCTCAGTATTTCCCTGTGTCCAAAATGCCAGTAAAATTGTTGGTGTAAGTATAATGAATCCGGAGCTTTATGGTAATATTTTGGGTCCTGAGACTGTTGCTGACTTGTGCTATTTCTCCCTCTTTTTTTTTTTTTTCCTGATTTCTCTTGCTCTAGGCACTTGAAGAGGCCCAGAAAGCTATTCAGCAGCTCTTTGGAAAAATCAAAGATATTAAAGACAAAGCTGAGAAATCAGAACAAATGGTGAGTTTATGTTTCTTTCCAACATTTTTTTTCACCCAAAGAGGAAGTTAGAGTCTCATCCAGTCATAGTAGTTATAGTGGGCTTTTCCCACTGCTGGCCAGCCGCAGTCATCCACATCTCTTGGCAGGGCCCTGTCAGCACCTCAGGGGAGCTGCTAGACAGGGGTGACTCACTGTGCCTGCTGCCCTACATTCACAGCCCTGTTTTAAAATAGGAAACACTTTTCCCCCCAAATGTTTCCTAGTCATTTTGCGTGACTTTCTATAGCATGTTTATATTTTTTTTTCACGTATGGTTTTTATCAAGTTCTTCCTCTCACATTTGTGGTCCCCAGTGATGTACTCTGAAGGCCACCCTGCTGACCAAGAACACCCTATCCTTTACCCACTGTTGTTCCACAGGAGGTGCTAGGCTGGGCTGACTTCAGGGCTGAGATTCTAAGTCACACATCCAAATTCTTGTTCCTCAATTATAAAATGAGAATAGTAGATTCAGATTTGCCTTTTGGATAAAAACCTAGGTTGTGGGCTGGAGAGATGATTTAGAGGTTAAGACATTTGCCTGTAAAGCCAGAGGATCCTGGTTCGACTCCCCAGGACTCATGTAAGCCAGATGCACAAGGGGGAGCATGCATCTAGAGTTTGTCTGCAGTGGCTGGAGGCCCTGGTGTGCCCATTCTCTCCCTCTGCCTCTTTCTCTCTCTCAAATAAATAAAAGTTAAAAACAAACAAACAAAAAGAAATAGTAGTGTCTACCTCCCAGGGCTTTTTATTTGTTTGTTTGTTTTTCGAGATAGGGTCTCACTATAGCCCTGGCTGACCTGGAACTCATTCTGTAGTCCCAGGCTAGCCTCAACTCATATTGAAGCTCAACCTACTTCTGCCTCCTGAGTGTTGGAATGAAAGGTGCATGCCGCCATGCCCGGCCCTGCCAGGATTTCTTTTATTTGAATGTATGAAGAGCACTGAGCAGAGTACTTAAGGATCTGGATCTGTGGTCCTTCCTCAGGGTGCCGTCTACTCGCCACCAAGTAGGGGGTCACTGAAGTGTGACCAATACTGGCTTGAGTTGATTGTACTCAGATCTCTTTGACTCACCAGCAACCTTAGGATTCTGATCTGTGGTTCTGGACTGTGCTTCTTCTTCAAGCTAGTGGAACCCAGTGATAGGGGAGAGATCTCTTAGTTTTCAAAGCATGATGCTGGTTCTTTTATACTAGTGGTCTTAGTTAGCTCTCCTGACAACTGAAACTAAGGAACTTGCCCCAAGATCCAGAGTTGCTAAGTGGTGGAATTAAGTTCATTCCTAAGTCTATCTGATTCCAAATCCACCATATCATGTTTTATCCTCTGTTGGATGCTCTTAAGTGTCCATTGAAGAAAAATCATTACCATAATTATTTTGTAGAGTAACCTGAACCCCCTTTGCATACCCTACTATTAAATATTTCAGAAATAACAAGTAGTTCAGCTTGTTTAAAACAGCATAGGACATGTGTTGGAAGGTCCTGGGTATGAAGAGACCAGTCAGCTCTGGTGCAGAGCAGTGAGGCTCTGAATGAGGAGTAGAAAGAAAGGATAGATCAGAGGAAGTATATTCAGGATGCAATGGTTGGTGAGTGCAGAGTTGAGAAGAGGCATGGATGACTTATAACTGTAAACATAGTGGTTAAAACCTTTGAACTAGCCAGGTGTGGTGGCACACACCGTTAATCCAAGCACTCAGGAGGCAGAGGTAAGAGCATCACCATGAGTTCAGGGCCACCCTGAGGCTACATAATTAATTCCAAGTAAGCGTGAGCTACAGCGAGACCCTACCTCGAAAGACCAAAAAAATAAAAAAATAAAAAATAAACCTTTGAGCTTAGAGAGCCAGATATGGTGGCACACCCCTATACTCTCAGCCCTGGCAAGGCTAAATGGGAGAACCTGGAGTTCAAGGCTAACCTTGGCTGAATAGATCCCCGAGATTAGGGCTAAAGAAGAGGTACAAGGACTTTTTTCTTTTGTAGGTAAAAAGATGATGATGATTTCAGTATTGGAAGTGAGTGACCAAATTATAGAATGAAACAACTATTCCTGATGTTAGGTCGCTTCTGGTGTTCCCCCCACCCAACATTTTGGAATAACACAGATTGCCTTCTTGTTCTACAAAAGACTGCCCCTCTCTTAATGCCATGGAAATTATATTTTAATCTTCTTTGAGGTTTGAGGGAGCCTTGTCTTTGCTAGAGCCTAGGTGATAAGCTGTGGTTCCATTAGTAAAGGTCATCTCAATACAGTGAGCTGACTGACTCTCCCATGCTGTGCTAAGCTAGCGGCTCCACGACAGCATGGACTCTTACGAAAGAGGAGATGTACTTGACCTGACTTCTGTTTGCCCAGTACGGCATGACTAGCTAGTCATTCTACTGACAATAAAAATAAAGTTAATATCTTTCTTTAATTGAGGACTCTGTGACCCTGGTTATGAAGTCTGAAGAAATGTCAGGATTTTTTTTTCCCTGAAATGTCAGTTTTTTTGAGACTTGTTTTGTTATGTAACATAGGCTGGTCTCAAACTTGTTGTGTAGCCCAGGCTAGCTGTGTACTTGCAATTGTTCTGCCTTAGTCTCCCAAGTGCTGGGAATGTAGGCATATGCCACCACACCTGCCCCAATTAAATGTAAAGAGGCTGAGCTGGTGTCATGGTGCATGCCTATACTCCTAACACTTAGGAAGTGGAGGCAGGAGGATCACATCTTCAAGTCCAGTTTAATCTACATAGTAAGTTACAGGACAGCCAGAACAACATTGTGAATCCTTATCTCAAAAAGCAATCAATCAATCACATTGAAGGGACTGATTGGAAATCATTTGATTTTTGTATTAATGAGTCTATATATATTTTTTCTAAGCGCTAACTGAACTTGCTGAACTTGGCTTATATCTTTCTTGCCCCTTCCCCTTTCTCTCCTGTTGTTTTTCAATATTTAGGTAAAGGAAATCACCCGCGACATTAAGCAGTTAGATCATGCTAAGCGCCACCTGACCACCTCAATCACAACGCTGAACCACCTGCACATGCTGGCGGGTGGCGTCGATTCCCTGGAGTAAGCTGTGGGGACATTCTCAGTGGGCCCAGGAAAGCCTCATCCTGCCCAGCTTGGGGAAAATTGGCTGCACGTGTTCAGTCATTTTTACTTTATGCCCTCTGGTGTTCACAACTTAATAAACGTCTGGGATGTAGCTTAGTGGTAGGGTACCTGCCTGGGCCCACGGTTCCTCAGCATTGCAAAAACAAACCAAAACACCTTAATGGAAAAATGAGGTGCTGGCTATCTGAAGGTGACCCAGAAAGCTCATGAAAAGAACTCCCAAAGCCAGGCCATTTACACATGGTAATTAAGTCTGATAAGGTGACTCAGGCAGAGAACCACTGTGAAGCCTTCACTGTGGCAAGTTTTGTGCTTCAATTAGGCAGAGTTGCATTTCACCAACGAGACCATTTGGGACAAATCTTGTATTGAGTCCCCTGTTTTTTGTACACTGTGTTTTTCAAGATAGTAGCTTAGAAGTAGTATTAAAAGAAGTTGCTGGCTGTTTACCACAGAGCAGCAATCCAGAGCTCCTTCCTGAGTGTTCCGGTTCCTTTCTGTGGTGGTCTTCCGGCTGAGGATTGCCCCTACCCCACATTCAGTGTAATGTCACATGTGGACAGATAAAGTATCTTCATAGAAGCATAGATATAACAGGAGTGAAGGAATGCACAGAAGGAAAGAGGAAGAGGAGGAGGCCAGACTTCTTCTGAGGCCCCACTGGGTGTAGCCTGGACAGCAGAGGAGCCCTGGTCCATTCTGCTGGAGTGATTGGCCAAGATAGAAGGCTAGTGAGGCTGCAGGCGCAGTCTCCCCTCATTTCTACAGGCATTCTGTAGTAGCAGGTAGAAATGGCAGTGGAACACCTTGGCTTGAACTCGAGCCTATCTTTTCAAATGCCTTGTAAGGGAAGTCATAAATTATACATTTAATGTGGAAGCCCAACCCGAGTGAAAAATTTAGACCTAATAGTTTGCACTTCCTTGCTGTGTTCAGCTCTTGATTTTATCAGCCTCATTTATTTAAGCCTTATTACCCTTAGCAGTAGGGGAAGTAGACATCTCTGACGCAGAGCTGCTTATCATTGGCTTAAAAAAACTACAGATTTGAGTTAACTTTTAATTGCATACAAATGTCCCTTTTTGTATTCCAGAAAAATGCTTTGGCTTATGTTTATGCTATAATCCTGTTCTTTGTCAAAAGTGTGCTAACCATGTAATAATGAATGCAATCCATAGTCTGCCCAGATTCTCCTCCCCTGCCCAGTGAGCATCCAGCAGTCATATGTTCTTTTTACTGCCATGTCAGATAATTTACACTTCTACAACTTAGTTCAACCTACTTGCCATTAGTTAAATGCATGTTTGACCCTCTGCTTTACTGAATGATGTCACTTGAGAATTTGAGCCAAATCCTTTTTTTGTTGTTTCTTCCCCAGCACAGTACCATACATAATCAGTGTTTGTAAATGTTTGTTAAATCTAGTTGCTATCTGTTTTAAAACTGCAGTAGATTGTCCAACATCTGTATCTTTGTCTTTAGTGGTTTTCTTGACTTCTCAACTTCTCTTTTCTTCCAGAGCCATGACCAGGCGCAGACAGTATGGAGAAGTTGCTAATTTGCTTCAGGGTGTAATGAATGTTCTGGAACACTTCCACAAGTACATGGGAATCCCACAGATCCGGCAACTTTCTGAAAGGTAAAGTGTTGCTGGAGAAAATGATCTTCCCGTGAGAAAAGATGGCACTTCTACACTGAGCTAAGTGGGTTCAGTGCCCAGCCTTACTGTAGGAAGGGCCTCAAACACTATCTGACTTCACCCTGGTACCTGCCTTTTACTCTGTCTTCAGAAGCTACCCACGCCTGCTACTGTGCAGCAGTTGTACATATGTGTGACTCTCCACCGACTACATGTGTGAAGGAAACTACCCTAGTTATCTACTTGTAACAAACCACTGTAAAACTTACTGGCCTAAAACACTTGGTTTGCTTATGAAACTTGGCCTGGCTCAATGGGAACAACTTGTCATTTTCTTCCACTCTCTTTCCCTCTCTCCATCCTTTTTTTCTCCTTCCCTTCCTCCCTCCCTCCCTTTCTTATTTCTTTCTCTCCATCATCATACATAACATCATGTTGATGGACCCAGTATTATGCAGGTCTTCTGCAGGTAATGACATTGCTATGAGGTCATGAATGCACCAGATACTTTGTGTCTGGAAGACAACTGTTCTTTTTCTTCTATGACAATTACTCAGATTTCTTATTTCTGGAAGGCAGCTATGCTCACCACTATACCACCAACGCAGATTTCTTACTTCTTTATGTTTTTTTGTATGTGTATGTGTACACTACGTGTGTGGTATGGTACGTGTGATGTGTGGTGTATGTGTACAGATGTGTGCATCCCAAGCACTTGTGATGAACATCCGGTGGTATTCTCTTTCTTCTCATCTACATATTTCTTTGAGATGGGGTCTCTCTTGACCTGAAGCTGCTATTGGTCAGCAAGCCCCAGTGATTCTCTGGTTTCTACCCCTAATAAATTGGGATTACAGACATGTGTGGCCATGCCCAGCTTTTTATATGGGTTCTGGGGGGAGTTGAACTTGGTGGTCTCTGGCCCCAGATGCCCCCATGCTTAAGCAGCAAGTACTCTTAACTTTTGGGCTATCTCCCCAGCTATATTTTTGGATGGGAGGGAGGCATTGTCTTACTCTAGCTCAGGTTGACTTGGAACTCACTTTGTAGCTCAGGCTGGCCTTGAATTCATGACAAACCTCCTTCTTCAGCCTGTGGAGTGCTAGGATTAAAGGTATGAGCCACCACACTAGGCTTTCTTTATTTTTTAACTTAAAAAATTTATGGTTACTTGCCAGGCATGATAGTATATGCCTTTAATCCTAGTACTCAAGAGGCTGAGGTAGGAGAATTGTAGTGAATTTGAGGCCAGCCTGGGCAATGTGAGACCCTGCCACAAAACAAACAAACAAAAGTTGTGGTTAATTTTTGGTGGCCCTAGAGGATTGAAATCACAACCCTGTACACTCAACACATATGATTTATCACTAACCAAATCTCCTGCCACATTTTTTTTCAAGGTAGGGTTTCACTCATTCTAGGCTGACCTGGAATTCACTCTGTATTCTCAGGGTGGCCTTGAACTCACGGTGATCCTCCTACCTCTGCCTCCTGAGTGCTAGGATGAAAGGCATGCATCACCATACCTGGTTCCTGCCACATTTTTACCACTTTTTAAAAAAAGATTTTATTTTCATTTATTTATTTGAGACATGGGGAGGAGAGAGAGTGAGAGAATGGGCATGCCAGGGCCTCTAGCCACTGTAAATGAACTCCAGATACATGTGCCACATGTGCATCTGTCTTATGTGGGACCTGGAGAATTGAACCTAAGTTCTTAGGCTTCATAGGCATGTGCCTTAACCACTAAGCCATCTCTCCAGTCCTTTACCACTTTTAAATGTACATTTTAGTGGTAGTAATTACATTAATATTGTACAATCACTATTATTCCTAGAGCTTTCCATCATTCTAAACATTCTCTATTAAATAGTAACTCCCCATCACTATTTCTTCCCAGCTCCTGGTAAACTTCATTTCTACTTTCTGTCTTCATGAATTTGCCTATTCTTGCTACCTCATATAAGTAAAATTCAAGAATACTTGTTCTAGGGGCTGGGGATTTAGCTCAGTGGATGAGCGCTTGCAAGGCCCTGGGTTTGGTCCTCAGCACCAAAACCCCCCAAAAAAACAACAACAAAAAAGAATACTTGTTCTCTTATGTCTGGCTTATTTCACTTAGTATAATATGTTCAAAATTCATCCACATTCCAACATGTCAGAAGTTCATTCCTTTTTAAGGCTGACCTTGTTTGTCCACTCACCTGGTGATGAACATAATGGGTTGCTTCAGGACAGGCAAATCTGTTGTTTGGCATTTGTTGTTGCTAATAACCTGAAGTTAGGCCTGTCCTTATTCCTTTTTTTTTTTTTTCAAAATTTTTTATTTTTATTTATTTATTTATTTGAGAGAACGTGTGCGAGAGAGAATGAATGGGCGCTCCAGGGCCTCCAGCCACTGTAGATGAACTCCAGACACATGTGCCACCTTATTTATCTGGCTTACATGGGTCCTGGGGAATCAAACCTGCATTCTTTGGCTTTGCAGGCAAGAGTCTTAATCGGTGAGCCATCCCTCCAGGCCTGTACCTTCTTCCTTTATTTATTTATTTATTTGCATTTTCAAAGGGTTTATTAAAGAATGTTCTTGAAAGCTAATTTGCTCGTGCTGTCTGCATAGTAAAGGTGATGGGAGAGAGCAGGGTCCCAGGCCTCGTTCCTCTGCAGTTCTTCGTGGCAGAGCAGCATGGTCGTTCTTGCAATGTGAGAACAAATTAAAAAGAGTGTCTTCCCATGACGAGGCGTAACAACAGGAGACGGAGTGAAAAGCCGTCTTCCTTTCATTCTGTGGTGTTGGAGCCTGTATTTTTACCGTCACAGGCTACAATTTTCACTTTATCCACCTTAATAAGTTCCGTCACTTCTCTGAATTCAACATCATTCAATACAAAAGTCCATACATTATCACAGAATCTGCATGTATTTAGAGAGCCCCTGAAGTTGACTCTGCTCCTGACCCTCTGGGCCAGCGCTGAGTTTATAGCCTTATCAAACTGAAGCAGAACTTGAAGGGCAAGTTGAGGGGTGATCTGTTGAGACTGTATGAGCTCATCTAGGCTCTCCTGAAGGCTGTTCCCCAAAGTGGTATTTCTGTACAACTGATATGCCATGGCTTATGAGGAAGAAATTGCTTTTTTCAGGCTTGCATTGATGTCCTGGGGGAGGCGTTTCCTGCCGCGGGGCGCTCACGAGGGCGCCCCGAGGGAGGTGCCTACCCCGGCAGGCGCTCGGCCGCCGCCACCGAAACCACAGCTCTGGGCCCGTGACCCGGAAGCGCTCGTGGCGCCCCCTTCTCCCTTTATAAGAGGACTTACTGCTTGTGCTTTTGATCTGGGACTTAGGGGACTGGGCAGATTTGGGAGATTCACAGGATGTGTCTTCTTTTCATTTGTGTCCTCTCCTCATTGCGCCTATAATCTAGACTTGTGAGTTTCTTACATTCTAAAACATTGTTCTCTTTTACTGCCGCCTTTGAGTAGTCTTTGTGATTTCTCTGCTTTCTCTGTAAAATTCTTGTTACATGAAAAGTAGAACTTCTAAGTTGGCCTCCATTTTCTTTTTTTTCCCCCATACTTTTCTTCTCTTTGTACTTTGGGACAGTTTTCTGAAAGAATGCTTCAACTTCATCTTCCTGTTTTAATTTATTCTTTTTTTGTTTGCTTGTGTGAATGTGTGTTTGTAATGTGGTGTGACTGTATGTGGTATGATGTGATGTATGCATATATATGTGCCCCTGTGGCACCCCATGCGTTCATTTGCAGTGCTGGGACACGCTTGCCCGGGGTGGCCAGAGCAGAATGTCAGGTGTCCTGTTCCATTGCTCTTCTGTCCATTCTTCTTTGAGCCTGAGTCTCTTATTAATAGCAGAGCTTGCTGCTTTTTGTGATCCAGGGTGATTCCCTATCTCTGTTCCCCTTTTCGGGACTGGAGTTACTGGCAAAAGTAGCCATTTCCAGCTATTTATATGGGTTCTGGAGATTGGAACTTGGGCAGTTTCAGGCTTCCTTGGAATCTTATACTTGCTCAGGAACCACACTTAACCACTGAGCCATCTTTCCTACCCTTAATTTATTCTTCATTTGTGTCTATTCTGCTCTTTGGCCTAGCTGTTGGACTTTTTAAGTTCAACAATCCAATTTTTAATTGCCCAAATGTCTAGCTGATTCTTTCTTTAGGGGCAAAATATCCTCTTAAATCTTGCAGAGAATATGTCATATGCTTCTGAAGGGTCTAGTTTGCCTGTTTGTGCCTCCTTGGAAGGTTTTCAGTTTGTTGAGCATGGTGAGCATATGGGCACTCTTTAATGCTAGTGTTTGGTGATTCTTAGCTGAAAGTTCATTTTTATCTGGGACTTTCCCTGTTAATCTGATCAGAGGTGTTCTTTACCTCTACCTGCTACTGAGGAGAGGTAGAATGGGCCATTTAGCTAAGTGTGCCATTCAGCTCTTCCAAAGTGACTTGAGCCAGGCAGAGAAGAACTGCCAGATGGTGTGCCAGGGGTTGATCTGACCAAGGAGGTCCTCTGAGCTTCTTGGATTGCTTCTCTCTGGGCATTGCTGAGATTCTCAGACTCATTGGTCCATACCCAGTGACTGAGTGAGCATTCAAGGTAAGGATGCAGGCATGGTTCCTGGCTTAGCCATTGCTGTGGGCGGGCCCCAGTCTTTTCATGCTAGACTCTAGTGACCAGAGGTTGCTCCAGAATCCCCCTTCTGCATTTGGTATTTACCACTTCATGTCTTCATGACCCAGCTGCCAGTTTTTATGTGAATCTGAACTCCGGTTCTCATACTTTCATAGAAAGTGTTTTATCCACTGAGCATCTTCCTAGCCCCTCTTTCAGTTTTGAGAACTTTTAGGCACTGATTTCCTTCTTTAGTCTTATTCTATAGGAAATCTTCCAAGTGTCTTGTCTACCACTTATTTTTCTACCTGGTTTTAGACTTTTATTTCAATGTTTTCATAATTTCTAAGAATCTGAGGCAGGAAGAAGAGGTTGCAACATGTGCTAAGTATGCTATTAACTGTTAAGGAATGTCAGAATAGAGCTTGGCAGAGTGCTTGGGAAATCACCACCCTTCCCCTCATCCTTCTTAACCTCTTTGTCACTTTGGATGGCTGGCTGCCATGTCAGACTGGGAATGTGGAAGCCAAGCAAGTCCATGAACAAGACTGAATGAGTTGCAGGAAAAGAAGGACTCATGGATGGAGAGGTTAGGCCTGCTGTCAGTGAGCAGGGAGGGGCAGGAAGGCAGCCACCTGCCTGAGTCTTGTGCTGACCCGAAGTGATCAACTGGTCACATTCATACATTCTTAACTTTGTCTACCTAACAGACATTTACTGTCTTGTGTATTGTAGACCTTGTGCTAGAACACTAAAGTACAGAGACAATAAATGTACAACTCTTTCCTCAAAGTAGTAGAAAGTTCCAGTATTGCACAAATGCAACAAAACTGGAATATGTTATGCAGGATCACAGAAGAGGAATTGATAGACTAAATCAGGCACTGAGGGTGAGCACCATAGGAGAGTCCATTTCAAAAGAATAAGTAAGATTGAACCACCAAGACAAGAAGTGGTGGGGAGGTGTAGCATGTTATTCTGGTAGTTTGGCTGTATAGATCAATGGGATAAGAGTTTATGTACCTTGTTAATTTATTCTTTTGTTGTATGTTTGGGCAGTGACAGAATTTAAGCAAAGAGGACATGATCTCACTTACATTTTGTAAAACTGTGGTGGATTTTATGTATAACAGATAGAGATGAGAATGTAGTAGTAGACTAGAAAATCGAGAATGTGTTTGGGAATCAGATACCAGTTGATAGTATGGAGGGGCATCACTGAGGGCAGGAATACAACAGAACAGAATTTCATTTGTAAAACACAACATGGGAATTCATAAGAATATCACTTAGTTATGGCAGTGACAATCTTTTTTTTTTTTTTTTTTTCGAGGTAGGGTCTCACTCAGGCCCAGGCTGACCCAGAATTAACTATATAGTCTCAGGGTGGCCTTGAACTCACGGCAATCCTCCTACCTCTGCCTTCCAAGCGCTGGGATTAAAGGCGTGCGCCACCATGCCCAGCTCTTTACCCTTTTTTTTGAAGCAGTGTCTCACTGTAGCCTAGGCTGGTCTCAAACTCACAGCCGTCCTCCTGCCTTAGCCTCCCAAGTGCTGGGATTATAAGCATGTGCCACCATGTCCAGTGATCTTTTTTTAAAAAAAATTAATTATTTTTTATTAGTTATGTACACAGTGTGTATACAGTCATGTTAGTTCCATCATTAGCCTCCTCCCTGTCCTCTCTCCTCCACAGGGACCCTCCTCATTGGGGAATATGGGTTGTGCATTGTGGGGTTAGCCATCAGTTAGGGGCAAGAGGCAGTGTCTCTGTTCATAATGACCCAACATGTGACTCTAACAATCTTCTACCCCACAAATTTCCCTGAGCCATGTTGGGTTTGTTTATTTATTTCCACACACAGACAGATAGAGAGAAGAGACACAAAGAGAGATAGAATGGGCACAGCAAGGCCTCCAGCCACTGCAAAGGAACACCAACCACATGTGCCACCTTGTGCATCTGGCTTACGTGGGTCCTAGGGAATAGAACCTGGGTCCTTTGGTTTTGCAGGCAAGCGCCTTAATCACTAAGCTATCTCTCCAGCCCCTCGTGATCTTTTTTTTTTTAAGTTTTTCGAGGCAGGGTCTCACTCTAGCTCAGGCTGACCTGGAATTCACTATGTAGTCTCAGGGAGGCCTCGAACTCACAGTGATCCTCCTACCTCTGCCTCCTGAGTACCTAGTGATCTTTTTAACAATAGTGTTGGATAAACAGAATATCCACATGCAGAAGATTGAAGTTGGACCCTAACCTAGTACTATACAGAAAAATTAATCCCAAATGGATCCGTGACTTAAATGTAAGACTTACAAGTATAAAAGTTTTAGACGAAAACATGAGGAAAATCTTCAGAACATTGGGTTTGGTAGTCTTTAGCTATAACACCAAATATATAGGCAACAACAACAAAAAAAATCCAAACAAATTGAACATTATGGAAATATGTTTAAAATGTACATCAAAGGGCACTATTGTGCTGGAGAGATGGCTTAGTGGTCACTTGCCTGTGAAGCCAAAGGACCAGGTTCGATTTCCCAGAACCCATGTAAGCTAGATGCACATGTGGCACATGTGTCTGGAAGTCTGGAATTTGTTTGCAGTGGCCACAGGCCCTGGAGTGTTCATTCTATCTCTCTCTCGTAAATAAATAAATAATTAAACATAAAATATATACTTTTTAAGCCGGCTACGGTGGTGCACGCCTTTAAACCCAGCACTTGGGAGGCAGAGGTAGGTGGGTCTCCTTGAGATTGAGGCCACCCTGAGACTACATAGGTAATTCCAGGTCAGCCTGGACCAGCTAGAGACCCTACCTTGAAAAACCAAAAATAAAATAAAAATGTGTGTGTGTGTGTGTGTGTGCGTGCATGTGTATTTATATCTTAAAGGCACTATTAACAAAATAAAAGAGGAATCCATAGAATGGGAGGAAATATTTGTACATCCCATATCCAGGAATTAATGTCCAGGATATTAATCCTAATGCTCAACAATTTGAAAGAAAAATTTAAAAATGAACAAGAAACTTGGTTAGATATTTCTCCAAAGAAGATGTGCAAATGGCTGATGAGCATGTGAAAAGATGTTTGATATCATTAATCATTAGAGAAACACAGAGCAACTACAAGATAGTATTTCACTTCCATTAGGGTGACTACTATGAAAAACAAACAAAAACATCAACTAACAAGTGCTGGTAAGGAAGTGGAAGAACCAGAATCTTTGTGTACTAGTGGAAGGGATGTAAATAGAATCACCATATGCTCAGCAGCTCCCAAAATACTTGAAAGCACTCCTAAGCATATCCAAAAGATATCAACATATCCACATATCCTCACAGAAAATGGCATATTATTTGCATATAACCCATCAATAGCCTCCTTATACAGATTGCACATTCCTAATCTGAAAATTCAGAATCAGAAATGGTCCCATGCAGAACTGTTTTGAGCACTGACTTGGGTCATATGGTTTATTGTTATTTTTATTTTATTTGTTTATTTATTTTTGGTTTTTCTGAGGTGGAGTCTCACTCTAGCTTGGGCTGACCTGGAATTCACTATGTAGTCTCAGGGTGGCCTCGAATTCATGAAGATCCTCCTTACCTCTGTCTACTGGGATTAAAGGTGTGCACCTCCACGCACGGCTCTTATTTTTATTTTTTTGAAGAACTTCCACTCCAAAACAAAAAAGCAAAAAGAAGTGGGTGAGGTAACATTGTAGTTTTGATTTGCATGTCACTGATGATGAAGTGATATTAAGCAGTATTTTTACATATCTTGTTGATTTTGTTATATGTTTCTTTTTAAAAAGGTATGTTAGAGGCTGGAGGGATTGCTTAGCAGTTAAGGCATTTGCCTGCAAAGCCAAAGGACTCAGTTTCAATTCCCTACAATCCATGTTAGCCAGATGCACAAGGGGGTGCACGGGTCTGCAGTTCATTTGCAGTGGCTAAAGGCCCTGGTGTGCCCATTCTCTCTCTCTCTCTGTCAATTATAAATATAAATATAAATATAAATATTTTGGATATTGACTGTTCTCCAGATTCTTTTCCATCTTGTGGCTTGCTTCAACTGTGCAAAAGCATTTAGTTTGATATGGTCCTATTTATTTATTTATTTGTTATTTGTGTTTTTTTTGGGGGGGTGGGCCTGGTTTTTCAAGGTGGTTTTCCAACTCTAGCTCAGGCTGACCTGGAATTTACAATGTAGTCTCAGGGTGGCCTCGAGCTCACAGTAATCCTCCTGTCTTAGATTAGAGGCATGCACCACCACGCCTGTCTGTGTTCTTGATGTGCTGTGCTGTTTGTTTTTTTAACTTTTTTAACTTTTTCTTTTTGAGACAGGATCTTGCTATGTACAAGCCTAGGCTGCCCTCAAACTTGTGATATTCTAGCTTCAGTCTGTGGGATTCCTGGTGTGTACTACCACTAACCTGCTTTTTTGTTTGTTTGGTTGGTTTTGGTTTTTTGAGGTAGGGTCTCACTCTAGTCCAGGCTGATCTGAAATTCACTGTGCAGTCTCAGGATGGCCTAGAGCTCACGGTGATCCTCCTATCTCTGCTTCCTGAGTGCTGGGATGCACCACCATGCCCGACTCACTTCCTGCTTTTAAAAGAAAGCAGTTTGTTAATTTGAAGTAGCAATGGTAGGATGGCATTGGGGGGGGCAGTATTCTATCAATATCTTTTAGTCTTCCAAATGTTTATGACTATAGGGGTTGTCTCAAACATAGGATGGCTTCATTCTTCTTTTTCATTCACCAACTCATTTCTAGTAGCTTTGTTAATATAGAATACTTGCTACTAAGCAGCACTAAAAAGAATGTGGGGTAGAAAACTGCTTTCAGTGCCTGACTACGATTGTTTTTTCAAAAAGGTGCTCAAAGTTTGAGAAAAGTCCAAACTTCTTATTTTTAGCATCATTTCTGGTGAATTTTCCTCCCTTATGTTTATATAGTGATGGTTGAACCATCTGGAAATGATAGAAATAGCTGCTTGTTCAGAGGGAAGAGAGAAGGCTTGAGAGTTACACCCTATGCATTGCTCTAGTTTAATCTAATATCTCTCTGTCTATAAATCACAGAAGTCACACAAAAGGTTGCATTCTAAAGTCTTTGCCTGTACATTTGAAAGATGAAGTTCATGGGCCTTGATTTGCTATTTCTTCCAACTACCCTTCTGGCAAATGCCTAAATGTTTAATGTAGCATTAAAGGAAAGATTTTTTCTTTAATATCTTTACATTTCAAATCCTCCTGGCCTAAGTGTATCCAAGAAAACAAATGTTTCTAGTCAGTCAATATTTCCTGAGAAAGAATGGAAGATTCTTGTGTGTTTTTTTTTTCTTTTTAAATTTTTATTAGCATTTTCCATGATTATAAAAAAAATCCCATGTTAATTCCCTCCCTCCATCCACACTTTCTCCTTTGAAATTCCATTCTCCATCATTGTGCTTTTTTTTTTTTAAACAACAACCTTGATATGTGTGTGTGTGTGTGTGTGTGTGTGTGTGTGTGTGTATTTTTTAGATCCATGTTTAAACTCTTATATGTGACAGAATCTTGGCAGGCTGAGAGGTAACATGGCATAATGATAAAAGAACTAAACTAGAGGATGGACAGGCCTGACGAGCTGTTTGACAAGTGTTTACTGAGCCTCCTCAGTTTGAACCCTGAGAGCTGACCTTGGATTTCTCAGAAGCATCCCGATGAGTCAATCCACCATTTACAATGGAGATTACTTTTTTAAAAACTATTTTATTTTGCCAGGTGAGGTGGCACAGGCATTTAATCCTAGCACTCATGAGGCAGAGGTAGGAGGATTGCTGTGAGTTGGAGGCCACCCTGAGACTACATAGTGAATTCCAGGTCAGCCTGAGCTAGAGTGAGACCCTACCTTAACCCCCCCCCCCCCACCATTTATTTATTTGAAAGAGAAAGAGAGAAATAAAATGGGTATGGCAGGGCTTCTAATCACAGCAAACTAACTCTAGATGCATGCACTACTTTGTGCATCTGGCTTTACTTGTATGCTAGAGAATTGAACCTGGATCACTAGGCTTTGCGGGCAAGCTCCTTAACCACTGAGCAGTCTCTCCATCACCCCCTTTTATAACTTTTTAAAAATATATTTTATTTGCCAGGTGTGGTGGCACACGCCTTTAATTCCAGCACTTGGAAAGCAGAGGTAGGAGGATCGCCATGAGTTCAAGGCTACCCTGAGACTACATAGTGAATTCCAGGTCAGCCTGGGCCAGAGTGAGACCCTACCTCGAAAAACAAAACAAACAAACAAACTATATGTATACATACATACGTACGTATATATGTTTATTTATTTATTTGAGAGAGAGAGAGAAGGAAAGAGTCAGATAGAAAGAGAGAGGATGGGTATGCTGGGCCCTCTGGCCATTGTAAACAAATTCAAGACACATGTGCTTCCTTGTGCATCTGGCTTATGTGGGTGCTGGGAAATAAAACTGAGTCCTTATACTTCACAGGCAAGCACCTTAACTGCTAAGTCATCTCTCCACCCCCCCTTTTATAACTTTTTATTGACTACTATACATATAGATAATGTGACATAATCATAGCCCCCTCGCACTGTCCTCCCTTTCCCCCTCCTGAATCCCTCCTTCACTGAATCTATTCTTTCCAACTAGTCTCTTCTATTTTGATATCATTTTTTTCCCTTCTATATAGATTTTGTGTAGGTAGTTTTAGCCACTGTAAGATCATGAATACCACAGCCACTTTGTGTCTGGAAGGCAGTATTTTAAGCACTCCTGTCCTTCCTTTGGCTCTTGCAGTCTTTCTGCCACCTCTTCCACAATGGTCCCTGAGTCTTGGAGGATGTGATAGCAATGTCTTCCTAAGTGATGAACACTTGATTGTCAACTTCTTGGCACTTTGGTCATTTTTGGGTCACTCCAGTAGTCACTGCCATCTGGTAAGAGAATCTTCTCTACCCAAAAGTGAGAATAACCTTAACATATTGGCATAGACATAATTATTTAGAGGGAAGTTTGGTGGGCATAATATATATAGCCTTTTAGCTACATGACAATAGTAGTTTTCTCCTTAGGGCATATGATCTCCACAGTCATAGTCTTTTGATTGAATTTTCAGCTCCATACATGACTTCTGTTCTGTGGAGTGGGCCTCTAGTCCAGTCAGAGAACAGTTGGTTTCCCCCATAACAGACATGCCAACATTATACCAGTTGATGTATTTGACCTGGTTGTCCAGCTGCTTAACTGATAGTTAAAACTGTTAATGGCTTTTCTCTCTCAAAAGGCTGCATAGCTCTTCCCAGTATCCACCTGGTCAATAGGAAGGAGCGTTCTAGCTCAACTTCTGGGCATAACATTATTCAAGGTGGTGATTCTCTGTGCTTTTTAAAAAAATATTTATTTATTTGAAAGAAAGGAGAGACAGAAAGTATGAGTGCACCAGAGCTTCCTGTCATTGCCAGTGAACTCCAAATGTATGGACCACTTTGTGCATCTGACTTTGTGAATACTGGGGAATCAAACCCAGGCTGTTAGGCATTGCAAGCAAGCACCTTTAACCATTGTGCCATCTCTCCAGCTCAAGGTGGAGAATCTTTATCATGGCCATTTCCATGGTTATTTCTGACTTATAAGCCATTCCACTCAGTGAAGACTGAATCTTTGGGAGTATTTGAGAAGTATTGAAGATATTTTGATGGGGAGTATTTGAGAAGTGTTGAAAATAATTTGTTTGGACTATCACTGACTAGATAATAATTAAGTGCCAGGGTTCTTTATCTCTAAATATCTAAATAATTTGTATGATTTTCTGTTCCTCTGGCACCGCTCCTTATGTATCATAGAATATTTAAGAAAGGGCCCCTTTGCCGGGCATGGTGGAACACGCCTTTAATCCCAGCACTCTGGAGGCAGAGGTAGGAGGATTGCCGTGAGTTCTAGGCCACCCTTAGACTATGTAGTGAATTCCAGGTCAGCCTGGGGTAGAGTGAAAAACCAAAATAAAAAAAGGGGCACCTTAGAACACCCCTTTTATCACACAGCAGAAGCCACTCATTGATTTTCTTTAGTGCTATCAGAATGGTTCATTTCCTGGGAGTAACCAACTTTGGGTGGCTATCACACAACAGGCCAGCCTTATTTGTATGCCAGGAGGAATTTTTAATCTTTTCTATTAGATGTAGTCTAACTTTAATAACAATGATAAGCCTAGACTGGAGAGAGAGTTCAGTGGGTAAAGTACTTGCTTTCCAAGCATGAGGACCTGAGTTTGATTTCCAGAGCCCACTTAAAAATGTCAGCATGGGGCTGGAGAGATGGCTTAGCAGTTAAGGCACTCGCCTGCAAAGTCATAGGACCTCGGTTCAATTCTCCAGGACCACGTAAGCCAGATGCACAAGGGGTGCATGTGTCTGGAGTTCATTTGCAGTGGCTGGAGACCCTGGCATGCCCATTCTCTCTCTCTTTCTCTCAAATAAATAAATAAAGATATTTTTAAAAAATGTCAGCATGGCAGCAAATGCCTCTAATCCCAGTGCTGGGAGGTGGCAACAGGAAGATCCTTGCTGACTAGCCAATGTAGCCTATTTGAGGAGCTCCGAGATAATGAGAGACCCTGTCTCAAAAAGAGGGTGGTATTCCTGAGTATAACACCTGAAGTTGTCCTCTGGCCTCCACACTCATATTCCCATATATATGAACATGCATACACATACCACTCACATATACACACAAAAGAATGAAGCTTGCCAAGTTATTTCTAGGATTCTATTTAGACAGTTAATTGCTGTTTTAGTTTCTGTTTTTGTGACAAAATAAGTAAGAGAAACAACTCAAAAGGGAAATTTATTTTGGCTTATGGTTTCAGAGATGTCAGTCCACAGTCATTCGGCTTTTTTGTTTTGGCTCATGGGTGGTGAGGCGAACATCATGATGGGGAGCACGTGTGGCAGACAGGAGGCAGAGAAAGATGGGCTCGGATAATCCTCCATACCCAGCTTCCGGTGACCTACTTCTTCCAACTTCCCAACTCCTAGTTGTTCTCATTTCTCAATCTTCTATGGCAAATTCCTCTGCATTGAAAGCAGTAAACAACTATTTCTGGCTTTATCAAAAGCAGGATCTTGTTATGGTGATGCACACATTTAATCCCAGCACTCAGGAGGCAGAGATAGGAGGATTGCCATGAGTTCAAGGCCAACTTGAGACTACATAGTGAAATTCAGATCAGCCTGGGCCAGAGTGAGACCCTCAAAAATCAAAATAAATAAATAAGTAGCAGCTGGGACAACTCATGAGAGAGAGGTGAGATTGAGCCTGTTGACATTCACCCCATAAAAAGAAGGGTGTGGGGATGGTCATTAGACTCCCACCTGAGATCTCAGGTGCCCCTTCTTTAAGCTGTGAGTACCTAAGGATAGAAGATGAAGGGATGGTGAACTGCACCTAAGTGGCCATAGGGAGGTCATCCTCCATATTTGGGGAAGGCTTCTAGGTAGTATGGCTGCTTTGGGGCTCCACATTCCTGTCAGCAACCTTGCCGTGTTCTCTAACCCCATTAAGCCCATTGGTTGACCAAAACTGATTTTGGTGTAATCCTGTTTTGGTCTGATATCTGTGTCCTATTTGGGGTGAATAGACAGTGTTTGCATTTCCCCAGGGAAAAAGTTTCACACAACGCATAATAATGCCATCAGATTAGGAATCCATCACTGGAAGTTCAAACTCTCTTGATTCAGTAACCTCTCAGTAGCTCCCCCAGCTGAGGAACACATGACACGTCATACTAAACTGTAGCAATTATAAAGCTTGTGATTCACAACTCCCCCAGAGGATGCCTGGAAATGTGACTTGGCTTTATGAGTACTGTCAGTAATGTCTACAAGGGAATGACTGCTCTTTCGTCTGAGTCACTCAGTAGTAGATACTCTTAACAACTGGCCCTGGAAGCCATCCATGGCAGAAACTTATTTTCTGCCCCAACATTAATTATACATCCAACTTGTAGCCAAGATGGATATTAGTGTCAGCTAATGCTGTAAGCTGGGCGTTGTAGAATAATCAACACCAGAAAGACACTGAAAGTCATCTAGTACAGGCCTCTGTACTCACCCTCTTCTTTCACAATAGTTCTTGGTTGTGGCCCTATAGAGGAAGTAAGTTATTACATGTAGTTCATTAGTGGCACGACTAAATCTAGCCTGTCTCTAGAGGTGACTTTGAACATGAATTAGAGATTGCTATCAATCAGAGCCCGGTAAATCCCTTTCTTTTGTATTCCAGCATTACTAAGTTTCATCTTAAGCTCTGGTTGTCTTTTCAGCCACCTCAGTGTCAAGTCAGCAAAATTATAGAAGTTGGGATTGTTGAGGGTGAAGGTGGGGGTAGTAGAAGCAGAGGCTGGGCCTGGGTCTCATCGAAGTCCTTAGTAGCTCTGAACACATGGCCATGAGTACCCCTGATCAGAGGTGGACCTCCCCTACAGGATTTGTCCCCATGGCTCAGGAAAGAGCTGGTACTCTACATGCTACCAAGAAGAAGGTTGGGATAGAGGGCTCTAGCCCCTGAAAGCTGTCTTGTGACCTGGCACCATAGGAAGCAGTTTGCTGGCTCTTTCTGTACAAGTCACAAGATGCTCCTGGGGTCAGTTTTATGAAAGCACATTCTTGTTTTACTCATCTGAATTTATAGTCAAAGAAAGTTTCTGGATATCTGTTGGGCAGCATCAGGTGAGCAACCTTGACTTTGGGGAAAAGGCTATTCTAGCACAGTCTTATCTAGAAAACCTGAAATCCAACTTAAAAGGCTAAAGCCCACCTATAGTAGAGGTTTGAAAAGTTTTGAAGGTAGTGGAAAAACCCTGGAAAGTATGTGGAATAACACATAATTATAAATATTCTTCATAAAAAAAAACCCAGATTGTTCTGGCCATTCCTTTCCTCTCATTAAAGAAGTAAAAAAGCTTAACAGGTTGCCAGGTACTCTGTAATAGCCAACAAATTTGTGGTTTTAAATTGTTCACTATTTCTAGAAACTTCATGAAATCAATCCAGAAGTTGCAGGGTAGAGAATGAGTAAGGAAAGAAGCATGCTATTTAATGGAGCCTTGGGCTCGGGCAGTCCAGTGGTGGCCTCTGGGCCTAGCTCCACTGCAGCTCTGAGCCTGGCTGGGGCAAGCCAGGTGTCAGCAGTGTAGCCATGATTGCAGGGTGTGCTGATGTGCGCTTCCTGTTTCCTCCTAGCTGCTGCTTTCTCCTTTCCCCTCTGTCATTCAAGCTGATGACTATTTCTTGAGCACCTGATATGCATGCAGACCACCATTAAGTATCAGCTTCTATCTATCTCCTGAACTGAAGTCTCCATTCCATGCCAACCACTCATTTTGGTTTTACTGTTTTGGTTTTGAGGACATGATTTTTTTTAAAACTTTTTTATTGACAGCTTCATAATTATAGACAATAAACCATGATGACTCCCTTCCCACCCCCATGGAGACATGATAATGCCATGCAGCTCAAGCTCATCTTGAATTTGTGATTCTCTTGCCTGTACTTCCGTGGTGCTGGATTACAGGCATCACCACAACACCCTATAATGTCTTTCACTGTTAATGAGCATTTGATCATTTGGATCTTTTTCTTCTTCAAGAATATTCTTTTTGTTTATTTGTTTAAAGATGCTTAAAGTTTTGAGGAAAAAGAAAAACTACCCAGAAACAAACTTTCCATTCTCTACTACAGTAATCCCAGAATGGATATGTTTGATTTGGGTGCTGTTAACTAACATCCCCCTTTAGCATACCTTGAAATTTTTTAGCAATTAATATTTCACCTCCCAGAAGGTAAGGGGTGGCCTATCAGAACTATAGGGGTTTAGAAAATTCATCCATAAAGCCAGGTGTGGTGGTGCACGCCTTTAATCCCAGCACTTGGGAGGCAGAGGTAGGAGGATCACCGTGAGTTCGAGGCCACCCTGAGATACCATAGTGAATTACAGGTCAGCCTGAGCTAGAGTGAGACCCTACCTCAAAAAAAAAAAAAAAAAAAAAAAAATTTAATCCTTGTGGACTTACTCAGTGGAGAGCTCCTTCCTACTATGCCCAAAGCCATGGATTTGATCCCTAGCACTGTCTGGGCGGGGGGGGGGGGGGGGGGGGGACGACGACGACGACATAATGCATTCAAGAATAAATTGGAATCCACATCCTCTTCATAAACCTGTTACTGTGTGACCTCTTTTCTAGTTGCACAGCCCTCTGCCTTTCTGGATGGTCACCTGCATGATCTCTAAGATGACAATAATTCCAATCCCTGTGGATCTATGCATAATTGCACAGGTATTTGAAAATTATACCAGTCATTAATACATTCTCTTTTCCTTACAGGGTCAAGGCTGCGCAGACAGAGTTAGGACAGCAAATTCTAGCTGATTTTGAAGAAGCGTTTCCTTCACAGGGCACCAAGGTATTGTTTTCCATTTTCCCTTCAGTCCTTAGATACTGACACCATCTTCCCTGGTTCATACTCGCTGTAGTCACCATTCATTTATCATTCTAACAGTGTTGTCTGGGCTGGAGAGATGTCTTAGCAGTTAAGGCATTTGCCTGTGAAGCCAAAGGACCCAAGTTTGATTCCACAGGACCCAAGTAAGCCAGATGCACAAGGGGCACATGCATCTGGAGATTGTTTGCAGTGGCTGGAGGCCCTTGTGTGCCCATTCTCTCATTACCTGTGTCTCCTTTGTCTCTCTCTGCTTGCAAATAAGTAAATAAAATTTAAAAGTGTTGGCTCTCAGAGGCAAATCTGTTGCTCAAGTTTAAAGTAATCAGACAAACCTCTATTTTAAATATCCCAAAGTAGGGTTGTCTTTCTAGCATCAAAAGGTGAGGATTTAGGGCTGGAGAGATGGCTTAGCAGTTAAGCGCTTGCCTGTGAAGCCTAAGGACTCGGGTTTGAGGCTCAATTTCTCCAGGACCCACATAAGCCAGATGCACAAGGTGGCACATGCATCTGGAGTTCATTTGCAGTGGCTGGAGGCCCTGGCACACCCATTCTCATTCTCTCTCTACCACTCTCAAATAAATAAATAAAAGTAAACAAAAAGTTAGGATTTAGTCAGGCATGGTGGTACATGCCTTTAATTAATCCCAGGACTTGGAAGACAGAGGTAGGAGGATTGCTGTGGGTTCAAGATCAACCTGGAACTGCAGGTCAGCCTGGGCTACAGTGAAACCCTGCCTCAAAAACAAAGCAAACAAAAAAATAAAACAACAACAACAAAAAAGAGCATTTGGGCTGAGGTTATGGCTCAGTTAGTAAAGTGCCTACCTAGCATGTCTGAAGCTCTAGGTTCCATTTCCAGTAGCACATAAACCAGGGATGATTGCTCATTATCTAATCTCAGTACTCAGGAAGTAAAGGCAAGAGAACCAGAGGTTTAAGATCATTTTCAGTGAGTTTGAGGCCACCCTGGGCTACATAAGACCTTATCTTTAAAAAAATGAGATTTTGTTTTGGTTTAATTTAATATATATCAAACTTTGTATAGACATATAACCCCCTCCCCCATAGCCATGTTTAAAAAAACAAATGACTTTTCAAGCCACAATGTTTTTTAGGGTTGTTACATAACATAATGGTTTTGGTTTGGTGAAAAGACAACTGGGAGAATTGTCTCAAGCTTATGTAACTTATGACACAGTTTGGAGACTCACTTTAATGACTGGAATCCTGTTCTTTGGGATTGTGTGCGCTCACTGGTAGTGGAGCTATCTGTGTTGTGTTGATGGAATCCCAGGCTTTCATTGTGAGCTGTCGGTTCCATGTCTCTTGCACTAGCTTTCCTCCCTCAGCTGTCACTGCACATTGCAGCAGATGCCGTCTAACTACTTTGCATGTGTTGGGGAGGGTATTCCCTTCAGAAGCTTGCTTTCTGTATTAGCTAAGCTATTTCGAGAGAAAGGATTGTTCAAGGCAGAAATGAGACCAAGCACATGGCCAGCAGCATTCCTCACTGTGCTTTGTGGGTGGAGATGGGGATATACATTCACTTAGGAGCCAAGGAGTGTTTCCTGATCTGCTCTATAATTCAATAACTGGAAGTATCTTAATCGTTTTTTCTTTGTGTTCCATAAAAGAAACTTAGGAAGTAGGCGGGGATGCTTGCCCTAGCTTTGGTAAGTTACTTTCTATAGGAAACCAGCTCCTGACTTTTTAAAAATTTTTTAAATTAATTAATGAATTAATTAATTAATTTGAGAGCGACAGACACAGAGAGAAAGGCAGATAGAGGGAGAGAGAGAGAGAATGGGCGCACCAGGGCTTCTATCCTCTGCAAACGAACTCCAGACGCGTGCGCCCCCTTGTGCATCTGGCTAACATGGGACCTGGGGAACTGAGCCTCGAACCGGGGTCCTTCGGCTTCACAGGCAAGCGCTTAACCGCTAAGCCATCTCTCCAGCCCCAGCTCCTGATTTTAATGTCTTCATATTTTGTGGCTGACCACTAGTAATCAGATATTTATTTATAAAGCCCTTTTCTTGAAGAACCTCCTTTTCCTTAGTCCCCTAATGTGACTCAGGAAGGAGTAGATGCTGGAGAGCTATTATGCCCATTGACCCCCTGAGGAAAACAAAGTTCCAAGAAGTAAGAAGGAAAGGTCAGGCAAGCAGTAGAGTCTTCCTAGGGTCTGCTTCCTTGTGTTCTGCTACCCCATCCTCATCATGTTCCCTTCTTGCTTCTTGGAACGTGGCTCAGTGATTTAGTGGAATTTTGTTGATATTCAGAGTTTTATGTTTTTCTTGTCAAGACTACTGATTTTTCTAAAAGGTTTCATGTTGTCATTCTTATTTTGTAAATTGAAATCAAGATGTTAAAGAAAAGTATCCTGCCAGGTGTGGTGGCACATGCTTTTTAATTCTAGTGCTTGGGAGGCAGAGGTAGGAGGAGTGCCATGAGTTCTAGACTAGCCTCAGACTACATCATGAATTCCAGGTCACCCTGGGCTAGATAGAGCAAGACCTTACCTTGAACACACCCCCCAAAAAAGTCCAATAGTGGGGCATATGCCTGTCATCCCAGTACTCTAGAGACCAAGACAGGAGGATTATAGATTCTTCTGGCCTACACAGTGCATTCTAGGCCAGCCTGGGCTACATGGGTGAGATCCTGTCTTAAAAAATAAATAAAAGATTTTTAAAAATCCAAGATAATCTAGTAAATTTTTTATAAGTTGAAAAAAAGTGAACCCATGAGCCTATGGGTTCTGGCTTTGCAACTTCTCTATGAGCTACAGCATTTTATCTTGAAGCCAGAGTTGAGCCATCAGTGTGTTCATAAGGCACAATGTCATTCTGAATGGAGGTCACAGATCTCAGACAGCTTAAGTGACAGTTAATTTAAATTGAGATGGGTATAATTGAGTAGAATTCACTAAAATAAGTAAAAAGTAAAACGTTGTAGAACCTTTTCCAAAGCTATAAGGCTATTCAGTTGAGCCAAGAGTAAGGTCTTTGAGCTATAGAGACCATGATCAGCACAGTCATTCATTTATTCAGTGATTTACTGTACAGAAGGCCCGTGAAATGCCACTTCCTTTGGTAATAACAAAGACCATTCTTGCTAGTGTATCCTTATAGCCCCTCCCTCCTTCCACTGTTCTTCTCAGGCCAAGAAGCTACTGTCACAGTATTTCAACTCTGTGTGCCCATCTGGCTGGTTGACTTAGTGAAACAAGTCTAGTAGCTTGGAACCTGGTTTTGGGTTTTTAAAGCTACCACCCTGTTTGGCACAAAAATAGCTCTTTAATAACAAGAATCCTAGTTGGGCGTGGTAGCCCAAACCTATAATCCTAGCATTTGGAGACTGTGGGAGGAGGATCATGAGTTTGAGACCAGCCTGGGCTGTGCATAGAAAAACCTTGTCTTAAACAAACAACAAAACAGGAAGCAGGAAAATGTGGCTGACTTTGTGGGCCCCTTAAACAGAATCTCTGCTGTCAATCTGGCTTTTTAGCTCTATTTCAATTCTAGTATTCAGAAAGTAAAATTTCCTGTGATCCTTGCTGGCTCTGTTTTTCAGAATGTTTCATTACTGATTCACAGGGTAGTTTTTAGGTTGGTTACTGTTAGACTAGCTTAATGATTCTTTCATCAACGAACAAGTAACTAAAATATCTGTCCACTGTAGAAAGAATGGGTGTCCAGGGAGTAGGAATAATAACAGTAGGAGAAACAAGAAATAGCAGCTGTCACAGGCCAAGATATTTAAAAGTCTTTTCTGCCATTTGAAATGGTGTGTGTTGTTTATTTTATCAGAGGCCTGGAGGACCCAGCAATGTCCTGCGAGATGCATGCCTGGTTGCTAATATTTTGGATACCAGAATCAAACAGGAAATCATCAAAAAGTTCATTAAGCAGCATCTATCAGAGTATCTAGTACTTTTTCAAGAAAACCAAGATGTAAGTACTAACCAGATAAGGTCAGATCAAGCACTTGAATTTTATTGAAAGCGAGCATTTCCAGGCCTAGTGGTTTATGCTTTATTGGTGCAGCTGTGTGATAATAGTGACTACTGCACTGAGAGTCCTGGGGCTGACCTTACAAGTCCATGGTTCTTGACCTTTAGGCCACTGACTCTTTGGAGAAATTAATGAAAAGCATTGATCTTCTCCCCAGAAAAGTACACTTAGACATAAAACTTTACAGTTTTAAGGAAGTTCAGCCATGGACCCCAGATTAAAAACTCCTAGATCAAGTCAGTGAGACAATGTAGAGTCTTTTTAAACATAGAGAAACATAGAGATGGCTGTCTTTTTTCTTGGGTCTGTGTTTTTCCTTGTCATTACTATTTCTAAGCTCTGGGGTGGTTTTGTTTCCCACCTGTATGAGGTCGCCTGGCTGGACAAAATTGACAGACGCTACGCCTGGGTGAAACGTCAGCTTGTGGACTATGAGGAGAAGTATGGTCGAATGTTTCCACGGGAGTGGCACATGACTGAGAGGATCGCCGTGGAGTTTTGCCATGTGACAAGGTAGATTCCTTCTATCTGCTGGTTCTGGTGTTGACTCAAATGTTCAAAATCAACCTCTAGTCTCTGTGGTTCCACTCTGTCCTACAAATTGGGAACCATTTCTAGGCTTCTCCAAATGATTGGTGCAATCTTCATAATAGCTACAGCCTCATCCTTTGCTCCCCTCTTAGCTCTAGGATTTGCCTGTGGCCTAGCCTTTGCCTCAAATAGCCTGCCTCCATCCTTTACCAACTCAGGGCTCACCACCCAGATTTACCCACAGGGTTTATCACCCCGTGTCCCTGCATCAGTATCACATGCATTAGCATGCACATGTATGACCATCATGACTTATTTTCTGACTTGCTTGATAGATAATTACAGAGACAAAGGTAGTCTCTCTTTTAAGGAAGTAACAGAGGGCTGGAGAGATGGCATAGTGGTTAAGGAGCTTACCTGCAAAGCATAGAACTCATGTTCTACTCTCCAGATTCCACTTTAGCCAGACGCACAGAGGTGAAGCAAGTGCAAGGTCACACATGCGCATTAGGTGGCACAAGCATCTGGACTTCTGTTACAGTGGCGGAGGCCCTGGTGCACCAATTCTTTATCTTTCTTCTCTCTCTCTCTCAAAAAAAAAAAAAAATCTTTAAGGAAGTAACAGACACTGAGGAAATACTTATTGAAAGAAATGTCCTTATTTATATTCTATGATTAATAAAATTGGCACCTGAGCATTTTAGGCATTTTAAAGACCTCTCATTCATCCTCTCTACAGTCTGTGTGAATATGACCCAGGCCACAAAGTCCCTTGGTATTTAAGAATTACAGCCCAGCAAGGTTAACTCAAGTGTATGCAATATAGACTGTAACAGGTAAAACTATAGTCAACCTTGTTCTTTGCTTGTATGCAGCTGTAACAAGGCTGGTAATTGGTGTTTATGAATTATACATTCCTTCTAACAGCACATAATTACATTTGACTTCAGATTGGTAACAGAAAAAAGAGACCTGTATCTAAGCATAACTCAGCTGCTTTAGTATCATTTATGGTCACTTTCTCTCTCTCTCTCTTTTGTTTTTTCACTCTAGCCCAGGTTGACCTGGAATTCACTAGGTAGTCTTAGACTGGCCTTGAACCATGGTGATCCTCCTACTTCTTTGCCTCCCAAGTGCTGGGATTAAAGGTGTGCACCACCATGTCTGACTCTTTCTCATGCTGGGGTCAAACCTAGCACCTTGTATATGCTCGGTTGTACCACTCAGCTACTCAATCCCATCTTCCTAAAAATCATAGAGTATCTTCAACTTGTATACTTTAGACACAATCTGAAACAATGTTTTATGATACTGGCTTTATTTTATTTTATTTTGAATTGGCTTTAGGGGCTGGAGGGATGGCTTAGTGGTTAAGGCATTTGCCTGCAAAGTCAAAGGATTCAGGTTTGATTCCCCAGGACCCACATTAACCAGATGCACAGGGGGCGCACACATCTGGAGTTTGTTTGAAGTGGCTAGTGGTCCTGGCACGCCCATTCTCTCTCTCTTTTGCCCCCTTTCTGTCAAATAAATAAATGAATAAAATTGGCTTTAGTGTTTAGTTTTAGACCTAAATCATAGTTGGACAGCCAGAATAGAGATTTCCCATGTGCTCCATGCTGCTGTACACACACAGTTCTCCTTTTTGCCTGCGCCCCTCACCAGAGTGGTAGATCTCTTACATTGAACCTTTCTTGACGTTTTCACCCCCCCCCCCCACTCCATAGTTGCAGGAGAGCTGCTTTTTGTGTTGTGTCTTCAACGAGGCTATTTAAGAAACACATTTGCTATCATAGATTTAGAACCTATTATAGTATTTAACAAAATAGATGAGTATTAGGTCATGTTTAGTTGTTGTTGTCAGCTTATAAATCCTTTTTAGCAAAGAAGAGTGAATTCCTTGAGAAACTGTTTGCCAATTCTCTTTAGCCTGAAGTTGAGCAGACTTGCCAGCCAGGCCTGTGAAAAATGAGGCTGCACTAGAGTGGAAGTTTACTAAAGACCACAAGTCTTGGTGAGCAGCATTGTCTCTGTTAAAGGCAGTGCTACTGCCAAGCTTTTGTGAGAATCTTGGCTAACGTCCTACAGACACATTTTTAGATACACTCAGAGGCTCTTTGTTTGACTTTGTCATTTATTTGTGTGGGAAAATGATGACAGCTTAGTACTTACTAAGAACTTGCTGTCACTGTTCCCTAATAACCTACATTCTGAAACAGAACACCTGGATGAGTTGCACACTGGCTCCACAGGCAAGAACCAGCCAAGCGTGTATGTGATGCCGTTCACGTAGGGGTTCTAGTCTCTGATGGGCATTTATAGGGCTCCTGATCTGGGTGAAGGGGTGTTTATTGAGCTCTCTAGAAGACAAGGGGCTTTAATTCATGACTTGTGAAATTACGTAGGGTATGTGAATCTTAATAAGATTCTGAATCCCATTATTAACCAGTTATTGAAAGATTTAAAGATATACACATAGCAGTGATCATATCAGATTAGCATCCATAATTCTTTTTTTTTTTTCAAAATAGGGTCTCACTCTAGCCCAAGCTGACCTGGAATTAACTGTGGAATCTCAGGGTAGCCTCAAACTCTTAGCAATCCTCCTACCTCTGCCTCCTGAGTACTAGGATCAAAGGTGTGTGCAACCATACCCATCTCCTTGATTTATTTTTATTGGATAATTTCACTTTAAAATTCTTACTCACACTGTATACAGTACTCTCCTCTTATCTGTGGTTTAACTTTCCATGAATGATGCCAGAAATAAACAATTCACTTTTTTTTTTTTTTTTTTTTTTTTTTCCTGAGGTAGGGCCTCATTCTAGCCCAGGCTGACCTGGAATTCACTATGTAGTCTCAGGGTGGCCTTGAAGTCATGGGGCTCCTCCTACTTCTGTCTCCCAAGTGCTGGGATTAAAGGCATGTACCACCATGCCCAGCTCACAAATTTTAAATAACTTTCTCATAGTTTTATTGATTACTTTCTTGTTGCTGGAACAAAATGCCAAACCAGTAGCAGCTTAAGGAAAGAACATGTTTATTTTCAGCTTAAAGTTTACAGGGAAAGTGTCTATCATGGTGGGGAAAGTATGATAGGCCTAAACAGGAAGTCTGTGCCATATTTTCATATCAGTATTATGACCATCAACAGAATTGTTAAAATTGTTTGCTTATATCATAAGTTATTATTGATGTCTTACTGTGCCTAAATTTACAAATTAACCTCATCTGAGATATTTATGTACACAAAATCACAACATATATTGGGTTTTATACTATTTTCTTTTCCAGTATCTGAAGAACATTTTTGTTGTATTTCTTTTCCCTGGGCTTTGTAAGTTGTTAACAGACCTCTGGGTTTGAGATGATAATATACATTTTTTCTCAGTATATGCCATTTAGTTTATTTGGCATATCTCAAACAAGTGATGTTTACATGATGTGGCAGAAAGCTACAGGTTCACCAAGATGAACTTCCAGACCAGGCACAGTTATGGAGGAAGGGATTTATTGACGCTTACAATCCAGGGGAAATTCCCTAATGGAGAAGAAGCTGGCCTGTTTTTACAGGTCCAAACACAGAGAGAGAAGACACAAGCCCAAAAATCAAAAGCCACACACACTTTAGGAACTCTTTAGATTGGAATTTCAAACCCACCACCACACTTTAAGCTCCGCCCAGTGACACCTCCTCCACCATGGTGGCTGCAGATGCAAATTACAAACTAATAAAACACTGAATATATTGGGGACCATCTATTCAAGCTACCACATTCTGCCCTGGCCCCCAGTAGATTTAAAACCATCACATACTGTTAATTGTATTCAGTCCGATTTCAAAGCTCCCCACAGTCTTTATCAACTTAAGGTAGTTCCAAAGTCCCAAGTCTCATCTGAGATTTAAGATTGTCTCTTAGCTGTGAGTCTTGTAAAATCAAACAAGTTATATAGTTTCAACATATAAAGGGACATTTTCAACTGGTATAAGGCATAGCAAGGAGAGACAAGAACAATGCAGACTCCACAATCATCAAGCAAACATCAAACTTTGGCAGTTCAAGTCCAATGGCTGGCAGTCTCTGGATTTTCCAGTTCCACCCCTCCAGCTGGGCTGAGTGGTAGGTAAAATTTCCATCTTTAGTTAATAGCCTCCATGGTAGTCCTTACACAGTCCTAGCATATCTAAAACGTCTTCAGGTCTCCATGCAAACCACAGTCCATCTTCCAAAGGCTCTTTATTCAGCCTATCAAGGTTATCCGCCCTGCCTCATGTTGCATCTCAGCAGCAGCTCCTGGAACTGTGTGTAATCCATGACCACTCTATGCATTTCTCATGTTTCCAAAACTAATACCAGGTGTGCAGGACACAGTCATATTCTTAATTTAGGGATGAGATAAATCGCAACCTTGAAAAGCAGGTTTCTTCTCCAGTCAACTCTTTCCAAAAGAGTTTACATTTCTATTATAGTCTTTTTTCAGGCATCTTTTCTATTGTTTTAATGTAAAGCAGTTGGGCCATCTCTCTTAAGATTGCTAATGTATTTGACAATAGCAGCCTTAGTAACCTAAAACCAGTCTCAGTGCCAGTAATTTAAAACTTGCTTGAGGTTTTCCAACTTAAAATCTTAAATCTTTCAGTCTAATATCTTTAGCCAAGTACATCAGTCCATTACAAATTTAACCTTGATCAAATTCTCTGGGCCTGGGCAGCAGAATGCAGCCAGCCCTTATGCCAGCAACCCATTTCCAACAAAGCCCTTTGCAGTCTTTCCTTCCCCTTAGAAAGCTCATATCCAAGCCTCAAAGTTTGATACTGTCTAAGTCCACACCCACTGCTCCAAAACAGAAGTTCCAAAAGACCAAAATCTACATGGTCCGGTTCATCTCATCCCACATTCTGGTACCACTTTCTGTGGCAGACAGCTTCAGGTTTGTTGAGATGAACTTTCAGACCAGGCACAGTTATGGAGGAAGGGATTTATTGAAGCTTACAGATCCAGGGGAAGTTCCATAACAGCAGAAGAAGCTGGCCTGTTTTCACAGGTCTAAGCGCAGAGAGAGAAGCCACAAGCCCCAAAAGCCAAAAGCCACACAGCACAGTTCAGAACTCCAGGTGAAACTAGGCACTTTACATATCTTTAGATTGGAATTTCAAATGCACCACCACACCTTAAGATCTGCCCAGTGACACCTCCTTCAGGCAGATGCAAACTACAAACTAATAAAACACTTAAGTATATTAAGGGCCATCTATTCAAACTACCACATATGACAACAGTCTTATTTCTTTATTTTGAAGGACAGAACTTTCCAAGATCATGCGTGCCAGAGCTAAGGAAATTGAAGTGAAATTGCTTCTTTTTGCAATTCAGAGAACCACCAACTTTGAAGGATTTCTTGCAAAACGTTTCTCCGGCTGCACCCTGACAGATGGAACTGTGGTAAGACCTTTTTGAGGGAGCTGACCCTATATTTATCTATCTGGGCCACAATGGCTTTAATTTTTGTTGTTGTTGTTCAAGTAGGGTCTCACTTTAGCCTAGGTTGACTTGGAACTCTAAAGCCCAGGCTGGCCTTGAACTCATGGCAGTACTCCTACTTCAGCCTTCCGAGTGCTGAGATTAAAGGCATGTACCACTACACCCAGCCAAATTTTTAAAAATAATTTTTAAATTATTTATTGGAGAGATGGGGGGTGGGGAGAATAGGTGTGCCAGGGCCTCCAGCCATTGCAAATGAATTCCAGAAGCATGTACCACCTTGTGCCTCTGGCTTACATGAGTCCAGGGGGAATCAAACCTGGGTCCTTAGGTTTCATAGGCAAGCACCTTAACCACTAAGCCATTTCTCCAGCCCCAGTTTTTTTGTTGTTGTTGTTTTGTTGTTGTTGTTGTTTTTTGTTTTTTGAGGTAGGGTCTCACTCTGGTCCAGGCTGACCTGGAATTAACTATGTAGTCTCAGGGTGGCCTCCAACTCTTGATGATCCTCCCACCTCTGCCTCCCAAGTGCTGGGATTAAAGGTGTGCGCCACCATGCCCAGCCAGCGCCAGTTTTTAAAATTACTTTTATTTATTTGTTTGAGAGAAAGAGACATACAGAAATTGGCAGGTAGAGAGAGAGAGAATGGATGTGCCAGGGCCTCCAGCCACTACAAACAATTCCAGATGCATGCACCCCTTTTGCATCTGGCTGATGTGGGACCTGGGGAGTTGAACCTGGGTCCTTTGGCTTTGCAGGCAAACACCTTAAGTGCTAAGCCATCCTTCCAGCCCCCCATTTTTTTTAAATAAGGAAAATAGGCTTTCCAAATCATGTCTTCTAACAAATCTGATATGGAGTCTAAACACAACACCAGCTAGCATGCTTTTGAACATCCACCACATGCCTGCACTGTAGTAGGTACCCTTGCTCATAGTCACCTTGCTCATCTCCTGTGGGAGGTATCTACCTCACATGTTGGAGTTTTACCTGAGGTCACAGAGCTAATCTGTAAAAAATACAAATACACAGCTGCTCTGAGGCACAAGAACAAGGTTAGGAGTCAGATCTGAAGTTCACTTGTTTGTCCACCTCTCACCTCTTACGTTCTGTGACTCCCAGCTTTCTAGTCATAAGCTCTGGGACCTCAGGGGGTCCGATCCTTGCCCCATGAAACCTGCCTCAGTGTAGGCGAATCAAGGGCCAGTCTCTTGGGGTACTGGGATGAAGAGTGGTGGTGGTAACAGTTTTGTTTTGAGGCAAGACCTCAAGAATACCCACTTGGGTCATTCATGACCTTATTAAAATAATATGCAACTGGAGCCATGAAACATGGTCTCCACTTTTAACTAATAAAATATACTGAAGCCAAAAAACTGTGTATACATAAAAGTCAAGTGTGGTAGTGCATATCTGAAATCTCAGTACTTGGGAGGTAGAGGCAGGAGAGTCAGGAATTCAAGGTCATTCCCAGCTACAAAGCAAGTTCAAGACCTGCCTAAGCTACATAAGACCTTGTCTCACAACAGCAAAAAATTAAAATAAAGAAATATATGAATAGTCTTCTGCATGCTAACTCATGTTCAAAACTGATTCCTGGGGTTTGGGGATTTAGCTCAAAGGATGAATACTTGCCTAGCAATCACAAGGCTCTGGGTTCAGTCCTCAGCACCAGAAGAAAAAAAAAAAAAAAACTGATTCCTTTTTAGTAATAGGAGGAAAACTCAGCCAAAAACAAATGAAAATGCCCTTAAAGAATATTCAAGTTAGAAAAGGGAATAGTTAATGGGAACATAGTGAAGGAGACATTGTGTCTCTGTTGAGCCTCCTGGCAGAGCTTGCCCGACCCTCATGCTGATGCATCTCACCACAGCCCTACCCACTCAAGCCATCTTTTGGGCTGCTTGACAGTCAGCTGCTTGAGGACAAGGTGGTTTCAGCACTGAGCCCCAGGCCCGCCCTGGGTATAATTTTGAGTCCTATGGCCTCTAGTGGGGTAGAGCGTAATACCAGATCTGTGCACTAGAAATCCAGCCTATTGAACAGGAAACACACCCCAGTAATACAGATTCTGTGATACCATTTATGCCAAATACCTGTTTCGAGCCACTCCCATACCTCATGCCAGGCCCTCCCCTTCCCATATCAGGCCCTTCCTCCTGGTGAATTTTATTTTACTCTTACTTCTTTATGTTTGGATTTTCGAGGTACGGTGTCTCTCTAGCCCAGGGTGGCCTCGAACTCATGGTGACACTCCTGCCTCTACCTCCTGAGTGCTGGGATTAAAGGTGTGTGCCACCATGCCTGCCTTAAATTTTTTTTTTAATTTTTATTAACATTTTCCATGATTATAAAATATATCATTTCCTCCCCCCCTACCCCCACACTTTCCCATTTGAAATTCCTTTCTCCATCATATTACCTCCCCATTACAATCATTGTAATTACACATATACAATATCAACCTATCTTAATTCTTTTTATTTACTTTTTTTTGTGTGTGTGTAGTGTGCATGTATGTATGTATTTGTGTGAGCAAATGTGTGTGGGGGGGTGCCTGTGGAGGCCCTAGCTCAACGTTGAGGGTCTTCCTTGGTTGCACTCTACAGTATTCTCTTTTTTGTTTGTTTGTTTGTTTGTTTTTTTCGAGGTAGGGTCTCACTCTAGCCCAGGCTGACCTGGAATTCACTATGTAGTCTCAGGGTGGCCTCGAACTCACGGCGATCCTCCTACCTCTGCCTCCCAAGTGCTGGGATTAAAGGCGTGCGCCACCACGCCCAGCTGCACTCTACAGTATTCTTGAGTCAGGGTCTCTTGCTGAAACTAGAGCTTACTCATGCAGCTGGATTGACTAGCCAGTGGGCCCCAGGGATTCCTATCCCACCTCCCCAGTGCTGGGATTACAGGCATGCAGCCCTAATGCCTGGCATTTTACATGAGTTCTGGGATTCAAACTCAGGTCCTTATGCTTGCACAATAAGCGCTTTACCCACTGAACCATCTCTGCCCTTGTTGTACTTTTAGAGGATCTCTAGGATCACAATGGGACAGATGTCTCAATAGTAGCTGATGACAAGGCCAGGCCAGGAGGCAGAGGCAGGAGGATCACCATGAGATTGAGGCCACCCTGAGACTAGAGTGAATTTGAGGTCAGCCTGGGCTAGAGTGACACCATACCTCAAAAATCCAAACATAAATAAGTAAAAGTAAAATAAAATTCACCAGTAGGAAGGGCCTGATAGGGGAAGGGGAGGGCCTGGCATGGAGCATGGGGGTGGCTCAAAACAGGTGTTTGGCCTATAAACCTTGCTCTGTCCTGGGCACTGACATTCCCACCAGCCCAAGAAATCCCCCACAGGTCTGAAGTGCTAGAGTGGGGAGTGGGAGAGGGAACAGGAAAGGATAGTGGGGAATGAATATGGTCAAAGTCCATGATAATACTTGACTAAAATTTGTCATTATGGGCCTGGAGAGATAGCTTAGCAGTTAAGGCTTTTGCCTGAGAAACCTAAGGACCCAGGTTCAATTCCCCAAAACCCATGTAAGCCAGATACACACAGTGGCACATGCAGCTGGAGTTCGTTTGCAGTAGCTGGAGATCCTAGAGTACCCATTCTCTCTCTCCCTCCCCCCTCTTGCGTTAAACAACAACAACAACAACAACAACAAAAATCTGAGAAAAACCTTGTCATCATGAAATCCATTACTGTAATTTTAAAAAGTAGTAGAATAAGCCCATATGATGGCGCACACCTTTAATCCCAGCACTTGGGTGCCAGAAGTAAGAGGATTGCTGTGAGTTCTAAGGCCTCCTCACTACAGAGTGAGTTCTTGTCAGCTTAGGCTAGAATGAGACCTTAACCTCAACAACAACAAAAATGATAGAATAATTCAGGTAGAGAAGGCCCCCTGGAAGCAAGCTGAGGCAATAGAGCATGGTATAACTAAGCAGACCAGGAGAGTGGAAATTGATCTCCTCTTCCATTTGTAAAGACAATGCTTTTTTTGTAGAAAACAGGTTTTAGCATTGTCATAGTGGCATTTGGCTGATTGTCAGCTACCTGTGCCTGGAGGGGCCAGGGCTTAAACTGCTAGTTGCTTAGGGCAGCCTGTCCCCCTTTACCTTGACTTCTTTAGCCAGGCCTGGCTCCTGGCCTGGACCCTTTCTTTTACTGGCAGCTGTTGCGCTCTGTGGTAGTGGTTATGTTCAGCTGGGGATGGAGGACCCTTCTTCCTCAGGCCCTTTCTGGTCTTGTGAGTTTGAAATTTTCTGGCAGAACTGGTTCATCAGTTTCTCTTCTCATCACTTGGATGTTACTTTCCTGTTAAATTTGTAAGATAGTTTCCCGTTAGTAATCCTTGGCATAACACCACAGCTCTTTCTTTAGGCCTCTCATCTTCTCTTCCCACTACTCCCAGACCTCTTCCCTTGGACCATTCTCTGTCCCATTTATCACACCTTAGCAACCAGCCTGTATTCCAAATCCTAACAGAGGGTGTCCCATAGCTAGCAAGGATTTTTTCTTCAAAGTGACTTTCTAGAAAGCTGGCACAACCGCTGTGGCTTCTTCAGCAAGGCAGGCGGATATTGAAGAATTGCAGTTCCCTTCCTCCAGACTTTGGGGTAAAGTTTTTATTGTAGGGATATTCAGCCTGGGCCTGGCCTCTGCCATCCCCACACTCTGGACCAACTGTGTTCTACTGTCTTCAGCGGGGAGAGATGGACAGTGGTGAGCTAGCCACGGCTTGTGTGCACATGTTCCCAGCAGGTGACACTGAGGAGAAGTGCCAGCTCCCAGGCTAACTGCCAGGCACTCCACCTGAAGACTCACAACTCTGTGGTCCTCTCCCTTCTCCCTCCGTAGTAGACTTTTTTCTTCTTTTAGATACCTTTTTTTTTTTTTTTTTTTTTTGGTTTTTCGAGGTAGGGTTTCACTTTAGCCCCGGCTGACCTGGAATTCACCATGGAGTCTCAGGATGGCCTCCAACTCACAGCGATCCTCCTACCTCTGCCTCCCATGTGCTGGGATTAAAGGCGTGTGCCACCACGCCCAGCTAGATACCATTTTGCTTTAGAGTATCAGAATAAACGATTAAATAAGATCTATCTTGATACTCTTTAATAACATGCCACATTTCATAAAAAGTAAATTCCTTGGAAAGTGATCAGGGAACAGGTAGTAAGTGAGTCAAAGAACCAGGCTGGGCAGAGACCTTTCCCTGCTTGCTGCATCCTCCCTCGGCTATACCCCACTGCCTCCGTCTCCTACTGCCCCATATCAAGCAAAACCTTTGAAACCTTTGGTGACTTTGACAGTGAATTTGAGATTATGGTTAGCTCAACAGCAAAACCTGTTACATCTCAGCCTTTCCCAGCTGACGAGGTCACTTATTGTTTTCTGCTCTTGGTTGAGACCTTTGGATTTTGACACCTGCTAGCACTTTCTGTTGGAAAAACTGTGAATAGGGCTCGCTTTGTGTGTACCAACACGTGAGTTTTGTCACGTCCTACCCTGCCACTTGCCTGCAGGGAGTGAGCTGCCAGTGCGTCTTCTACTTGCTGCAACTTCTGACCCCAGGAGGATTCAAGAGAGTCTAAGACGCAAATGCCTTGAACTCAGAAGCAAATGTCTGTATGTGATTTAACTGTATCCATATGCGATTTTACTGATGTGATGATTAGATTGAAGGTGAGCAAACTATATTCAACCCTCCACTGAAAGCAGAACAGACAGGACTTTTTAAAACTGCCTTACTGAATTAGGAAGATTTTATTTTTTTATATACACTTAAAAATATTTACTTATTTATGTAGAGAGAGAGAGAGAAAGAGGCAGATAGAGAGAGAATGGGCACACCCGGGCCTCCAGCTACTGCAGAGTAGACATATGTGCCACTTTGTGCATCTGGCTTACCTGGATACTGGGGAATCGAACCTGGGTCCTTTTAGGCTTCACAGGCAAGCACCTTAATCACTAATCCATCTCTCCAGTCCAAGAGTTTTTATTTTTTTAATATATATATATTGTTTTATTTATTTGAGAGAGAAAGAGAGTGAGCAGACAGAGAATGGGTGCACCAGGGCCTCCAGCCACTGCAAACGAACTTCAGATGCCTGCACCACCTTGGGCATCTGGCATATGTGGGTCCTGAGGAGTAGAACCAAGGTCCTTTGTCTTAACTGCTAAGCCATCTCTCCAGCCCAAGAGTTTTTATTTTTCAATTAATTAATTAATTTTGTTTTTTGATGTAGGGTCTTGCTATAGCCCAGGCTGACCTGGACTATAAAGTCTTGGGCTGATTTCAAACTCAAGGCAATCCTCCTACCTCTGCCTTCCAAGTGCTGGGATTAAAGGCAAGTACAACCATGCTTGGCGAGTTTTTTTATTTTATTTATTATTATTATTATTTCTTTTTGTTTTGTTTTGCGAGATAGGTTCTCACTCTAGCCTTGGCCGACCTGGAAGTCATTATGTAGTCTCAGGGTGTCCTTAAGCTCTCTACTTGTGCCTCCAGAGTGCTGGGATTAAAAGCGTGTGCCACCATGCCTGGCAAGTTTTTTATTTTTTAATAGAAGAAGAATCTTCCCTCATTTCATGCTGCTAGAGTCTCTGTCATCTTGGCCAGTGCATAGGTTCATTTTGCAAATAGACTTTATTTTATTATCATCATCTTGCATATGTGTAATATACTTGTATATGTGTTCAACTTTAAAAGTTCACATGATACAGAAGCTGCAGGACAGTGGCTTATTTGGCATTTTGGAGCTGGGGCCTCACTGTGTAGCCCAGGCTAACCTTCAGCTTGCAGTCCTCTTCCTTCCACCTCCTAAGTACTGGGGGTGCAGCTGTCCACCACCATGTGCCACTTGCAATTTTCAAACAGGTCATTTGCACGTAAGTGTATTTAGCTGTGAAAACCTGCACAGAGTATTGCACCACACACTTCAGCCTCCTAACAACTTAACATGTGCACTAGGGGGGTGTATCAGAGGAAGAGGTTCCCCAGAACCTCTTGAAGTCTTGAGCATGGAAACAGCTTTTCCATACCTGCAGATCTCTCATCAATGTTTTAAAATACTTATAAATGGTTTTTAAAAAATATTTTATTTTTGTTTATTTGAGAGGGAGAATGGGCACACCAGGGCCTGTAGCCACTGCATGTGCCATCATGTGCATCTGACTTACATGGGCACTGGGGAATCAAGCCTGGGTCCTTAGGCTTCACAGGCAAGTGCCTTAAATACTAAGCTATCTCTCCAGCCCATAAATGGTTTCTTGATGCTAAAGGAATATGTTCTTCCATATGGATATCATCCCATTAGAAGTTAACTTGTGCCTATTTTTAAGGAAATGTATACTCCAGGGGATAGGGATATGGTCAGTGGTTAAAGTCACTTTCTTGCAAGACTTACTGACCCAGAACTCCACAGATGCCCATGTAAAAGCCAGATGCAAAAAACGGCACATGCATCTGGAGTTTGTTTGTAGTAGCAAGAGACCTTGGCACACTCATACATGTGTGTACACACTTTTACAAATAAAAAAAAAATGTTTAAATAAAGTGTACACTCCGGTGGATTTTAGTATATTCATAAGGTTATGCCATCATTTCAGCTGTTCAATTCCAAAGCATTTCTCTCATCTCCCCCCCCCCCCAATAAATCTACCTTGGCAGACACTTGTGAAAGTTCCCTCCTTTCCCACCCCCTGGGAAATGACAAATCACCTTTTTAACCTTCATTAACTTGCTTATTCTGAACATTTCACATGAATGGAGTCATATAATACATGCTCTTTGTGCCTTGCTCCTTCACTTTTCCATGCCAGCCACAGTTTCACATTCCCACCAGTAACATAACTAAGTTCAAATTTCTCCACATTCCTGTTGATTCTCATTGCTTTCTTTGTGTTTTTGTTGTTGTTGGTGGTGGTTTTGATTTATAGCCATTGATATAGTTACCTTCTCATTGCTGAGACAAAACACCTGACCAAAAGCAGCTGATCTGGGGAGGAAAGTTTTTATTTTGGCTTACAGTCTCAAAGGGAAACATCATGATGGCAGGAGACAGCATGGCATTAGCAGAGGCTGGACGTCACCTCTGCTACAGCAAGTAGAAAACAGCAGCAGGAGAGTGAGGGGAACTCTGGCCAAAGGGAAGCTGGGCTGTAACACCCCAAAACCCTCCCCCAGGAACACACCTCTTCTAGCAAGGTGCCACCTACCAAATTGCCACCAGTGAGGACCAAGTATACAGTTGGTATGCAGTGGCAGGAGTGCCTGGTGCACCCATACTCTTCCTCTCTGTCTCTTCCTTTCCTAGCAAATAAATAAATATTTTTTTAAAGAAACCTGCTGGGCGTGGTGGCACACACCTTTAATCCCAGCCCTCAGGAGGCAGAGGTAGGAGGATCGCTGTGCGTTCGAGGCACCCTGAGACTGCATAGTGAATTCCATGTCAACGTGGACCAGAGTGAGACCCTACCTTGAAAAACCAAAACAAAGAAAGAGACTTGTCTAATTCAAAGTCAGAAAGATTTTTCAACTGTTTCCTCCTAAAGAATTGTATAGTTTTAACTCATATTTAGATCTTGGGTCCAAATTTTGAGTTCACTTTTACATGTAATATGTAAGTGGAATTATGTATACCAAGGCTAGCTAGCCTGGTATACATAGTGAGATCCAGGCCAGCATAGGATATAGAATGAGACCCTATCTCAAATAAACAAACACATTTCAATATATATTACAATGTTGTTGGTCCTTGCCCTTGTTAATGTTATCCTCTATATGAAATACCCAGATTGGGCAAGTCCATAGCAATAGAAAAGAGTAGACATGGGAGGGTTGGGAACTGACATTTAAGTGCTATTCTTTGGGGTGGGGTAAGGTGAAAACTGTTTTGGACTTAGATAGTGGTGATGGTTGTATAATGTACATTTACTAAAAGCCATTGAACTGTAAACCAATTTTAAGTGGTGGGTAAATTTTATATTATGTGCATTACACTGCAATGTAAACATATTAAGGATTTAAAAAAACACCATATATATTGAAATATCATTATTTTTGTCTTCAGCTAAATATTGTGTCTACTCAAAAAACAAACAAACAAAAAGCAATACCTGCTTAAGGTTTTGTGTGTGTGTGTGTGTTTGTTGTTGTTTGTTTTTTGCTTTGGATTTTCAAGGTAGGGTCTCCCCTGTAGCCCAGGCTGACTTGGAATTCACTTCAGGGTGGCTTTGAACTCGCAGCCTCTGCATCCCAAGTGCTGGATTAAAGGTGTGCACCACCACGGCCGGCTACGATTTTGTGTTTTGTCTTTTTAAAGACAGAGTGTCATGTAGTCCAGAATAGGTTTGGACTTGGTATATAGCTGAGGCTGACCCTGAACTTGTGGTCCTCCTGTCTCCCTCTTATGTGTTGGGATTACAGAGATACACCACTATGCACAACTATTTCCTGCTTGTTAATAGTTGATACAGAATGAAACATTTCAAAAGAAAATTCTCCTTGTCTCAATTTCTCCACATCCCTTCCCCCAGTGGTATCCATAGTTTTAAAAACTTGGAGTTTTGTTTTGTGTTTTTATTTTTCTCTCTCTCAAATAAATAAGTTTTTGTTGTTGTTGTTGTTTGTTTAGAAAAACTAGGGCTGGAGAGATGGCTTAGTGGTCAAGGCACTTGCCTGTGAAGCCTAGGACCCAGGTTTGATTCCCCATTACCCAAGTAAGCTAGCTGCACAAGGTGGCACATGCACCTGGAGTTTGTTTGCAATGGCTAGAGGCCCTAGTGCACCCAGTTTCTCTCTCTTTCAAATAAAAGAAAATAAAGAACTTAGAGCTTATTTTTGAGACTTCCTTATAAGCACATGCGTAAAAGCATACATAGGCTTTCTTTTTTTTAAACAGAAGATTTTCTTGAGAGCTTTTTTTTTTTTTTTTTTTTTTTTTGCCTAACATTTATTCACATGTTTTTCAAGTACCTTCAATGCAGAGACTCAAAAAAAGATGAGAAATGGATCAAGCAGGTTTTTATAGTCTGGAAGGAGAAAGAAACCTGTAATTGTCCCAACATAGGATGGGAACATGTGGTGGCAAGAGTGGTCCTTGTGGGAGTAAACACCAGGTGTGTATTACAATCTTGACTGTCAGCTAAAGCCCTCAGGCCAACGTTTTAAGACAAATCAGGAATTGAGCTGGAGTAAAGCATTTACAGAATGAGGAATACAGAAATTGTGGAAGGTTCATAATTAAAGCCTTCTTCAGGGAAAGGAAAAAATGCTCTTAAATTTTAAAGTTCCTTCTTTGATAATGTGACTTGTCCAACAACAGCCTTAAAAAAGGATTTGGGTAGGCAGTCCAGGCAGGGAAATTCACTTGAGTAAAACCAGACCCTTCATAACAGTAAATGAGACAGCTTAGCTGTCCTGTGTGTGGCCCTCACCGTTTTGGAGGTGCTAGAATCCCATATGATCTAATCAGTGGATGTTAACTTGCTCTGTGAAGAATTTTATCTTCCTGTGTGAGCTTGAGATCAACTGTCATCATAGCAAAAAAAATAAAGATAAAAAATAAAGGAATAAAAAGAAAGAAAAAGAATTCTTTTAAAATTTGAACTCCATTCACTTCTTGGCAAATATTTTGTGTGACTTAGCAGCACTGGTGTCCATGGAGTTTGTCATTTGAGTTATTTAAAATCTAAACCCAAACTAGTCATTCTCTATGGCCCATAATAGCTGCAGAGCAGGAAGGAGAGGCGTGACTGGGTGGCTCTGCCAGCAGGATTCTTGTACAGAGGTCTGCCCTGCGCCAGAGGCTGCTGTCTTCGAAGAGTTGTCTTCACCACACCACACCAAACCAATCTGAGCAGCAGCACAGATGTCTGTACCCACACCTCTGCCAGCGAAGTGGTATGGGTGGTAGCTGAGGGCCGGGGAAGGAGCACTCGCGCTTGTAAGCCCCTTGCATTTCCTGGAGAGATCCCGGAGAGAAAGACATTCCGACAGGATGTCCCTGTGGTGCTTAAGTGTGTTTTACCAAACTTTCAGTTCCACGCTCTCATTTGTTTCTGTGAGCTGCTTCACTGCAGAGAAGTGCACATACCTGTGGTGAACACCAGGCACTTATGACCACTTTGCATCCAGCTTTACGGGGATGGTGTTAGAGTTGAACCCAGACCAACAGGCTTTGCAAGCAAACACTTTTCACCACTGAGCCATCTCCACAACCCTATTTTGAGCATTTTTTTGTGACATGGTCCTACCAGTTTGCCCAGGCTGGAGTGGAACGTACTGTGTAGCCCCAATGACTCAGACTTGGAACTCACTGTGTAGCCTAGGCCAGCCTTACACTCAAGGTCCGGCTTCCTCAGCTTCCAAAGTGCTGGGATGAATACAGACATGTGCCGCCACACCTGGCCAAATACCAACTAGTAGTCAAAAGACTCCTACAGCCAGGCGGGTGTGGTGGCGCACGCCTTTAATCCCAGCACTCAGGAAGCAGAGGTAAGAGGACTGCTGTGAGTTTGAGGCCACCCTGAGACTACATAGTGAACTCCAGGTCAGCCTACATCAGGTAAAGAAGCTAAAGTTCAGAAGGAACAAATCCGACTGTAAGAGCATGCTGCTATTGCTCACAGGGTACTGCAGAACCACTGTCTTCCTAATGATTGCTTGACTCATGCACTCACATAAGACTTACCTCATGTGCTGAGGCTACTGTCTACAAAATAGCAGTCAGGTGTTAGGGACAAGAATTAAGCCATTTAAGTGAATGTAAACACAATTATTTTAAAACTAAACCAAATACCAATTGAGGTTGTTTGTTTGTTTGTTTTAAGGTGGGGTCTTGCTCTAGGTCAGGCTAACCTGGAATTCACTTTGTAGTCTCAGGGTGTCCTCCAACTCTTGGCATTCCTCCTACTTCTGCTTCCCGAGTGCTGGGATTAAATGCATGTACCACCACACCCCGCTTTTTTTTTAAGTTTTCCTTTTCATTTTTGTTTGTAATACTTTCAGGTGATACCTTGTCACTTAGTAGCCATTCACCCTGTTTTCCTCTCTTGGCTTAGAAGTTACTTCAGCATACTCCACTGGTATATGCTAAAAGCTGCAGACACATTTCGGAACTACCCCATGCTGCTTCTTGTTTCCAGGGAGCCACCCCCAGCACCAACCACACCTTGTATCCCCTGGGTCACTTAGCTTCCTTTCTGCTGAAACCCCAGCACCCAGGCATAAGCAGCATCTCTGCAGAAAGCTTCCCAAGAGCTGTGTCCATTTTGTAGTCGCACTGGAATTGGCATCATCTGTAAACCTTGTATGTGTCATGGGCTTCTTCTCAGGTTTCACACGGCAATTACATTTGGTCCTTCCAGTGGTCCTGTGACTAGAGCCTCACTCAGCAGATGAAGCTCCCATGGCTCAGAAGCTGGATGATTTGGCCAACATAACAAAGTTGGAGCTAAAACCAATGTCTCCTGCCCCCAGCTTTCCCACTAGCTTGCTGTCCCATTCAGTGATATATTTTGAAATAGTGATCTCATTCTGGAGCTGGGAAATCATTTTTCTCAAGGAGGTTTCTGTTGTGGTCACTGTAATGGGACATAACTTAGGACTTCAGTCTGTAATCTAGAACACATGAAATTAGCTTTGTAATTTGTTCTTTAGTTCAAACCCATCCAGTATTTGAATCATTCATCTTTACTGAGCACCTGTTGCAAGTCAGGCACCAAAGATAGGATGGAGAATACCACAGACATGATCCTTGCCTTCATGATGTTTGGTGGGGAGAAGACAAGAGAGCAATTGGGATACTTGAATAAATACCCAGTAGAGATTGTACAAGGGTGAGATCGAACTGAAACTTGACAGAAAAGGGGGCTTCTCGTCTGAAGTGAGAGTTGTAGCCGGATTAGAATTGGAACAGTGTAGACAGTAAAGTTTCTAAAAGGTGGAAAAGGAACATGAAGATGGAGGGGAGGATGTGGCCCATGTTGCCTCTGTTCTTCATGAGATCAGATTTCATGACTCATCTGCTAGGAAAACTTGGAAAAAGCAGATCACTGGAAAGATTATCCACGTGCTTAGAAGATATGTCTTTCTCATGTCTTAATAGAAAAAGCTGGAGTCCCCACCACCGTCTACCAACCCCTTCCTGGAAGACGAGGCAGCACAGGAGATGGAGGAGCTGGCAATGGAGAAAGCAGAGTTAGATCAAGTAAGTGTGCTGTAGCCTGTAATCTCCCTGGCGCTCCTTTCTGAACATGGTTGGCTTGCTCACGTCTGATCCTTTGGCTATTGGCCACATTCAGAGATCACAGTGTGGTGGGCTTTATAGACCACCTTTTCTTTACAAGAGAGTACATTCAGGAAACAAAAAACAACCCTTCCTGCCCCTCTTCTCTGTTGCAGAAGAGCCAACCCTCAGCACTTTCTACCATACACTGGCCTAATCCTCACTGAGGCAGGCCAGCTGAATCCTGCTCTGCCTCATTCATCATCTCCTGGGCCTGTCCAGTAGCTTTCCATTTAAGTATCATGTGGTGCCGTGATGATGTGAGATGATGAGACATTAACAGCACTGTGGCTGTGAAAGGCTTGTACCCAAAATGAGCACGTTAGGCCTGGAAGCCATTGGGAAGACCTCTGTAATATCAGGGTGACCAATGGCATCTTTTGAGAGTTACTCTTTAGTACATTCTAACACTTTAATTTCCTTCAGGGTTTTCTTTCCAACTCCAAATTTCCTTTCCCTTCATCCTACAGAATGGTGTTTTTGTTTCCTTGCAATTTTATGACAAGAGAGGTGAGAACAGTGAATCAGTCTGTTTCCTTTCTGGATTAGTATTCCTTCTTTTTAATTTTCTTCCCTTGGCTGCTGGAGGCTTATTTTATGGTATTGCTTTGTTCCCGACACCAGCGGAAGGGAGGTGCCTAGAAGGACCTGCTTTGGGAAGCCCATAGCCACACACTTTGTAACTAACTCTGCGTACCTCACATTTTGGGGTTAGGTGTACTATCTTGGCAGGTAGTCAGGAGCAAAATTCCAAGGAGCAGTTAAATGTGTCTGGTCCGTTGATTAAACAATTAACAACATGGATACCTCACCTTTTTAAGGTACTTTATAATTTAAAAATCTTTTACATGCTTTATTTCACTTCACAGTACCTGCCCCTTGCTTTATGAGTGATGAAACTGCAGCTCCAAGAGGCTAGACAACCTGCCCAGGGTCACTGGTTCAGAAGTGGAGGGACTGAGATTAAAAGCCAGATCTAGACATCAGAAGCTAGAATTTCTTTCTTTGGTTTCCATTTTAAAAATACCTTCATGTCTTGCTGGGTGTGGTGGTGCACACTTTTAATCCCAGTACTCAGGAGGCAGAGGTAAGAGGATTGCCATGAGTTCAAGGCCACCCTGAGACTACAGAGTGATTTCCAGGTCAGCCTGAGCTAGAGTGAGACCCTACCTCAAAAAAGCAACAAAACAAAACAAAACAACAAAACAAAACCCCTTCATGTCTCATTACAAAGTGGAGATCATGGAAGTGAGATTCATGGATAAAAGTGATTGATGTGTGGGAATAGGTGTAGTTGATTTAAAGCCATCACATTATTACTTAACGTGGGAGACAAAAGATTTCTTTTGTCTCCAGAAGTGCATTTCTCACTTATGAGAGCAAGGATTCAAGTTGGAGGGTCTTCTTCTGGTGTGGTCTCCCCCACAGTGGGCCTCTTGCATCTTAGAATGACGCACTGCACAGTCTTGTCATTTCTGGGGCCCGTATCTCCTTAGAATGACGCACTGCACAGTCTTGTCATTCGTGGGCCCGTATCTCCTTAGAGTGACGCACTGCACAGTCTTGTCATTTGTGGGCCCGTATCTCCTTAGAATGACGCACTGCACAGTCTTGTCACTTGTGGGCCCGTATCTCCTTAGAATGACGCACTGCGCAGTCTTGTCATTCGTGGGCCCGTATCTCCTTAGAATGACGCACTGCACAGTCTTGTCATTCGTGGGCCCGTATCTCCTTAGAATGACGCACTGCGCAGTCTTGTCATTCGTGGGCCCGTATCTCCTTAGAATGACGCACTGCACAGTCTTGTCATTCGTGGGCCCGTATCTCCTTAGAATGACGCACTGCACAGTCTTGTCATTCGTGGGCCCGTATCTCCTTAGAGTGACGCACTGCACAGTCTTGTCATTCGTGGGCCCGTATCTCCTTAGAGTGACGCACTGCACAGTCTTGTCATTCGTGGGCCCGTATCTCCTTAGAATGACGCACTGCACAGTCTTGTCATTCGTGGGCCCGTATCTCCTTAGAATGACGCACTGCACAGTCTTGTCATTCGTGGGCCCGTATCTCCTTAGAATGACGCACTGCACAGTCATGTCATTCGTGGGCCCGTATCTCCTTAGAGTGACGCACTGCACAGTCTTGTCATTCGTGGGCCCGTATCTCCTTAGAGTGACGCACTGCACAGTCTTGTCATTCGTGGGCCCGTATCTCCTTAGAGTGACGCACTGCACAGTCTTGTCATTCGTGGGCCCGTATCTCCTTAGAATGACGCACTGCACAGTCTTGTCATTCGTGGGCCCGTATCTCCTTAGAGTGACGCACTGCACAGTCTTGTCATTCGTGGGCCCGTATCTCCTTAGAGTGACGCACTGCGCAGTCTTGTCATTCGTGGGCCCGTATCTCCTTAGAGTGACGCACTGCGCAGTCTTGTCATTCGTGGGCCCGTATCTCCTTAGAGTGACGCACTGCACAGTCTTGTCATTCGTGGGCCCGTAGCTCCTTAGAGTGACGCACTGCAGCAGTCTTGTCATTCGTGGGCCCGTATCTCCTTAGAGTGACGCACTGCGCAGTCTTGTCATTCGTGGGCCCGTATCTCCTTAGAGTGACGCACTGCGCAGTCTTGTCATTCGTGGGCCCGTATCTCCTTAGAGTGACGCACTGCGCAGTCTTGTCATTCGTGGGCCCGTATCTCCTTAGAGTGACGCACTGCGCAGTCTTGTCATTCGTGGGCCCGTATCTCCTTAGAGTGACGCACTGCGCAGTCTTGTCATTCGTGGGGCCGTATCTCCTTAGAATGACGCACTGCGCAGTCTTGTCATTCGTGGGCCCGTATCTCCTTAGAATGACGCACTGCGCAGTCTTGTCATTCGTGGGGCCGTATCTCCTTAGAGTGACGCACTGCACAGTCTTGTCATTCGTGGGCCCGTATCTCCTTAGAGTGACGCACTGCGCAGTCTTGTCATTCGTGGGCCCGTATCTCCTTAGAGTGACGCACTGCACAGTCTTGTCATTCGTGGGCCCGTATCTCCTTAGAGTGACGCACTGCACAGTCTTGTCATTCGTGGGCCCGTATCTCCTTAGAGTGACGCACTGCGCAGTCTTGTCATTCGTGGGCCCGTATCTCCTTAGAGTGACGCACTGCGCAGTCTTGTCATTCGTGGGCCCGTATCTCCTTAGAGTGACGCACTGCGCAGTCTTGTCATTCGTGGGCCCGTATCTCCTTAGAGTGACGCACTGCACAGTCTTGTCATTCGTGGGCCCGTATCTCCTTAGAGTGACGCACTGCACAGTCTTGTCATTCGTGGGCCCGTATCTCCTTAGAGTGACGCACTGCGCAGTCTTGTCATTCGTGGGCCCGTATCTCCTTAGAGTGACGCACTGCACAGTCTTGTCATTCGTGGGCCCGTATCTCCTTAGAATGACGCACTGCACAGTCTTGTCATTCGTGGGCCCGTATCTCCTTAGAGTGACGCACTGCACAGTCTTGTCATTCGTGGGTCCGTATCTCCTTAGAATGACGCACTGCGCAGTCTTGTCATTTGTGGGCCCGTATCTCCGTCGTGCTAGTGGCTGCCACTGTCATGTTCAGAGACATGCCGTTTGGGCACTCACATGCTTCTCATGCTGCCATGAAGTTGTCCCTGTTAGCTAGTCATCTCTGGTTGTCACTTCACCTAATTATGACAGAGTCCCTTATTACCTATGCCATCACTTTTGCCAGGAAAAATATGATTTTTCTTTTTCTTAGAACTCTTTACTTAACATGAAAGCAAGACCAAGCCCTGCCCATTCTAAGGATGGAGAACACTGATACCCGACAAATAATATGGGAAAGCAGAGGCCTGTGGTGGAGAGAATGCTAGATGTCTGCTATTCACAAAACGTGCGACTTCCAAGAGGTCTTCCTTCATATAGACTTCCCTGCTTTCCTTAGCTTTCGAGAATCCTAGTGGTGTTCAAGCTGTATTCCTTGTGGCCCATCAGATGTTGCTGTGGAGAGTTGGGAGAGATGGGGGTGGGGGGATGTCGGACCCTGGTCCCTGTAGTCAGAACAACTTGATTTTGAGTCACTTTGTATTGTGAACTTTCAGGTAAAATTTCTTTTGAATTTGAGGTTTTATGTAGCTTTTTAAACTAATAAAAAAAAATCCCTAACTTAGATCATCTGCCCATAAATCACGGGCTGTTCCTCATTAGTAATAAAACTCACACAGTGACTAATGCCTCCCCCATGCCACCTCCTACTGCCTCCTCAGCACTTGCCTTGCCTATGGCTGGCTAGGTGGAGCTCCAGGATCTCCCTCTTCCCAGCAGCCTGTTGGCTTCTGGAGGTGGGTACACAGGAAAAACAGGAGCTCTTTGGATGATTGGCGAGGGACTCCACAAGGTGTTAGCAAAGATCAGCCAGAGGTGGTTATGAAAGGATGCTACTCGTTGCCCAGGGCTACCTAAGCCATTCCCTTGATATAGGCAGATGGCAGTTGGCCTTCAAGGTCTGGGTCAGTCCCTCCTTACTGTTGTAGTTTATGACCGGCTGTTGGGTAAGGAACGTGAACTTGAAAAGCAATATCCAGTTTATGAAATGGCTTGAGCAATTAGTTGCCAAGATATTCCTAGTGATAAAAAATGACATCTGAAAGGGGACCAAGGGTACTGAAGGAGAGAAAGAAATCAGGAATTTCTGGTTTAAAAATGTACCCTTCTGGTGATCCGAGCAGTTAGATTTAATCTGTTTACATTGGATAGTAATAAAAGGAAATGGGACCAGCTGCAGACCTCCTTACTGTGACAACAGTAACCTTTTATTATTCCATCAAACTCCAGGAGGAAATAGCTTAAACATCTGCAGCTTTTGGACAGAATTCACACACTCAGAAATCCAGCCTGAATGCTACTGCTCAATGACTTAGTGTGTTCTTTAAGCTGAGGATCAGCCCTTTGGGGAACTGTATGGTGCAAAGGGAGACACCAATCTGAGCTGAAATTCCAGCACCTACTAGCTAAACATGAGCACATTCATAAAGCAGCTGTGGGCAGGAGGCAGCCCTGTAGAAGTTAGTATGAAAAAGAAACTTAAGCAGTCTCTTTCATTATTCCCCCCTTGCTGCAACTCATGAGAAAAATGCATCAAGAGGATCTAGGTGCTGAGGTCTAGGCAGAACTGTCACCTGCAGGTGGGGCTGGCAGGCCACCTCTGTCTGGTAGTGCAGCCCTCTGAGTGTTTTGTGGGGCCCCATCAAGCATGGGACCTGTGAAGAAAGGCCTACATGACCACCATGTTATAAAGCCATTTTCTTGTACTTACCAAGTGAGACCTTCAGACTTACTCAGACATATTTTTATATCATGTATCACATTGTACATATATAACAAAAAGGAAGCTATAAGAAAAATCAACAGATTAAGATATTCCTAAAATTTCTTCACACTCCAGTCTTTAGAACCAATTGCTAAGACTGTTTGCCAGGCAAACCAGCATATAGCTATTGTCTCACCTACTTGGAAGGTTAAGGCAGGAGTATTATTTAAGCCTAGAAGTTTGAAACTAGTCTGGACAACACAGTGACATCCAGTCTTAAAAACAAAAATTATATTTTGAAATAATTACAGACTCATAAATTGCACATATAGGCTGCAGATGTAGCTTGTGGGTAGAATGCTTGCCTAGCAGGCCTAAAGTTCCTGGGTGGATGCCTAGCACTGCGTAAACTAGACATGTAGCATACACCTGCACTCAGACGGGGGAGGCAGAAGGATCAAAACTTCAAAACTGGGGGGCTGGAGAAAAGGCCTCTCAAATAAATAACTAAAAATTAAAACAAAATCTTTAAAATTAGGCTGGAGAGATGGTTTAATAGTTAAGGCAATTGCTGCAAAGGACCAAAGGTCCCAGGTTTGATTTCCCCCAGGACCCACATAAGCCAGATACACAAGGTGACACATGCATCTGGAGTTCATTGGAAGCAGCTAGAGGCCCTGGCTTACTTTCTCTTTCTTTCTCTCTCTCTCCCCCTCCAATAAATAAATAAATAAATAAATAATACAATATTAAAACTTCAAAATATTCTTGGCTACATATTGAGTTTGAGGCCAGGCTGAGCTAAATATCTCAAAAGGGGTACTGGGTAAGTGGCTGTATGGGTAAAATGCTTGCTGCCCAAGCATGAGGACCCCAGTTTGGATCCCCAGCACCCACATGAAAAGCTGAGTGCAGCAATGCATGCATGTCAACCCAGTGTTGGAAAAGAAGACAGGATGTTCACCAGGGCTTGCTGGTCAGTTTGTGTAGACAAATTGGTGGGCTCTAGGTTCCGTGATTAGGAATGATTGAGGAAGATATCCAACATCACTGGCTTCCACATGCACCTGCCCCCGAGCACAAACGCATATACACACATAGAAAACAAGGTAGCCCATCAAACAAAGACAGAAATTACAAAAGACGCTGTACCCATCTCTCAGCTTTCCCCAATGGTGACAGCTTGACAGCATCTGGATTAAATGCCTTAGCTGCTAAGCCATCTCTCCAGCCCAAATCTTTTTTTTTTTTTTAAGGGGGGTGGAGGCAGGGAGGGAGAGAAAGTTGGCATGTCAGGGCCTCAGCCACTGTAATTGAACTCTAGATGCTTGTGTCACTTAGTGAGCATGTGAAACCTTGTGCTTGTCTCACCTTTGTGCATCTGGCTTACATGGGATCTGCAGAGAGATCAAACATGGGTCCTTAGGCTTTGCAGGCAAGTGCCTTAACCGCTAAGCCATCTCGCCAGCCCCACAAAGTAAATCATAACAAATACAGGAAAATTGAAATAATTACTTACACTCTGATCACAATGAGATTAAACTAAAACCAACAATAAGAAAAGATGTAAACCAAACACAAAATCATGAAAATTAAGCAATACAGTACTATTTGATAAGTGGGTCATTGAAAAAAATCAAGAAGGAAATAAAAAAATTATAGAATCAAATGATAATGAGAACACAACATACTAAAACCTTTGGGACATAATGAAGACAGTCCTAAGAGGAAAATTTATAGCTTCAAGTGCCTATATTAAGAAATTAGGTTGCAAGTAAGCAATGCTTCAATTCAAGGCCTTGAAAAAAGAACAAGGCAAACCAAAAATCAGTAGATGGGAAGAAATAATAAGCATTAGGGCAGAAATTAATAAAATTAGAAATTTCAAGGTGAAAAAGGCATTACAACAGCTATCAAAGAAATTCAGAAAAATCATGACATATTTTAAGAACATATGCTCCACCAAGTTTGAAAATACAAAAAAAAAAGGGGGAGGATGATGCCCTAGATTTACGTAACCTATCTAAATTAAATTGAGATGTGATAAACCATTTAAATAAACCTATAACAAGTATGGAGATCAAAGCAGTTATTAAAAAAATTCCCCCAGCTAATAAAAGCCCAGGCCCAGATAGATTCACTGGTGAATTTTGCCAGACCTTCATGGAAGAACTAACAGCAATGCTTCTGAAACTTTTCCATAAAATAGAAAAGGAAGGAATCCTACCAAACTCCTACAAAGCCAACATTACCTTGATATCCAAACCAGACAATGACAGAACCAAAAAGAAAAGAAAATTACAGACCATGAACTTAGATGCAAAAATTCTCAACAAGATATTGGCAAACAGAATACAAGAATATAACATATCAGGGCTGGAGAGATGGCTTAGCGGTTAAGCGCTTGCCTGTGAAGCCTACGAACCCCGGTTTGAGGCTCGGTTCCCCAGGTCCCACGTTAACCAGATGCACAAGGGGGCGCACGCGTCTGGAGTTCGTTTGCAGAGGCTGGAAGCCCTGGCGTGCCCATTCTCTCTCTCTCTCCCCCTCTATCTGTCTTTCACTCTCAAATAAATAAATAAATAATTAAAAAATCTATATTTAATAATATAACATATCAAAAAGATCATTCACCCCAACCAAGTAGGATTTATTCTAGAGTTGCAGGGCTGGCTTAGCATGTGCAACTTGGTAAATTTAATATACTATATAGCTGGGCTGAAGGACAAACATCACATGATCATCTCAACAGATGCAGAAAAGGCATTTGACAAAATCCAACATCACTTTATGGTAAAAGTCCTATAGAAACTGGGAATAAAAGGACCATATCTCAACATAATGAAGGCTATTTATGATAAATCTGCAGCCAACATGATACTGAATAGGGAAAAACTTGAAGTTTTTCCACTAAAATCAAGAACAAGACAAGGGCTGTCCCCATTCTTATTTAATATAGTACTGGAAGTCTTAGCTATAGCAATAAGGCAAAAAGCACACATAAAAAGGATACAAATTGGAAAGGAAGAGATCAAATCATCATTATTTGCAGATGATATGATTCTATACATAAAGAACCCTAAAGACTCTACCGGCAAACTGTTAGAGCTGATAAACACTTTTGACAATGTAGCAGGATACAAAGTAAACCACAGAAGTCAGTAGCCTTCCTATATGCTAACAACAAACACATAGAGGATGAAATCAGAGAATCACTCCCATTCACAATTGCCTCCAAAAAAAAAGTAAAGTACCTTGGAATAAACCTAAGCAAGGAAGTGAAGGATCTTTATAGTGAAAACTTTCAAACACTCAGGGCAGAAATTGCAGAAGACACTAGGAAATGGAAAGACATCCCTTGTTCTTAAATTGGAAGAATCAGTATTATGAATATGGCAATCTTACCAGAAGCAATCAACATATTTAATGTAATCCCCATCAAAATTCCAATGACATTCTTCACGGAAATAGAAAAAACAATCCAAAAATTCATTTGGAAGCACGAAAAACCTTGAATAGCCAAGAAAATTTTGAGCAACAAAAATAAGGCTGGTGTTATCACAATACCTGAGTTTAACCTATATTATACAGCCAAAGTAACAAAACAACATGGTACTGGCACAAAATCAGACACATAGATCAATGGAACAGAATAGAGGACCCAGGTTTAAGTCTGGTAAGTTACAGCCACCTGATTTTCAATAACAAGGGCAGCCTATTCAACAAATGATGCTGGAAAACTGGTTATCTATATGTAGAAGGATGAAAATAGATCCTTATCTCTCTCTCTCTGCAGAAGAATTAAATCCAAATGTTAAGATTAAAGGCCTTAAGACCAGACCTGAAAATTTGAAACTTCTGGAGGAAAAAGTAGGGGAAACCCTTGAACATATTGGCATAGGCAATGACTTTCTGAATATAACTCTAGTTGCTAAGGAAATAAAACCACTAATCAACCGCTGGGACCTCATGAAATTACAGTATTTGTACAGTGAAAGACACTGAATAGAACAAAGAGGCAACCTACAGAATGGAAGAAAATTTTTGCCCGCTATACATTAGATAGTATACAAAGAACTCAAAAAACTAAATAAGAAATCAACCCCCCCCCCAAATGGGCTTTGGAACTAAATAGAGAGTTCTTAAGAAATACAGATGACCTATAAACATCTAAAAACTGTTCTGCATCCTTAGCCATTATGGAAATCCAAATTAAAACTACTTTGAGATTCCATCTCACCTGTCAGAATGTCTATGGTCGAGAAAACAATTGACCATAAAATGCTGATGAGGGGGTAGAAGAAGAGGAAACCCTTCTGCACTGTTGGTGGGAATGTAAACTAGTACAGCCATTGTGGAAATCAGTGTGAATGTTCCTGAGACAGCTAAAAATTGATCTACCATATGACCCAGCTATAGCACTCCTAGGCATATGTCCTAAGGACTCTACTCAGTGCCTTAGAGATACTTGCACATCCATGTTTATTGCTTCTCTATTCATAATAGCTGGGAAATGGAACCAGCCTAGATGTCTCTCAACTGATGAATACATAATGAAGATGTTGTATATTTATACAATGGAGTTTTATTCAGTGGTAAAGAAAAATAAAATTATAAAATTTGCAGGGAAATGGATGGATCTGGAAAGGATTATAGTTAATGAAGTAACCCAGGCCCAGAAGGCCAAGCACCGCATGTTCTTTCTCATATGTGGATTCTAGCTGCACATGTTCGGTCTTGTATATGAGTCAGAATAAAACTCAGTAACAGAGGCCAGTAAGCTGGAAAGTGGCTATAAAGGAGGGAGGTGAGGGGAGGACTTAAGGAGATGGTATGATATATGTGTAAGTAGAAGAACAGATTACTTGGGGTGGAAAGGCCTAAGTGTGGTCAGGGGAAGAGATTGTGTAAGGGAAGGGTGGGGGGAGGTTTAATCAAAATCTAAGAGGGTATGAATAAGTCATATGGAAACCTACTTTTTTGGACAATGATGCACCTGGAAGCCATAGATTGTGACTAGGAAATTTTTAGTGTCAGGGATGGGATACCAAGACTCTTGGCTTCCCACCAGGAATAGATGGTAAGACCCTATTGCTGAAGACTCTACATGCTTGGGCTGCAAGGTCACTGAGAAATCTTGCTGGAGATGAGCTGACAACTTCCTCTTTGTAGAGCAGCTGACAGAAAGCTGGAAAAAGCTATGCTGCATGCAGCTTCATGGGAGAGAGAAGTCATCAGTGGAAATAAACAATAGTGGACACTGCAAGCCTTAAGTTTGCCCAACCAGGCCAAATGAACTAACCAGTACAATAGTGGCAAGTTTTATGGGGGAACCAACAACTCTCTAACTGGACTGGAGGTCCACTCCATGGGAGGAAATATAGGCCTATGATGGGGGACGTCATGAGCCCTAGGGATAGAATGCCCACTTGTGTCTGGCTAAATGTAAATACTGTGCTCACCAAATTGCCTTGAAAGCACTTCTCTTAATGATCATACCCATATATTAATGCTATTCTCACTTTTGGTTAGAGAAGCTTCTTTTTTCAGGTGGTGGTGACCTCATAAGACACTGTAGTGCTGAGAAGAAGTGACAGAGCAGTGCTCAACATTGAAACATCTCTATCACACCTTCCAAGGCTCAGGGTCCATTATGGAAGAGGTGGCAGAAGGGTAGGACTCCTTGCAATGCACTCTTCCAGACACAAAATGGTATGGATATCCACGACCTTGCAGTGTCTGGCACTAGTTACACAAGACCCTCATGATAGGATAAGGGCTGGAGAGATGGCTTAATGGTTAAGGCATTTGTCTACAAAGCCAAAGGACCTCAGTTCAATTTCTCAGGACCCACATAAGCCAGATACACAAAGGGGTGCATGTGTCTGGAGTTTGATTGCAGTGGTTGGAAGCTCTGGTGCACCCATTTTCTCTCTCCCTCTCTCTGCTTCTTTCTCTCTCTTTCTCTCTCTTCCTCTCTTAAAATAAAGTTGTTTTTTTTTTAAATAGAGGATAAGATTATGACATCAAAATAAAAGAGAGGCTAATTGACAGGGGTAGGAGATATGATAGAAAGTGGAGTTTTGAAAAGCATGGGGGAGGGAATTATCATGCCTCATTGTCTATAATTAAGGAAGTTGTCAATAACTTAAAAAAAAAAAGAAGAAAACTGGGCTGGAGATATGGCTTTGCAGTTCAGGCAAATCCATGTTTGATTCTCCAGATCCCACGTAACCCAGATGTACAAAGATGAGGCAAGCTCAATGTCTCACTTGCCCAGTAGGTGGTGCAATCATCTGGAGTTCGATTGCAGTGGCTGATGCGCTGGCACACAATTCTCTCTCTCTCTCCTTTCTGTCTCTTTCTCTAAAACAAAAGGAAAAAAAAAAAAAAAGAAAACATAGCATATAACATTATTCTCTAATCTTTAGACTTTTTTTGCCATTTTAAAATAGTAAAAGTAAGATACTATTAAAAATTGGGGGCTAGAGAGATGGCTTAGCAGTTAAAATGTTTTCCTAAGGACCCATGTTCGACTCTCCAGGTCCCATGTAGACCAAACGCATAAAGTAACACAACTGCGCAAGGTCACACATGTTCACAAGATGGCGTACATCTCTGGAGTTTGATTGTGGTGGCTGGAGGCTCTAGTACACCAATTTGCTCTCTCTTTCTCTCTTTCTCTCCTTCTCATTAAAAAAAAGGGAAGGTGCACAGAAAAGAGTAAGCCATAAAGCTAAATTCCACATTCCCCAGTACCCACATAAAGCCAGGCGCACAAAGTGGCGCATGCATCTGGAGTTCATTTATAGCAGTTAGAGGTTCTTAAATGCCCATTCTCTTCCTTCCTCTGTGTGTGTCTGTCTCTCTCTCTCTCTCTCTCTCTCTCTCTGTCTCTCTCTCTCTCTCTCTCTCTCTCACACACACACACACACACACACACACACATACACACCATGCACATATTTCTCTCCTCTGTCTTTTTTTGCTTACAAATAACTAAATACTTTTTTAAAAAGTATTTTTTAAATATTTTTGGCTGGACATGGTGGTGCATGCTTTTAGTCCCAGCACTCAGGTGGCAGAGGTAGGAGTATTGCCATGAGTTCAAGGCCACCCTGAGTCTATATAGTGAATTCCAGGTCAGCCTGGGCTAGAGTGAGACCCTACCTTGAAAAACAAAATAAAAAATAAATAAAAACATGGATTTTGAAGCTTGAGAGGTGGCTCAATGGTTAAAGGTGTTTACTTGCAAACCTCCTAGCCAGGGTTCAATTTTCCCAACACATATATAAAGCTGGATGCACAAAGTGGTGGAAGTACCTGGTATTGATTTGTGGTGACAAGATACCTTAGTGCGCGCACACACACACACACACACACACACACACACACACAAAGTGATCTTTTTTTTTTTAACCCCAAAACATGGGTATTTATTTTAAAAATGAGAACATTCTGTTACATAAATTCCCTTTTATAATTACCAGAAATTATCCAGAAAAATTGTGTTTTCTCCAAAGGAAGAAAGAAATATTGAATAAAAGAAATAAGTATGAGGCAGTTGTAGAGACATATATTTGAAATCTTAGCACTTAGGAGGTTGAGGCAAAAGGATCATGAATTCAAGGCCAGCTTGGGATGCGTAGTTCAAGATTAGACTTGCATACATGGGTAAGTGCTGTATCATAAAAATCAAAACAAGGGGCTGGAGAGATTGCTTAGTGGTTAAGGTACTTGCCAACAAAGCCAAAGGACTCAGGTTCAGTGCCTCAATACCCACATAAATCTGGATATACAAGGTGGCACATGCATCTGGAGTTTATTTGCAGTAGCTAGGAGGTCCTAATGTGTCCATTTTCCTTCTCTCAAATAAATAAAGTTTGTATTTAAAAAAGATTGAAGCAAGCCAGGCATGATGGCACACACCTTTAATCCCAGCACTTGTGAAGCAGAGGTAGGAGGATCGCTGTGAGTTTGAGGGAGCCTAGGACTACAGAGTGAGTTCCAGGTCAGCTTGGGCTATAGTGAGATCCTACCTGAAAAAAAAAATCAAAACAAATAAACAAAAGAGAATTATTAAAAAAAAAATGAGGGGGGCTGAAGAGATGGCATAGCGGTTAAGCACTTGCCTGTGAAGCCTAAGGACCCCAGTTTGAGGCTCAATTCCCCAGGACCCATGTAAGCCAAATGCACAAGTTGGCGCATGCATCTGGCATTCATTTGCAGTGTCTGGAGGCCCTGGCATGCTCATATTCTCTCTCTCTCTCCCTGCCTCTTTCTCCGTCTGTCTTTTACTCTCAAATAAATAAAAATAATTTTTTAAAAAAAAAATGAGGAATATAAGCCAGGCATGGTGGCACATGCCTTTAATCCCAGCAATTGGGAGGCAGAGGTAGGAGGACCGCTGTGAGTTTGAGACCACTCTGAGACGACATAGTGAATTCCAGGTTCCAGGTCAGCCTGGGATAGAGTGAGACCTTGCCTTGACAAAACAAAACAAAACAAAACAAAAAGGAGTATTATGATTGTGTTTTAATTGCTCAAATAGTTACCTGAACATATTAACCATGTTTTCTAAATCTAAAGTCAAACTATCTTGTTTTACTAAGATAGACTGAATCAGATTCTTCTATTTAAACAGATCACCTTATCAGAAATAGTAAAGTCAGGGCTGGAGGTAAAGTTTATTTGGTACAGAATTTGCCTTGCTAGCATACAAAGCCTTGGCTTTGATCCTTAGCACCACATAAACCCAGCATGGTAAACCAAGCTTGTAATCCCATTACTCAAGAGATAAAGGCAGGAGGATTAGAAATACAAGGTCATCCTTGACTACATGGAAACTTTGAGGTCAGCCTGGCATACCAAAAAAAAAAAAAAAAAAGTAAAAAGAAAAAAAGGAAAATAACAAGTATCTACTGACGTAGAAAACACAGGATGAAGGTGTGAATATCACTCCTCTATAGCCAGAGAAACTCCCGAGTCAAATAAATGTGCGCTTGAATCACCAGCCCTGTGCCTTCACTGAGGCCCTCTTGAAGTCCACCCTGGGCAGGAGCTTTCATAAGAGACACTGGTAGCCCAGTATGTAGTTATTGTTTAGAGCAGGCATGGTGGCTCACAACTGTAATCCCAGCACTTGGAAGGCAGAGACAAGAGGATTGGTCTCAGGCCATCCTGTACTATGTAGTAAAAACTTCTTTCAAACTAGCAATAAAACGGCTGGAGAGATGGCTTCCAGTTAAGGAACTTGCCTACAAAGCCACAAGATCCAGTTTTGATTCCCCATGACCTATATAAGTCTAGGACCTTGCATAAGTGCAAGGTGGTACATACATCTGGAGTTTATTTGCAGTGGCTAAGAGGCCCTGTTGTGTCTGTCTGTCTGTCTGTCTGTGTCTCTCTCTCCCTCCCTCCCTCCCTCCTTCTTTTTCTCTGTCAAATAAATAAAAATTTAAAAAATCTTAAATCAGTAAAAGGACCAGAGTTTCCACAAACTCTGTAAAATTTAAATACATGAAACTCTTAGGAGATGAAAAGAGACAAGAACTGAATATGAGATTGAATAGGATATATCTAAATTCACAATTTTGAGCAAGCATTATCAGTTTTTACAGATGTTTTTCAGCATCTCATTTTTTAATTTATTTTTTTATTGATAACTCCCATAATTATAAGTATCTTATGGCAGTTTCCTCCCTCCCCCCACTTTCCCCATTGAAACTCCACTCTCCATCATATCCCCTCCCCTTCGCAATCAGTCTCTTTTATTTTGATGTCATGATCTTTTCTTCCTATTATGATGGTCTTGTGTAGGTAGTATCAGGCACTTTGAGGTCATGGACATCCAGGAGGAGCACATTATAAGGAGTTCTACCCTTCCTTTGGCTCTTACATTCTTTTCACCACCTCTTCCGCAGTGTATCCTGAGCCTTGTAAGGTGTGATAGAGATATTGCAGTGCTGAGCACTCTTCTGTCACTTCTTCCCGGCACCCTGATGCCTTCTGAGTCCACCAAGGTCACTGCCATCTGAAAAGAGAAGGTTCTCTACCAAAAGTGAGAGTAGCATTAATACATAGGTATAAACATTAAGAGAAGTGCTTACTGGGCAGTTAGATGAGCATGATATATACATTTAGCCAGACAGCAGCAGACGTTACACCCCCAGGGCTTATGACTATCCCTGTTTTAGGTTTTCAGTATCAGGGATGTATTCCCTGCCATGGAGCGGGCCTCCAGTCCAATTAGAGGGCAGTTGGTTTCCACCATGACAGATGTGCCACTATTGCACCCGTTGGCTCATTTGGCTTGGCTGGCCAAATCTAAGGCTTGCAGTGTCCACTGTTGAGTATCTTCACTGGTGATTTATCTCTCTCCCATTGACCTGCATGCAGAATGGCTTCTTCCAGCTTTCTGTCAGCTGGTCTACATAGAGGAGGTTATCTGCTCAGTTCCAGCAGGATTTTTCAGTTGGCTTTGCAGCCCAAGTATGTGGAGTCTTCAACAATAGGGTCTTACCATCTATTCCTGGTGGGAAACCAAGGGCCTTGGCTATATGGTCTATTTTAGAGAATGTTCCATGTGCTGCTGAAAAAAATGTGTATTCTGCATCATTTGGGTGAAATGTCCTTTATATATCTGTTAGGTCTATTTGTTCTATGACCTCATTTAATACAGATGCCTCTCTGTTTATTTTTTGCTGGGATGACCTGTCAGTTGATGAGAGTGCAGTGTTGAAGTCACCCACTACCACTGTGTTTGGTGTTATCTGTGACCTTAGTTCTAATAGCATTTGTTTGATGAAGTTGGGAGCCTCATATTTGGTGCACATATGTTTAGGATTGTAATGTCCTCCTGTTTGAGTGTGCCTTTAATCAATATATAGTGACCTTCCTTATCTTTCCTAACTAATGTTGGACTGAAGTCTACTTTGTCAGATATTAGGATAGCAACCCCTGCTTGTCTTCTAGACCCATTTATCTGAAACACCATTTTCCAGCCTTTCACTCTAAGATAGTGTCCATCTTTTTTGTAGAAAGGTGAGTTTCTTGGAAGCAACAAATTGAAGGATCCTGCTTTTTAACCCATTCTGCAAACCTAGGTCTTTTGGTTGGGGCATTGAGGCCGTTGATATTAAGAGTTATTATTGAAAGATGTGTATTTATTTTTACCATTTTTCTTCTTTTGTAGTTCTTCTGGTTTTACCTTTACTTTCTTGTATTAACTAGTATTTGAGTATGGTTTGTTTTTTCCAGGTTCCTTACATGTGTGCTTTTCCTTCTCTTCAGCTTGGAGGATTCTTTCAAGTATTTTCTGTAGAGCTGGTTTTGTCTTCAAATATTCCTTTAGCCTGCTTTTGTCATGGAATGTCCTTATTTCTCCATCTATTTGAATGGATAGCTTTGCAGGATAAAGTAACCTTGGTTGATAGTTGTTATCTTTCAGAACTTGGAATACTTCACTCCAAGCCCCTCTGGCTTTTAAAGTGTGTGTTGAGTAATCTGCTATGATCCTGATGGGCTTGCCTTTGTGACCTGATTTTTCTGTCTTAACTGCTTTCAATATATTTTCTTTGGTTTGTATGTTTGGTAGTTTAATTATGATATGATGAGGAGAGGTTCTTTCCAGGTTTTGGCTGGCTGGTGTTCTAAAGGATTCCTGTATCTGCATTGGCATCTCTTTCTCAGTTTGGGGGAAGTTTTCTTCTATGATTTTGTTGAAAATGCCTATTATGCCTTTGGAGTGAAATTCTTCTCCTTCTACTATACCCTAAATTCTTATGTTTGATATTTTCATAGTGTCCCAAGTATCTTGAAATTCCTGTTCATACTTTTCTATTAGTTTGTCTTTCTCTTTGTTGGACTGTATTAGATCTGCCACCTGGTTTTCTAGTTTAGATATTCCGTCCTCTCCTTCATCTGTTCTACTTGTGAAATTTTCTACAGAGTTTTTTATTTCATTGGCTGTGTTCTTCATTGCTATTAATTTTGATTGCTTTTTCTTTATTATCTCTGTTTCTTTCTTTATGTCTTGTATTGACCTACTTATTTCATTAAATTGGTTTCCAGTGTCATCTTTCATTTCTTTGGACATATTTATAATCATTCTTTTGAAATCTTTCTCAGGTATTTTCTCGAAGTCAGTCTCACTGGAGGTCATTTCTGATACATTAATACTTTTTGGTGGATTTGTAGTGTCTTGATTTTTTTGTGTTTCTTGTGTTATAATGTACATATTTTTGCATCTTCAATTTATTTAATGCTTGGATTTTCCAATTATCTGCAGTATTATTAGATGTACCAGTCAATCTGATATTATATATCTTCAGGGTAGGAGCTTAAGGTACTAGGTGTGGCTCTTAAGACTCTCACAGTAACTACAAAAGTGACCCTTCATGTTGGCCTTGAACTCACTCAGTCATCCTGCCTCTGCCTCCCAAGTGCTGGGAATCAAGGAATGTGCCACCACGCCTGGCAAGAAAGATCTTATGTTAACTATTCTTACCACAAACGATGATAACTGTAATGGAGGTGGGGGGAAGGGTGTATATTTGGCTTTGATGGCATATTAGTTTAATAAGTATAAACTTAAATCCATACTCAAGATGTACATATTAAGTATGAACAGTAAACATATACAAATCATGAAGATGTATACATTAATTATATAAAACTGAGGGTTTTTTTGTTTCCCGGGAAGGAATATTTGAGGCAGAATCTCACTGTAGCCCATTCTGGCTTAACCTCCTGAATACTAGGATTATAGGTATGAGCTGCCACACCCAGCTTTTTTTTTCTCTTTTTAATTTTCTGATATGTCATCTTGTTATGGAGCCTAGTCTGGTCCCAATCTTGAGGTCTTCCTACCTTAGCCTCCTGAGTGCTGAGATTACAGAAGTACACCACCACAGTCCGCAGACAGCCATTCCTCACTACAGTTTAATGTAGCTCATGGAACAGTACTTGCCTTTTATGTGCAAGTCGCTCTGTTTGGTCCCTAGCATCATATGCAGCCAGGCATGGTGATGTACAAATGTAATATCAGAACTCAGGAGGTAAAGGCAGGAGTTTAAGGTCAACCTCCACCATATAGTGAGTTCGAGGCCAGCCTGGAGTACATGAGACCTTGTCTCAAAAAAAAAAAAAAAAAATCAGAAGATGACTAACTTCCAAATTAAAAATCTATGTAATATCAAAACAGCAATAAATCTTTCATCACCCACAGTAAGCAATGATGCCAACAAAGCTTGTGTCTTGCTCACGGGCTGGGAGGAATCATGGCATCCTTGTTACTCTTATCTGTGAAATTGCATGAAAACTTGCAAAGATTGCTCAAACATAGGATTTATTCATATTCTCCTTTTTTTTTTCTTTCTCCCCTTCTCTCTCCCTTCTTCTTTTCAGCCAAAGAAGCCTAAAGCACCAGACAATCCCTTTCATGGCATTGTTTCCAAGTGTTTTGAGCCTCATCTCTATGTATACATCGAGTCCCAGGACAAGTAAGTGACTCCCATGTTGCTGTTTTCTGCTGGTGTTTCTAAGCCCGCTCATCATGCTGGTTCTTAAGAGGGACAGCTCTTTCCAGAAACTAAAGGAGGGAAGATCATTAAGGATATTTTTTCTCTTTTGCATGGTATTGTTTATTTTGCTTATATATCTCAAAAGTCTGGGTTTGTCTATAATAAAGCCCCTTTAGGAACACCCCTCCCATGTAGGTGCTGAGCTTTTAGTGAGCCCTGATACACTACCCCACAAAGCTTTACAGTTTTAGGCACTGACAGTTATAGAAAGCCTAGTCTCTAAAGTATATGTTTTCAAGTATAATTTGACTTTTCCTTTTATAGTAATTTTGACTGTCAAAAAAGTTACAAAAATAGGATTAAAATTTTCATAGATCTTTTGCCAAGAGTGTTAGCTTCTTTATGTAATCACAATTATCAAAGTCAGGAAGGTTACATTGCCCTATTTATGTCTCTTTTTCCGGTCCAGAATGTTACAATCATGTATTTAGCTGTCAGGTTTTTTTAGTCTTCTTTAATCCTGGCCACTTCTTCATCTTTCCTTTGTCTTTAATGACCTTGACAGTCTTAGAGTTGAATGATTATTTTGTGAGTTTGCTTGATGTTCTTTTTCCTCTCCCATCTTCCTTCTCCTTTTATAAAATTTTTTATTTATTTATATTCAAGCACAGAATGAGCACGCGTGCTTGGTCACGAGAGAGAGAGAATGGGTAAACCAGAGCCTCCTGCCACCACATATGGACTCCAGATACATCACCACTTTATACATCTGGCTTTACATGGGTACTGAGGAATTCATCCCAGGCTGTCAGGCTTTGCAAACAAGCACCTGTAGTCACTGAGCCATCTCTCCAGCACCCCTTCTCCTCCTTTTATAACAAAGTCTAACTTTGTTTCCCAGGCTAGTTTCCAATTCCTGGGTTCAAAGGATTCTCCAGTCTCAGCCTACTGAGTAATGGACTGTAGGCTCATCACTATAGCATCCAGTTGTGTTGTCTGGATTGAATCCAGGTTATAAGTTTTGTGATAGCTCACTCCTATAATCTAGTACCAGAGCAATGAAACAGGAGAATTTTTAGTTCAAAGCCAGTCTGGAATAAATAATGAGATTCTGTCTCAAAACAACAAAATCCAGGTTATATATTTTTGGCAGGAAAGCCACAGAAGTGACATTGTGTCCTTCTGAGGGCCTTGTATAAAGAGGCATGTTGCCATTTATACCATTACTGCAGACATTTACTTATGTAAGGTGGTAACTGCCAGCTCATTGGGTTTCTCTTTGTAATTATGTTGCAGGGAATCCTTTATGACTGCAAATATTCTGTTTCTCATCACACTGGTACCCACTCATTTTAGCATCACTTGAGTCTTGCCTCAAGCAATTATTACTGCCTAATGTTTGATAGTCTTTTTTCCATCATTTCTTCTCCATTTACTAATGGAGTTTTCCCTTCTTCCCTGTTGTCTGTTGTATCAATATGGACTCATGGATTTGTATGTTAGTCCATAGGTATCCAATTTATATACATGCTTTCCACAAGCTCATAGGCCTCACAGTTTTTCACAAATCAGCCCAGTGTTTTCATAGCCAGAAAGAGGGTGTTTTGGGTCCAAGATCCATTGTTAGCCAAGGAAGAAGGCCCCTCCCTCACTCCAGTTGTTCACCCATGGCCAGAGCCACTATTGGAGGCTGGAAAGCACGTTTTGGAAAAGTTTCTGGAGCAGGGCAGGCTGCCAGACACAGGCTGGCCTCGGCTATGAGCCTCCGAGGATCCACTTAGGAAGACAGACAGTGGCTCACACGGAAGAATGGCAGCAGCTGTGAGAATACTCTTGAGAGGAGTTCTCTGGGAAACCACTTAGGCCCTTCTTTGCCCAGTCCCTTCTTTCTTTTCAGCCTTTCCTTTTCTCTTTCTTCTCTTTTTTTCCTTTTTAGTGTTTCTGTCTCAGGTAAATAAATTCTTATTTCCAAGTATGTTTGAGGGTAAATGATAAGATTAAGAGATGTTGCAAGTAGATCATAACAAGGGTCGGTACTGTATTCACCTACTGGACTTTCTAGATTATAGTCAAAGCCACAACCTTCTACTCTTTTCCTCCTTGATTATAAAGTGATACTAAAATCCCAGAGTATCAACCGTATAAAAGGTCTTCCATGTCATATGTCCCCGACACCTAGAAAAACGGAGCTGTTTCTTGCCTTGTGACGGCTTGGCTTCCCTGCTCTCTACTCTTCTTGTCCACAGGCTCACAGAGGGGCTAGTTACTACCATTTTGTCCCTTGACAGTACTCTGGCTTCTAGGTTCAAAATGTTTCTTTCTGGGCCTGGGGATTTATCTCAGAGTAAGTTCAAAACTAGGCTGTACAGCCTAGCAAGATCCTGCCTCAAATAAGCAAGCAAAAATTTCCTTCCAGGAATTTCATAAAATATTCCTGAGGGGTAGAAAAAAGGTTTATTGCCTGTTACAGTGAGAGGTCTTTAGCAAACCTACCTGTGTGGTTATTTTGCCCAGTTTTCTATTAACCTGCATTCTTATAATTATTATTTCAGAAAGGCTTGAAAGCTTTGGGGCCCAGACCTTCTTGATCCAGAGTTATTTTTCTGAATCACAGCAATCTTGATGTCCACAAATCTAGCCTCCCTAGTGTGGTCTTCTTGGCCTGTGCCTGGCCTCACGAGGGTGTTTCTAAGCACCAGAAAACCCCAGTAAGCCACTGGGGGAGGAGGCTACATTGGCTTTGCCATTATTACTCCAAAATCAGGAGCAGGATCTTAGAGAAGAAGAGAGTTAAAGAAGCCCAAGCTGGGGAAATGGCTCAGTGGCCAAGGCATTTGCTCACCAAGCCTGATAGCCTGGATTCAGCTCCGCATACCCACGTAAAAGCCAGATGCACAAAGTAGCACATGCATCTGGAGTTTATTTACAGTGACATGAGGCCCATTCTGTCTCTGTCTCCCCAAATATATATATACATATATATATATATATATTTTTTTTTTTTTTTTTTGAGAAAAAGAACTCCATTTCCTCTTCTGTCAGAGGAGATAGTCAGACAAAATGATACATGCAGCAGTGGTTGTTTACCTGTGGGAAGTTAGAGATCCTTTCAAGACTCCATTATAGCTGAGCCTAGAGGTACAAACCTAATAATCCCAGGTACTCAGAAGGTGGCTGAGGCAGAAAGATGGCGAGTTCAAGGCTTGCCGAGCTACTGCATGAATTCAAAGCTCACTCTGGGTAAATGAGCTCTCATCTCAAAAACAAAGTAGAAAACGATATGGAGACACAGCGGTAGAGCACTTACCTACATGCTCAAGGCCCTAGGTTCCATTCCCTATGGGGGTGGTGAGGGGGAGATCTTGTAAAGCATAGAATCTCTTGTAAAAAAAAAAAAAAATCAGTTCTACCCATAAACTGATGCACTAATTCTGAGTATCATTTCATGGGGCTTTAAGAAGCCCTTTGCCCTTAACCAGGGATTCCTTACGCTAGAGAAAGAGCCCAGATGGGACTGATGTGCAGTCACTACTGCTGTCATAGCACTGACTCAGAAATCAGAAAGGGAGAATTGTAGACCCTTCACAGGCTTCCGGACGACAGAGGCCAGCCCAGCATAGTGGAAAGAGCAGGGGGTCTACATGCCAGACCTGGGTTTCAGTCAGAGTTCTGCACTTACTAGCGTGAGACCTTGAGCATGGCACTTAAACTTTTCTGTCTGTCTCTGTGGTGAAGTGCATCAGCCCACCTTAGAAGCCTTGTCAGGAGCGTGAAGCACAATGACATAGTAGTGGCCCTTGGCCCACAGAAAATGGTGCTCAGGGATTCTGTCTCCATGCACTCCCTGTGGTCTTGTTCACAAAGCCTATCTGAAAGGGTAGCCTCATCAGTGTTGCAAGCTTCCTGTTGGGCCTGGCATGGAGTCCACCCTCTCATCTCCTCAACCTCCCACCTGCCCAGGGAACATGCTGACAGCTGCTGTCACAGCCGGTAGCCATGCGGCAGGAGATGGTCTGCAGAACGGGTCAAGATTTCCCTTGGCTGACTCCTGAGGAAGAGATTTCTACATGAGCACTGTCTTTACTCCATCCTGTGGTAGTCTCTGTCAGAGAAGTTACTGGGAACTAGATGTCTGTGCTCTCTTGTGTTAAAACAGCCCCTTCCTTCTTAGCTTTATTAAGTCTACAGCCTTTTGTAACTGCTCATCCTTGCTGTTTATTTTGAGTTGATTACTATTTGCAGAAGAGTTAGATGAATTGTACTCAGCTCATTTGTCCTTACCCAGACTTCCCAGCATATACCTTTCTCTCCTCTCACACATGCACGACTCACTCACATATATAGACACATACTTTTTTTTCCTGAACTGTTTTATTTAATTAATTTCTTTTTTCCAGCTAGGGTATCACTCTAGCCCAGGCTGACCTGGAATTCCCTAAGTAGTCACAGAGTGGCCTCAAACACATGGCGATCCTCCTACCTCTACTTCCCAAGTGCTGGGATTAAAGGGATGTGCCACCACGCCTAACCCATTTTTGTTTGTTTGATTGTTTTTTGAGGTAGGATCTCACTCTAGCTCAGGCTGACTTGGAATTCACTATATAGTCTCAGGGTGGCCTCAAACTCATGATTCTCCTACCTCTGCCTCCCAAGTCCTGGGATTAGAGGCATGCATCACCACACCTGATTTTTTTTAAAGATATTTTTATTGGTTTTTGCTTGTTTGTTGGTTTTGCTTTTTGAGGCAGAGTCTCATTCTAGCCCAGGCTGGCCTGGAATTCACTATATAGCCTCAGAGTGGCCTTGAACTCACAATAGTCCTCCTACCTCAGTCTCCCAAGTGCTAAGATTAAAGGCATGAGCCACTATCCCAGGTTAATTTTATTTTATTCATTTTTTAAAATTATCTATCTATTTATTTATTTAGAGAGAACAAGAGAGAAAGAGGCAGATAGAGAGAATGAGCATACCAGGGCCTCCAGCCACTGCAAACAAACTCCAGATGCATGTGCCACCCTGTGCATCTGGCTTACGTGGGTCCTGGGGAATTGAACCTGGGTCCTCAAGCTTTGCAGGCAAGTACCTTAACTGCTAAGCTATCTCTCCAGCCCTTCATTTTAGTTTTTTATTTTTATTTTATTTTTATGTTTTTGAGGTAGGATCTCACTGTGGTCCAGGCTGACCTGGAATTCACTATGTAGTCTCAGGGTGGCCTTGAACTCACGGCGATCCTCCTACTTCTGCCTCCCGAGTGCTGGGATTAAAGGTGTGCGCCATCACACCCGGCTCATTTTATTTTTTTTATTTTTTTGGGGGGTTTTTTTTTTTTTTTGGTTTTTCGAGGTAGGGTCTCACTCTGGTCCAGGCTGACCTGGAATTCACTCTGTAGTCTCAGGGTGGCCTCGAACTCATGGCGATCCTCCTACCTCTGCCTCCCAAGTGCTGGGATTAAAGGCGTGCGCCACCGCGCCCAGCTTCATTTTATTTTTTAACTAACTTTTAAAAAATATTTGTGAGAGAAAAAAATATTTGTTTGTGTGTACACATATATGTGTACATGTATATGTGCATGCACATGTGTGCACCAGGGCCTCTTGATGTTACGAAAGAACTCCAGACACATGTGCCATTTTGCGGGGAGGGTCCAGTATATGTGAGTACTGGGGAATCAAACCTGAGCCAGGAAGTTTTACAAGCAAGCACCTCTATACTCTGAGCTATCTCCCCAGTCCCTCCCAGCCATTTTGATTCTCAAGTCTCAGACAAGACTTCCCATTACTCCTTAAAACAAGGACATAATGTACATTACTATAGTATGATCATCAAAGATAACATTGATTTAAAGGCTTGAGGGATGGCTGTATGATAAAGTACTTGCCAAGAATATGAGTAGCTGAGTCAGCTCCCTAGACCCCATATAAAAGCTGGAAGCTGAGGCAGGCTTCCGTAATCCCAGCGTGCCTATATAAGAAAGGAGATGGAAACAGAAGACGTTCTCAGAAGCTCGTGAATAGTGGTGAACAACAGTGTGAGACTTGGCCTCACAACGAGGTGGAAGGGAAGGACTTGCCTGAAAGTTGTTCCCTGCACATGCTGTGGCACATGTGTGTACACACCCGCACATGAACATGTCAAACACATACACATGTGCACACGCACTAAATAAATTAACATTTAAAAACACATAGATCAGGCTAGAGAGATGGCTCAGTTGTTAATTGTGCTTCCTATGCAAGTATGAGGGCCTGAGGGGGCCTGAAACACCAAGTTTAAGTCTCTAGATCCCACGTAAACAGCTGGGCATGGCCACATGACCTGTTACCTCATCCTCCAAAGGGAAGCAGAGACCAGGGAATCATCCAGGCTTGCAGAAAAGCAGCAAGCTCCAGTGTCAGTAGATGACTCCAGCTCAAAATGAGAATGGAGCACCATACGTGACATGGTGTTCTAACTTTAGGCAGGCACCATACCCCCTTGCCTCAGGTGAACACGTGGGGTAGTGCAAGGACACATCATGTGCATACACCACACACAGCGGAAACAAAACAAAAAAGCATTGATCTAGCTATCCTATTAATTATATCCATAGAACCCATTTCATTTTATTTTTATTTTATTTTTAATTTTTATTAGCATTTTCCATGATTATAAAAAAATCCCATGTTAATTCCCTCCCCCCCTTTCTCCTTTGAAATTCCATTCCCATTTCATTTTTAAAATATTTTCTTGTTTATTTATTTATTTGTTGAGGCAGGGTCTCATGTATCCCAAGGTTGGCTTCAAACTCACTATATTGATTGATATGGATGACTTTGAACTCCTGATCCTTCTGCCCTCACCTCTCGAGTGCTGGCCTGGTTCATGTGCTGCTGGGATTATGCCTGGGCTCTCTATGCTAGGTAGGCACTCTACTAACTGATTTACATCCCCAGCCCATGCCTCATCTTTTTTCAGATGGATCTGAAATCCATCCAGGATCGCAGCTGTATTTATTTGTCTCTTTGTCTTCTTCAATATAAGAGTACCACAGTCTCTTTCTCTTTCATGACCCTGACATTTTTAGGTGTGTAGAGCAGAAGTTTGTAGACTGTTTGGTCTTATTTCTCATGATTGCTGTGTGCAGAAGAGGTGCTGTGCTCTTCGCAGGTTATATGAGGAGCACATAATGTCAGCCTGCCCCATAACCTAAGTTACTTGGTTTTGATGTTGTTTGTCAGGTTTCTGTAGTTATTAATAAGTAATTAACAGGTGCTCAGAAGGGCCACGGAGATGGTCAGTGGTTATAGATACTTGCTTGCAAAGCTTGCTGGCCCAGATTTAATTCTCTAGCACCAATGTAAAGCTATATACGAATAGTGGCACAAGCATCTGTTGTTCATTTGCAATGATGCGACCATGGCACACCCATACACACACACACTCATGCAAATAAATGTATAAAATTTCTTTAAAATTCTTAGAGAAGGCTGAGGATCACTATGAGTTTAAGGACACCCTGGGACTCAAGAATGAGTGCCAGGACAGCCTGGGCTAGAGTGAGACCCTCCCTCAAAAAGAAAAAAACAACAAAAATGCTTAGAGAAACCATGAAGCTATATTAGTGGCTTTCCTTTAGCTCCCTGTTGATAATTCTTTTTAATGTTTTTATTTATTTATTTATTTGAGAGTGACAGAGAGAAAGAGGCAGATAGAGAGAGAGAGAATGGGCGCGCCAGGGCCTCCAGCCTCTGCAAACGAACTCCAGATGCGTGCACCCCCTTGTGCATCTGGCTAACATGGGTCCTGGGGAATCGAGCCTCGAACCGGGGTCCTTAGGCTTCACAGGCAAGTGCTTAACCGCTAAGCCATCTCTCTAGCCCCCTTTTGATAATTTTTGCCTGAATCTTTTTTTTTTTTTCCAATGCTGAAGACCGAACCCAGGGCCTGGGCTAGCGCTCATCCACTGAGCTAAATCCGCAACCTTGGTTTTATTTTATTTTGTTATTTTATTTTGAGATAGGGTCTCACTCTAGCCAAGGCTGATATGGAATTTACTATGTACTTTCAGGGTGGCCTTGAACTCACAGCCATCCTCCTACCTCTGCCTCCTGAGTGCTGGGATTAAAGATGTATGCCACCATGCCTGGCTCAGAATGATTTGTTACTAAGATAATTTCCAAATGTTGACTTTTTCACTTTTATCATTTCTTCTACATTTAAAAAAGCTCTTCTAAACAAAGAAAGAAAGAAAAAGCTGTTCCCCAAGATTCACGAATCATTGCATGGCTCATGAATTCTGATTTTATTCAGTTGGTTATAGATACTACTATCTCCTCCTCACCCCCCCCCCCTTTTTTGTTTTTGTTTTTCAAGGTAGGGTTTCATACCAGCCCAGGCTGACCTGGAATTCACCATGTAGTCTCAGGGTGGCCTCGAACTCACAGTGATCCTCCTGTCAACGCCTCCCAAGTGCTGGAATTAAAAGCATGTGCCATCAGGCCTAGCTTTCCTCCCCCTTTTTATGTTATGTTGGAATCAATCTCTATCTATAGAAATGCTACAAAAATAGTATAGATTTCCCATATTCCTTTCATCCCATTCCCTTTGATGTTAACATCTTATATAACAACAGCAGAATTGTCAACACTACCAAATTAAGTGAGGGTGGTGGTGGGTACCTTATGATCCCACTATTCAGTAGCTGAGGCAAGAGGATCATTAGTTTTAGGTCATCTTAGGCTATATAATATAGAAAGGCAGTGTCTCAACAAAGCCAAACAAGGGGTAGAAAGATGGCTCAGAGGTTAGAATGTTCACCACTTAAACTTAAGGGTCTAGGAGAGCCTAAGTCCCCTTGAGTTGGATTCCCCAGAACCCACATAGAAAGCTGTGTGTGGCCACACAAGTCTGTAACCCAAATCTGTGGGGGAATGGGTGTGGAGACAAGAAACACTGGCTTGCTGGCAGAAAACAACAGCTCAGGGCTGAGGGAGAGACCCATCTCAAGGAAGAACATGGGTGGGCAATAGAGACGCGCATGCAAGTTCTCTGGCCTTTGCACATGTATACATGGTGCACACATCTGTGTACACATGTGCATATACCACATATGTATCATACCACACATACTGTACACACACACACAAATACATACATGCCCCCAAAAGCCTAGCAAGTTGAAGTTACTACAGTAGTGTCACTGATCTCCAGACCTTGCTTGAGTCTTAGGTTTCCACTAATGTCCTGTTTCTCTTCTCAGATCTGAAATCTGCTTATTGCTCAAATCATCTGTGGTCAGTAGAAAACCCTTTTAGCTGGCTGTTCATCCTTTTAACATGCCTCTATCATTGTTTGAGGTTTCTCCATATGTAACTAATCTCCCAGCCATGTTCAAGCCAAACCTTGCCCCCCAGAGCCAAGTCATTAGCCCCAAGCCAAGGGTGAAAGGTGCACACTACTGTTAGTGCCCCAGGATGCACAGTGCTGACACTGTCCAGGGAGCACACCTGCTTTGCCCCTGCTTGCTTCTCACCCCCATCTCCTCCTAGTGCCACATTTGCAGTTAGAAAACTGTTGCTCCAAGTAATAACTGCAGACCAAATAGCAGGCGCTGTCATGATGATCCCGAGCTCAGTCTGCAGTGAGACGATCTTCTCCTCTCCTGTCCCCTCCCTCCCTCCCTCCCTTCCTCACTCCCCCCCTACTTTCTTTCTTTTTTTGAGGTAGGGTTTTGCTGTACTCCAGGCTGACCCGGAATTCACTATGTAGTCTCAGGGTGGCTTTGAACTCATGGTGATCCTCCTACCTCTGCCTCCCAAGTGCTTGGATTAAAGGTGTGCACCACCACACCCAGCCTTCTTTTATTCTGTGAGTAGTGGTAATGAGAGAGAGAGGGAGTGTGTGTGTGTGTGTATGTGCTATAGTACATATGTGGAAGGTAGAGGACAACTTGGAGGTATCTTTGCTCTACCTTTAAGATAGGATCTCTTGTCACTGCATATGAACCAGCAGACTACAGTTGAAAGTTAGACTAGCTGGTCCATGAGCTTCAGATCCCCTGGTTCCGCCTCCTATTGTTGTAAACGTGCTGGGATCACAGATGCATGTGCTACTTTGCATCCAGCCTTATGTTGGTGTTGATAAATTAGACCCAGACCAGCATGCTTTGTAAGTAAGTGCCTTTAACAGCTACATCATCTCCTCAGCCCCTTGTAAATCTTGTTTTGGTAATTTTTATACGTGGATTAATGTATTTTGATCATAATCCCCTCCCATTACCTTCTCTTTTTCCCCCTTCCACTGGACCCCTTCTTTCCAGCTAGTCCCTCTTCTACTTTGATGTTTTGGAGGGAGGTTGCCCCTTCTCTACCATCCATGACAAAATGTTGATGGGTCCTATGCAGGTAATGACAATGACTGAGGTTGCAGCAGTCACTTCATGACTGGAAGACAGCATTCCAAAGCATTCCTCCTCATCCTCTGGCTATCATGTTCATTCTTTCTCCTCTTCACAATGTTCCCTGAGCTGTGGAGGACATGATAGAGATGTCTCATTTAGTGCTGAGCGCTCTATACTCACTTATTCTCAGCACTTTGATGAGGTTTGAGTCTCCCCAGTCATCACTGCCCACTACAAAAAGAAGCTTCTCTGACTCAAAGTGAGAGTAGCACTCATCTGTGGATATAAACACACATATTTAGAGAGCAGTTTGATGGGCACAGCATATTCATGTAGCCAAATGACAGGTCGTCTATTACCTCCCTAGCCATAGGCTTTTGACCAGGATTTTAGTACCAGACACAAATTTCCTCCCATGAAATGGGTCTCAAATCAGTTTCCTCCATAACAGTCATGATACTGAGGCACCAGTAGGCACATCTTGCCTGGCTGGTTGGTGCCCACAGGGTCCACTGCTGGTTAAGACCATTGATGAATTTTCTCCTCCAGCAGCCTCAGCATTTTCAAGCACTATGACAGTCAGATATCCAACAGGGAAGAAGTGTCTGACCTGGTTCCAGCTTGATTTCTCTGTGTCCTGCAGATGAAGCATGTGGTGTCTTTAGCAAGAATCTTAGCATCTAGGTCTAGTAGGCAGCCAAGAGCAGTGGCAAGAGCCTTATATGTCTTTTGTTTTGGTTAAACTCCCCCTTTCTCTCCTGTTTGTTCGTTTGTTTTGTTTTGAGCCAAAATCCAGGCTTGAACCTCCATTCCTCATGCCTCCACTCCAGAATTCTGGGATTATAGCCATGTGCCACCACACCCAGTTTATGTGGTGCTGTGGCTCAAACCCAGGACCACATGCATGCTAGGCAAGCATTCTACCAACTGAGCTGCATTCCCCAGCCCACTTTGTGCCTTTATTCTCTACCTGGATGTACTACAAACTTTCTCTTCAGCCTCTTCTGTTATTTACTGTGTCTAAACCATATTACACATATATTCTGCAGAGCAAATTTAGCATTTTGTCACTGCCTTGAAATGTAAATATTATAACTATATGAGGACTGTATTTACCCCACAGCCCTCAATCAGCACTTGACTATGAACTCTAACTTGATTGTACTCACTTTAGAGTAGAAAAGACACCTGAGTCATCATGCCACACATTCTTTTCTCCACAAGTCCTACATGCAGATCTTGCCAAAATGCCCAGAAGAAATGGTAACTTCTTTTTAAAAATTGAATTCATTTGCATCTTCTACTTACAGTCCTCTGAGCCTTGCACATAGTAAGTGCTTGATCAGTCCTTAGTAGGATTAGATGGATCATCTATTCAAAACTCATGAACATTTCCATTGCCACCCGGGCACCTTTTACTTTTTCCTTTGTGCAGCATGGGCTGCTCGTTGCCTAATGCCTTGTATAACATCAGAGCATGTTGATGGAAAGAGTAGAAGAAAGCAGGGAAGGTTTCCTCAGCTAGCTTATCTTCTACACTCAAGAGCAATGTCAAAAGTAGCTTGGTGTACATTCACCAAAATGTAGATCTTTCAAGTTCTTTGGTGGAACTTCTTGATGCTGTATGATCTCAAGCTTACTCATTTGGTTGGCTCTGAAACAAGCGAGTGAGGATCAGCTTCTAGAGGAGTAGATGAAGATTAAAGTGAAAGTAGTCAAGACCTGGCCCTTGCTTTGGTGGGCACTGTTCGCTCCCCTCAGCAGACTCAAGTGGAGTCTTTGCCTTCTGGTCCATGTTCTCTGCTGGACCAGCCCCTTCCCCATCCCCATCTCTACCTAAGCACTGCTTCATTTCCATCCTTAACAACAAAAGTGGAGGCTGACTGGCTGTGTGCACATTGGGTTCTGATATGAAGATTAACTTGATGCATAAGCCTGAACAGCAGGGTGGGGGAGCATGAGTATTCTCCCCGCTGTCAAGGAGACATGATCATAGACATGGAACAGAAAGCCTGATTCCTGTTAAACCAGCGACCTCCACTCTGTACCAGCTTTAGCTTGTAAGGCAGCTAGCTGGAGTGCTGTCTCAAAGACTGTTGAATCACAGCATTGATCTGGGAAAGGGCTTTGCACATTGTGCTGTGCTCTAAAGTGTTCAGTCACATCTGTAGTTCTAGCACCTGAGAGTCTAAGGCAGGAAGATAACAAGTTCCAGGCCATCTTGGAGAACATAGAAAGACCCTTTCTCAAACAAAAACAAGAGTCAGGTGTTCGGTACATATGTATAATACCAGCACTCAGGAAGCTGAGACAGGAGGATTTATAAGTTCTAAGCCTGCTTGGGCACATAGTTTCAGGCTAGCCTGGGTCTACAGCATGAGACCCTGTCTCAAAACAAAAGTTAGGAAGCTGGGCGTGGCAGCCTTTAATCCCAGCACTTGGGAGGCAAAGGAAGGAGGATTGCTGTGAGTTCAAGGCCACCTGAGACTACATAAGGAATTCCAGGTCACCCTGGGTTAGAGTGAGACCCTACCTCAAAAAACCAAAAATAATAAGTTGGTGGCTTTGAGTGTCAGATAATAGAAGCTCCAGTTGAGAGAGAGGACAGGGGTAAGGTGGAATTATGCAGATGAGGGCTGGGGTGATGGGAGAGCACTTAACCAGGAGGCATCAGTGAGACCCAGTGATGGAGGAAAGTGGAACAGAGGCTGCAGAGAGATGACTGGCTAGAGTAGAAGTCTACAGTGGAGAAGAGGCGGTAGAAAGAAGAGTGAGGCAAGAAGAGGTTATGAGGACTGGGGGGGGGAGGGGAGGACCATGGAGCTTTCCAAGGTCAACTAGCGAGGTCCTTCTCAGTTTTCTATCACCATAGGCAAAGACCTAGCCTGGCCTGAAGCAGCCACATCTGGATATAGTAAACTTTGAATAACAAAAGCACTTGAGTAAAATGTCAATTTTTTCCTATTCCTGCTAATTGATGCTGTGTGTGGTTCTTACATTTTTCCTCCCTATTATATAAACATATTTTTAAAACAGCTGGATTCCTGTAGCCTGAGCCAAGCGCGTTAAAAGGGTGCCGCTTGTCAAGAGTGGGGCCTCCCCTGGTCCACACAGCACAGCTGTGCTGAGCACAGTCTTACAGTCTGTTAGATTCGAGCTCGCAGTGACCTGGGGAAGCTCAGGAAAACTCAGGGATGTTTACATGGGAACTGGGAGAGAGATCATAGCCACCAGCACCAGCACCAGCATGCCCCAGGCAAGTCTGGAGCTACTCCCAGCAACTTTTCCCAAGATGTTTTTATACCTTTGACTCTGGAAGTTCTAAGAAAAACTGAAAACTGTTCAGCTCAGAGAATGAAAGCATTCTTGTTTTTTTGAGAGAGAGCGAGCAAGCGTGGGCACACCAGGACCTTCAACCTGCTGAGAACAAACTCCAGATACATGTGCCCCATTGTGTACATGCGCAGCATTGTGCGCTGCCATCACTTGTGTCTGGCTATGTGGGACCTGCAGATTTGTACCTTAACCGCTAAGCAATCTCTCCAGCCTCGTGGGTTTTTTTTTTTTTTATTAGTTGTCTGTTTTTCCTGTAAGCTTCTCTTTGGACATCCTTCCATTGAACACATTTAGGTTCATGATGTCTAAACCTTTGCTGACATTTTAACTTATTTTGGTCAAATCGAATGGTGAAAAGCATGAAGCTTAGATCCAGGTGCTTGCTTTGAATAATGGTTTGTCCACTTTTTGGGTAGGGCACATCACTCTTCTACTCTTCTATACCTAACTTATTATTATTATTTTATTAACAACTTCCATGATTGTAAACAATATCCCATGGTAATGCCCTCCCTCCCCCCACTTTCCCCTTTGAAACTCCGTTCTCCATTGTATCCCCTCCCCCTCTCAATCAGTCTCTCTTTTATTTTGATGTCATGGTCTTTTCCTCCTATTATGATGGTCTTGTGTAGGTAGTATCAGGTACTTTGAAGTCATGGATATCCAGGCCATTTTGTGTCTAGAGGAACACATTGTAAGGAATTCTACCCTTCCTTTGGCTCTTACATTCTTTACGCCACCTCTTCCATAATAGACTCTGAGCTATGGAAGGTGTGATAGAGATATTGTAGTACTGAGCACTCCTTTCACTTATTTCCAGCACCATGATGCCTTCTGAGTCATCCCAAGTTCACTGCCATCTGAAAAGAGAAGATTCTCTACTAAAAATGAGAGTAGCATTAATATAAGGGTATGAACATTAAGAGAAATGCTTACTGGGCAGTTTGATAAGCATAGTACATACATTTACCCAGACATCAGCAGACGTTACACCCCTAGGGCTCATGACCGCCCCTGTCTTAAGTTTTCAGTATCAGGGATGTATTCCCTCCCACAGAATGGGCCTTCAGTCCAATTAGATGGCTGTTGGTTTCCACGATGACAGACGTGCCACTATTTCACCTGTTGGCTCATTTGGCCTGGTTGGCCAAATATAAGGCTTGCAGTGTCCACTGTTGAGTATTTTCACTGGTGATTTCTCTTTCTCCTATTGACCTGCATGCAGAATGGCTTCTTCCAGCTTTCTGTCAGCTGGCCTACATGGAGGAGGTTACCAGCTCAGTTCCAGCAGGATTTCTGAGTGGCCTTGCAGTATCTACACCTGAATTATGTCTACACCTAACTTTTTGAAAGGAAGGATAGTAACATTACCAGCTCTGGGTTATTGTTGAAGAGTAAACAAAGTTCAGTGACATGCCTATAAAGCATGGCTATCATATTGGGCAATAATAAGTGTTTGGAAAATGATCAGTGTCATTACTGTCTATGGTGTTCATTTGTGGAAAGGATAACTGGTACTGAATACTTTGGACTGTTTGCTTAAATGGTGAATTCTAGACTCAGCTCTGCCACTAAGTTTTGTGATTCACTTTGTGTGTATGTGTCTGTGGTATGTGTGTGTGTGTGTGTTGGTGCATATGTATGTACACATGCATGTGGAGGTCAGAGGACAACCTCAGGTTTCACCCTCAGGTATGCTGTCCATCTCTTTTGGAACAAGGCCTCTCATTGACCTGAAGTTCACCAGTTCAGCTGAACTGGTTGGATGGTGAGCTCTAAGGATTGGCCTGTGCACCTCCCAGCACTGGGGTCGCAGGTGCGCACCAGGATGCCTGGCATTTATGTGCATACTGGGGATAGAGCTCAGGCCGTAATGCTTGCATGGCGAGCGCTTTGCCCACTGAGCCATCTCTGCAGCTCCCGTGTGACAAACTTTTTGGATTTTTCTTTCTCTAGTGGGAGCAGCATTACCCTGTCTCCCTCACAGGGGCTTGGGGTCAAATGCCATGGTGAAATGCTGTGACAGGTCGAATTTCATTGCTGCCATTACTTCAGGGCATGGTGGTGAATGAGGATATCCATTTAACAATGGGTTGTCTTTTTTGTTGTTTTGTTTTGTTTTTTTCAAGATAATAGGGTTTCACTGTAATCCAGGTTGATCTGGAATTCACTATGTAGCCTCAGGCCTTGAACTCACAGAGATCTTCCTGTTTCTGCCTCTTAAGTGCTGGGATTAAAGGCATGTACCACTATCCAGGCTTAGGATGCATCAGGAACAATTACTTGTGGCAGTGAGTTACATACTTTGCAGAAAGCACACTTGTTTGATCTTTCTTGAAGTAAAATAACATTTGTGGTGTTCTCCCTCTTAGAAACCTTGGAGACCTGATAGATCGGTTCGTCGCCGATTTCAAAGCCCAGGGCCCACCCAAGCCCAACACTGATGAAGGAGGCGCTGTTCTCCCCAGCTGTGCGGACCTCTTTGTCTACTACAAGAAGTGCATGGTGCAGTGCTCACAGCTCAGCACTGGTGAGCCCATGATTGCCCTTACCACCATTTTCCAGAAGTACCTTCGAGAATATGCCTGGAAAATCCTCTCTGGCAACCTGCCCAAGTGAGTCCTATTCTCCATGATTTGAACAGTGCAGGGAGACTCAGAACATTCCTAAATATGGGAATCTTGAAAGAAACCCACTCTGGGGTTGTTTACTGGGCAGCTGAGAATGTCAAGGAGGAAAACACTTACTGAGTTCCCAAGGGTCTGACGATCTTTCCTCTCCAAGAACATCCCATAGTTGATCATGACCATTAGTGGAGATGCTCACTCTGGCTTCCAGTGTAGGTCACACCATGCCACAGTGGACTCCAGAGAGTCAGTCCTATTGTATATATGCATATAATGTACGTGGATTCAAGGAGAGCTACTGGTCAAGAGAAAAAAAAGGGAGGTGATGGAAATAACTATTAAATAGCATAGACAATTTTATTCAAGCCTCATACAATGTGTTCATGCCTGAAGCAATAGATAGGTAGAAAGCATGCATCTGATTAAGTTCGAGTCTCTTGTTCTGTGTTCTTCCTGCTGTGCTGAACAGTCTGATACTTAAAGATGTAGTAGGATTTGGGGGGAGGGGTTCACATTATAGCTAACTCTACTGACAACTCCATTTTGCTTATTACTAAAAGTAATTGGCGTTAGCAATGCTTTGGTTGTATAGAGATTTAACTAATGGAGTGTGACCTTACACAGTGTTTCTGAATTCAGTATTTACAAATCATCCCCATGGCTAAATTTATGATTCTAGAACTACTTGCTGTCATTGTCACTAAAATGTTTCACATGTGGGAGTTGTACTTAATTTGGAGGAAAGAGAATAGAATCCTATGCTCTATAGGAGTTTGAGTATCAGAAAAGCACAAGGAAGAAAATGAAAACCACTTATAATCTCACCACCTAAGCATATTCCCCTTCTCCCTCCCTCCTTCCCTTTCTCTCTCTCTCTCTCTCTCTCTCTCTCATACACACACATGCACACCAACTTTTATTATGAAACTCAGTCTGGGTGGCTACAGACTCCCTCCTGCTTCATCTCCCTCCCAAATGCTGGGATTACAGGTGTGAGTGGCCATGCCTGGGTTATTTTTCCATTCTTTATTCATTTGTATGCTTGTAAAGTGCTATGTGCTTTTGTTTGCTTGCTTAACAGAATTAGTACTCTTCTGCTGAGAGTCTTAGGCTCTGCTGTTTTCACTTAACATCATCCTGTGAGCATTTCCCATGAGGACTAGTCAGTGTCCCAGCCGGAAGCACATGGCATACATGTCAGCTGGAGTTTCATTCATGAAGCTGCTGTGAGCAGAAATAGTCAAGTGCAAGGTGAAAGGAAGTAACAGGGTGTTCTGAAGCATTTGTGCACTAGTGGGTGACAATCACCACTGCAGCAGTCATCTGGGAGCTGGGCCTGTGTGAGGAACTGCCCCACAGAAACTGCTATGAGCTGTCTAATCTCCGGAAGCACTAAGGATTGGGGTAGGAGTCTCTTGACATTCACTCCTCCCCGAACCCAACATGTACATGCCAGGGTGGAATTTTCTTAACTGAGGGGAAACGTTGGGGAACCAGCTTTGTGCTATAGGCAGATGATGTCCAGTGAGCTCTACATCATAGGAAATTCCAAGCTCAAGTGTGAGGCAGCTGAGCAGCCTCCTGAGAAGTACTGCACCATTCTCAGTGACAGGACTGATAACTCTTAGAACTGTCTCTTCCTGTTCCTGACAGCGAGGGGGCCAAACAGATGACAATCAGGGTGAGGTCAGGAGGAAAAGGACTTATTGTACGTGGATTTATTTGGACTACAGCCAGCCTTTCATTCCCTTCTTTCTTTGTCCTAAAATGTACAGCTTCAGGAAGAAAATTAAAAATTCTAGCCTGACCAGTTCCTGTTCCTTTCCTTCAGAACCAGTAGCAGCAGCGGAGGGCTGACCATCAGCAGCCTCCTCAAGGAGAAGGAGGGCTCCGAGGTAGCCAAGTTCACCTTGGAGGAGCTCTGCCTCATCTGCAGCATCCTGAGCACAGCTGAGTACTGTTTGGCTACCACGCAGCAGGTGAGCTGCCCCAGCCGCCCACTGCCCCCTCATTCCCAAGGCCCAGGCCCAGCGCGTATACCCATTAAGCCCCAAACAATCTTGGGCAGACCAGTTGGCCTCAGAGAGAGGAAAACTCACTGTGCAGTCATCTTACACAAGGGCCTTATTAAAGGGAGATGTGGTAAGAAAGTATGACCAGTCTCCTCCCTATGGTTGTGTAAGCTTCTCAGGAGACATGACCTCTTGAAAGTAGGTCAGTAGCACCGTCTCCCTCATAAGAAAGCAGCCCTAACTAAGCCCAGTGGTACCAGGACCCAGCCTCGGTGGGTGAGTCACACCCAGTGACTCCAATCTCAGAGGTGTGACTAAGCCCAGAAAAGTCCTTGAGGCTTGTCTGTGCCTCCTTAAATTTTACAGCATTCTCCATCCACCAAAACAAATAACCATTGTTTGAGATGCTGACGTTCAGGAACTATGAAGCAGGAAGGGGCGGTGCCTCTACTGGAGCCCCCCCAAATGGCAGAGTTCAGCAAACCAACTTAGCAGAAGGAAGAACTATAGTAATTTCCCATTTGGTCTTAGGGAATTCAAAGTTCTCTTCCCCATCTTGTCTGGGGTTTCCATAAGACTAAGAGATCTAAAATGACTTGGGAAGGTTCTGCTCTTCCCCTCTTGTGTTTATTATCTCCACATGGTCTAGCTTCTAGGAAGATAATCATAAACAAGAGTTCAGACATCACAGCTTGGTACTCCTGTGTGCCAGGGCACAAATACAAGAAGTGTTCCAACAGTCTCCACGAGGGAGTCAGCCAGCCAAACAGAGAGGATGAGCAGAGGCAGTAGCGTGCTGTGCTTGGGGTCACGGTCACACTGAGTCACGTAGGGAATGACCTGTAAAGGTTTTTGTCCTGGCGCCAGAGTCAGCAGTGCCAAGCACCTCCAGAGCAAGACCTTAGTATCTGAAAGGACTTCCAGGAATCTCTGAAGTGTTTAGTGCCAGGCGTTGTATCTGGTGTTAATTAACAGGGTGAGCAGAGTAGATAAATGCCTTTCTTTCAGGAAACATAGAACTAACGGGAGAAATGAATAATAAACAGGTAAGCCAAGAGTAAAATTCTATTTGTGGTAAGTGTTGGAGAAGAAATGAATGCCAAATGAGGAGTTTGGAGGGGTTCTGAAATTGGGGTATAGCAAAGCAATGGGCTGGTAGGATGGGTGAGCAGGAGTATCTTGGGGAGAGGAAGGAGAAGTGTGGAGTGTGAAATACCCTGGTGTGTCTCTGAAGCCTTAAGGTCCATGGCACAGCAGAATCAGCAAGATGGGGCCAGAGAACTAGACAGGTCCCAAGTCATGGTTAGAAGTTAGCATTTTATTTTCAGTACAATAGCAAAGGCCACCAAAGATGATAAGCCTGTGTCATGATTTGTCTCATCTGTCCCTTGTAAATGTACATGCAGATTATTTCTAGGTTTTCAAACTGGGACATTTACCAATACAGGATCTTTCTGATTTTTCCCCCTACTGAACAATCCCCCTCACTCTGCTAAACAACCTGAAACAAAATAGGTTTCCAGTAAATATTGATTGAATTCCTGTATAGCAAAGAGTACTTAATGTGCCTCTGCTTTATTTTCATTATTTCTTTGAAATGTATTTCTAGATGTAAAAGTCCCAGTTTGTTTATATATATACTTAATGTTTTTCTTCTTAAATAAATTGCCTTTCAGAAAGATTACACTCATTTATAAATGTCTAAGGGCTGGATAAATGGCTTAGTGGTTAAGGTGCTTATCTGTGAAGCCTAAGGACTCATGTTTGACTCTGTAGGTCCCACATAAGCCAGATGCACAGTGATGCAAGTATGCAAGGTTGCACATGTGCACAAGGGGGCATGCTATTCTGGAGTTGAATTGCAGTGGTTGGAGGCCCTGGTGTGCCAATTCTTTCTCACTCCCTCTTCTCTCTGTCTCAGTCTATGACTTGCATTAAAAAAAATTAAATATCTAAGAGTATTTTTTTGTGGTTTTTAAATTTTCTTTTCTTTTCTTTTTTTTTTTTTGGTTTTTTGAGGTAGGGTCTCACTCTGGTCCAGGCTGACCTGGAATTAACTCTGTCATCTCAGGATGGCCTTGAACTCATGGCGATCCTCCTACCTCTGCCTCCCGAGTGCTGGGATTAAAGGCGTGCGCCACCACGCCCGGCAATTTTTTTTTTTTTTTTTGAGTTAGGGTCTTGCTGTATCCCAGACTGACCTGGAATTCACTCTGTAGTCTCAGGCTGACCTCGAACTGACAGCTCTAAGAGTATTTTTTGGGCCAGGCATGGTAATACATGCCTTTAATCTCAGCACTGAGGAGGCAGAGGTATGCCATGAGTTCAAGGCCACCCTGAGACTACTTAGGGAATTCCAGGTCAGCCTGGCTTAGAGTGCGACCCTACCTTGAAAAATAAACAAAAAAAGGTATTTTTAAAATATTTTATTTTTACTTATTCATTTATTAGAGAGAAAAAGAAAGAGAATGGGCATAACAGGGCCTCCAGCCACTGGCAAATGAACTGCAGACACATGAGCTACCATGTCCATCTGGCTTACCTGGGTTCTGAGAATCAAACCTGGGTCCTTAGTCTTTGCAGGCAAGTACCTTAACAACTAAGCCATCTCTCCAGCCCAAGTGTACTTTTTTTTTTTTTTTTCCCCTCGAGGTAGGGTCTCAGTCTAGTTCAGGCTGACCTGGAAGTCACTATGTAGTCTCAAGGGTGGCCTCGAACTCACAGCAATCCTCCCACCTCTGCCTCCTGAGTGCTGGGATTAAAGGCATGCACCACCACACCCAGCTTCCAAGCATACGTTTTTTGTTGTTTTTTTTTTTCCAAGCATACTTTTAAGCAATGCCAAGCCTTCATTATTCCTAGAGTGGGTATAATACATTTAGGAATACTAGAGTAATCAGTTCCCAGGGGTGCTTTCAGCTGTTTCTAGTTCCTGGCCACATGCACTCCTCTCTGAGGCTCTGTGCTAAGCTGAAGGGTAACGAAAGTGGAGACTATTTCTTTGATGTGCCACTGGAGACATCCAACACCTCAGTAAGGTGGTGGCAAATAGTAACACTGAGCAAATTTGTTAAGTGACTTTATTACCACTCCCAGTAAAAATGCTGGTGGGCAAGTCTGAAGTTCATGAGGCAGGCAAGGACTATCTTAAAACCAAGGCTGTATGAGTTATTTTTCTTTTTGCTGTGCTAAAATACCTGCCAGGAATAACTTGAGGGAGGAAAGGTTCATTGCAGTCCATTTCAACAGAGAAGGCATGGGTTTTCATGGCAGAGGGAGCCTGGCACAGAGATTCCTCATGTGTGGTGAACCAGGAAGCAGACTGTAGCAAGAACCTGTGCCTTACTACTCCTTGGGTAGTTTACTCTAATTTCTCATTTATAAAATGAGGATAATAATAGAATCTTCCTCATATGATTATGAAAATTCAGTGCAGTGTCTAGAATTGTGTCTGATTCATTAAACTTAGAAAATGTTATTATTGTACTCTGTTGAATGATCATTAAACATGTTCCTATTTCTTAAAGCTAGAAGAAAAACTCAAAGAAAAAGTTGATGTAAGTCTGACTGAGCGAATTAACCTCACAGGAGAAATGGACACTTTCAGCACGTATGTACCTTAGCTGTGTTTGCTTGTGGTCTAGCCCTTCTCCTTTGTGGGGCAGCATCTGTCATTTATTCCTAAGAACCTGAGAGTTTTTCCAGGCCTCCTTCAGCTACTAGGAAGAAAGGGAGGGATAGGGAGGTGCTATCTACCACCTGTTCCACCTGCCATGCCTGTGCTGTACTCACACTGCAGGGCGGGGCTTCATCATTGCTGTCCAGGTGCTAGAATAACAAAGAAATCCCCTTTTGACCATCCCTGCTGGAAGGTTGGGTTCCTGGCCCCCTACCTGCCCCACCAGGCCCACCTCCTTTGTTTTAGAAAACAGATGGCTAGATTCTTCACTCACCACTTACTAAGTAAAAAGTAAAATCCATTCATTTCTACCAATTTCTTTTTTTTTTTTTTTTTTTTTTTGTTTTTTGAGGTAGGGTCTCACTCTGGCCCAGACTGACCTGGAATTCACTATCGAGTCTCAGGGTGGCCTTGAACTCATGGCGATCCTCCTACCTCTGCCTCCAGAGTGCTGGGATTAAAGGCGTGCGCCATCATGCCCGGCCCAATTTCTTTTTTTTTTTTTTTTCAAATTTTTTTGGTTTACTTTTATTTATTTATTTGATAGTGACAGACAGAGAAAGAGGCAGAGGGAGAGAGAGAATGGGCGCGCCAGGGTTTCCAGCCACTGCAGACAATTTCCAGATGCATGCGCCCCCTTGTGCATCTGGCTAACATGGGTCCTGGGGAATTGAGCCTCGAACCAGGGTCCTTAGGCTTCACAGGCCAGCGCTTAACCGCTAAGCCATCTCTCCAGCCCCAATTTCTTTTTTTTTAAATAAAAAATCCTATTTATTTTAAATTTATTTATTTGCAAGCAGAGAGACAGAGAAACATAGAGAAGTGGCATGCCAGGGCCTTCTGCTGCTGTAAACAAACTCCAGATGCATGCGCCATTCTATGCATCTGGATTTATGTGGATACTGGGGAATTGGATCTGGGCCTGTAGGCTTTGCAAGCAAGCAGTGTGTGTGTGTGTGTGTGTGCCAACTCTTGCTAACACTGCAAACAAATGCCAGATGCATTTACCACTTTTTGCATCTGGGTTTATGTGGATACTGGGGAACTGAACTCAGGCTGGCAGGTTTTGCAAGCAAGTGCCTTTAACCACTGAGCCATCTCCCCAGCCCTAAACCCATTTCTTCTTTTTCCTCCTCTGCCTCCTTCTCCTTTGCTTCTGTCTTAAATGCTTTTATAAAACAGGTACTTTTCAAGGAGAACTTGATGAGGGTGTGGGCGTGGCTGTTGGGGGTGTGACCTTGAAGTTTGGATCCTAACTAGGTGGGAACAGACTGGAATAAGATCAGGATGTGAAGAAAGAGCTTCCCCATTTTTTGTGTGTATGTGTTGTTTTTCGAGGTCGGGTCTCACTATAGCCTAGGCTGACCTGGAATTCACTATAGAGTCTCAGTGTGGCCTCTAACTCACGGCAGTCCTCCTACCTCTGCCTCCCGAGTGCTGGGATTAAAGGCATGCGCCACCATGCCTGGCTTAGCTTCTCCCATATTAATTGAAACTTGAGCTTTGGTCGTGAAATGATGAGTCTAAATTTACACGGGTGCCAGAAATGCTTGGTAGGGGCTGTCAGTCATCCAGTCACTTTTTGGAGTAGTGACCACAGCCATACTTGATTTGCAGGGTTATCTCCAGCAGCATCCAGTTGTTGGTTCAGGATCTGGATGCAGCCTGTGATCCTGCCCTGACCGCCATGAGCAAGGTAAGGTCTTAGGAACTGTCTTCTTACCAGATTACCTAGAATGACGGACTCGGTTTCTCCCTTGACTGCGGTGTGCTCAGACACTTCTGTGTTCTGTGTCAGCTGAGAGGGGACTGGAAAGACACCCCTACCCCTACCCCCCCTCCACACACACACTCCCAAGTTCCCAAAGCGCTCACTTTACTGTGCAGCTCAAGCTCTTGCTGGTCCTTTGAAAGTGAGGTGGGGAGCCAGTGTGTTTGATGAGTCTGAAGGAGATGTGGTTTTTGATCAGCATCTGACACATGTTGGAGACCTTAAAATGGTCTCGCCGGAGTATGTTTGTTAGCTCTGAATCAGTCATTTCTGACTCATTCTTCATTCTTGCCCACTGATTGGTTTTTCTGACTTTCCAAGTTCTGGTGCCAGTGCTAGATTATTTGATCAGATGGTAGACTCTGGTTTTAATAACTTGGTGGCTTATCAGCCATCCTCCATCAGCTACCTCCTGTTGCTATTTTTGGATTTTATGTGTCTATGCCTTTTGTTCCCAAAACAATATAAATTCTTTCTGTGTGTGGTGATTCATGCCTGTAACCCTAGCACTTCAGAGGCTGAGGCAGGATGATTTCAAATTCAAGACCAGCCTGAGCTACGTAGTGAGAACCTGTTTCAAAAAGGACCACAGGGGAAGGGAGGGATAGGATGGGGTGAGGGGAAAAAAGAAAGGACCACATCCCCACAAAAATAAGAATGTAAATTCCTTAAGTATATAGACCACACTGAAGATTCTCAAGCTTGTTGATTAAGTTAAAATTAGACAATTCTTTGTTAACTGCTTTTTTTCTTTTGTAAAAAATACAGAGTTCACTACATAACTCATGCTGGCCTCAAACTCTATATCTCATTTTTTTTAATTAACTTTATTTTTTTCAGAGAGAGAGATGGGCACGCTAGGGCCTTATGAACTCCAGGTGCATGAGCCACCTTGTGCATCTGGCTTACATGGGTCCTGGAGAATCAAACCTGGGTCCTTTGCCTTTCATGGCAACATCTTAACTGCTAAGCCGTCCCTCCAGCCTCTTTGTTAACTTTTTTTTTTTTTTTTTGGTTTTTCGAGGTAGGGTCTCACTCTAGCCCAGGCTGACCTGGAATTCACTGTGTCGTCTCAGGGTGGCCGTGATCCTCCTACCTCTGCCTCCCGAGTGCTGGGATTAAAGGCATGCTCCACTATACCCAGCCCCTTTGTTAACTTTTCAGTTCAATTAACCTTGTAGAGAAGGAGTTGAAAAACTATAGCCTGTGAGCCAAATGTGGCCTACTACCTGCTTTTGTAAAACAGGATTTTTTTATTTTTTTTAGTTTTTCGAGGTAGGGTCTTACTCTAGTCCAGGCTTACCTGGAATTGACTGTGTAGTCTCTGGGTGGCCTTGAACTCACAGCAATCCTTCTACCCCTGCCTCCCAAGTACTGGGAATAAAGGCATGTGCCACCTCACTTGGCTCAAATAAAGAATTAAAAAAAAATTTTTTTTTAATTTATTTGCAAGGAGAGTGAGAAAGGGAGAACGGGTGCATCAGGACCCTTTGCCTCTGCAAATGAACTCCAGAGGCATGTGCAACTTTGTGTATCTGGCTTTATATGGGTACTGAAGAATTGAACCAGAGCAGTAAGTCTTTGCAAGTGAGTGGTTTTAACTCCTGAGCCATCTCTCTGGCCCATAAATAAAGTTTTATCAAAGCATAATTATGTTCACATGTATGTGCAATCTATAGCTATATTTATGCTATAACTGTATAATTAAGTAATTACAATGAAGACCTCATAGCCCACATAGAAAAATATTTATTTTGACTCTTTACAGACAAAATGTACTGGTGCCTACTAAACTAGAGCCATGGATCTTACAGTATTATTGCAAATTTTTGAGGAAACTTGTCTGGGGCATACTAGGCAGCACTTGTGGCAGAAGGCAGCAGGAAGTGTCTGACTTTGGAGTCAGATAGACTTAACTCTTCTTGATTTTCCTTTGAGAATACTGAGCAAATAACCAAACCTGTCAGGCCCCTTGCCTCCTCCATATGTGAAATGTGGTGGACTGCCTGCCTTCCAGAATGTGAAACTGGACCATGAAGCAGGTGCCTAGTGGTGCCAGTCATATAAGTGCTCAGTAAGTGTTAATTCTTGCCCTCTTGTCAGGAGGAATGGTGTGTCTCAGGGCTGTGTAAGCAGACTTCTAGTCTGAATTTTTTTCTGTGGTTCCTACAGATTTACAGTATATTATAAATAGTTAACAAAAATAAGATTAAAACCAAAGTAGACTTTAGGGTTTAAAGAGTGAAGCCAGAACTCACATAGTGACACAAAGTTCCTATTCAAAGGGATGATTCTTTATCCATTGAAAGCTGGTTGGAATTTCCAGTGTTCCCAGTAGCACACCATAAGCAGGGAGGCCAATCCATTTTCTCAAGGGCACATAGCTGTGAGGATCCCTTCTGTAGCTCTGATGATTTCCTAGCTGTGGCGAATGTCCCATGCATCTTGAACCTGATCTGTCCCAGCTGCCATCCATCCTGCACTGCCACACACTGCAGCCTGTGGTGCAGCTGGCGAAGGAATTTTCACATTGACAAAAGGAAGGCTGGAATTTTTTTTTTTTTCCAGTAAAATAACACTTGTACCGGGTTTAGCACTCCAGGTGTTGCTTATATGAACTGTCAGTTCATTAAGTAGATTTCTTTCAAGCTTCTCCTAACCCCATCCATTTCTTCCCCAGATCCACACCAGCAAGTATTAACCATAACTCCAGAATCTTTTGTTTATATCATAGAAAACTACAGACATGGGAACACAGCAGCTGGGAGGCCATCTTTTTGTCTGGGTCTTCTGGAGTGCTAACAAAATGAAATCCATGTGATGGAAATAAACATGCCATTGGTAAATTGATTCAACATACACCCTCTGCTCTTTGTGCCTGCATCGTGTTCCATGTAGTTTCTTCTAGGATTTTTTTTAAAAACTTTTGTAATAATACCGTTTTTGTCTCTGATTTCATATTTTTTACTGTTGGTTAAACAGTCCAACTCAGACTGTACCTTAACACAGTGCTGGGTGTTGTAAGGCTCCAGGGCTCAGCCATTATCCCCAGGCATTTAAGTTCTAATAAATGGGGAGCAGGAGATGTGAGATGAATTCCCAGATAACTGTAATATGAACCATGAGAAAAATTAGTACTTTGAGAAAAATGCAGAATTCAATATTCAGGACAATATGAGCAATGAACAGTGTTGTAGGACGTGGTACATGTACTTGAATGATTTGTAATTAGGAGACCATTCCAGACAGGTTACAATATAAGCAACAGTTTGTGAATAAGAAAGTCAGCTTTGTCAAAATTGACAACCTCATTAAGTATCTTATGAAGTCCACACAGTGCTCTGTGCTTGGACAAGGCTGTTCTTGGGGAGTTTGTACTCAGGAGAAAGCCCGGAATAACCAGTGGTACAATTAGCTGTGTTTGCTGAACAATGAGGGAAATGGGACGTGTGCTTACCAAAGTGTAACAGAGTTTCTGTTGAATTGAGATCATAGGAGGAGGCTTCCTTGACAAGATGAGTGGAGGTGGATGATGTGGTCAGGCCCTTCTAGGGAAGATCACAGCAGACTGTAGGCTCCTTTTAGTTGGTATATACAGCTTTTTTCATTTGTTCAGCACTACCTGCTGGCTCACTTTTGCTTTTCCTATGTGTATACCCTCTACTCCAGCCTCTGAGCCTTTTTCACTTCCCCATGTATACACTGCTTTCTTGTGGTTTTGCCTTCCCGCACTCTATCCTTTGTCCCTAGAATTCTCTTTCCACTGTTGTCTGCCCCACAAACACACCCTTCGAGGTCCAGTTCAGATATCTGTCCTTCTTTTTACAGTTGCGGTTGAATTCACATAATGCGATTCACCCCTTTAAAATGTACTGTTTAGTGGTCATGCAGCTCTACCACTGTTTAATTCCAGAACCCCTTCATCCCCACAAAAGAATCCCAGTGTCTATTAGCAGTCATTTCTCAATCCCCTGACAACCATTAATCTTTCTGTTTCTACAGATTTGCTTGTTCTGAACATTTCACATAAATAGGATTGTGTATCACTTTCCATGCCTGGTCTCCTTCACTTAGCAGTGTTTACGAGGCTTGTCCATTGTATGCCATTTGCTGATACTAATCCCTTTCTTGTAAAATGTCCAGGGCCTTGGAGGTGCCAAGTATGTACCACTGAGCTACACACTCAGCCTCTATTTTATTCTTTTTAATGGCTGAATAATAGCCCATCATGTGGATATACTATATTTTGATATCTATTCATCAGCTGGTAGATATTGGAGTTATTTCTATATACTGTGAGTAATGATAGAAGTAGTTGTATATAAGCTTTTGTATGGGTGTGTTTTCCTTTCGCTTCAGTGTATACCTTGGAGCACTGCTAAATTATATGATAACCTTATGTTAGCATTTTGAGAAACTGCCAAATGATTTTCCAAAGTGTTCCATTTTATATTCCCACCAGCATAGTATGAGGACTCTTAATTTGTTCGCCTCTCTACCAACACATACTTTCTTTTTCTTTTTCTTTTTTTTTCGAGGTAGGGTCTCACTCTGGTCCAGGCTGACCTGGAATTCACTCTGTAGTCTCAGGGTGGCCTTGAACTCACGGCGATCCTCCTACCTCTGCCTCCCGAGTGCTGGGATTAAAGGCGGGCGCCACCACGCACGGCTCCAATACATACTTTCTATTAAAATTATAGGCAGGCTGGAGGGATGACTAAGAAGTTAAGGTGTTTGCCTGCAAAGCCAAAGGATCACAGTTCGACTCCCCAGGACCCATGTAAGCCAGATGCACAAGGGGGCACATGCATCTGGAATTTGCAGTGGCTGGATGCCCTGGCATGCCCATTCTCATTCTCCCTCTCTTTCTCTTTCTCTGTCTCCCTCTGCCTCTTTGTCTCAAATAAATAAAAAATATATATTTTTAAAAATTGTAGCGATTCTTGGGCTAGAGAAATGACTTAGCAGTTAAGGTGCTTGATGTGAAACCTAAAAACCTAGGTTTAATTCCCCAGGGCCCATGTAAGCCAGATGCACAAGGTGGCGCACACTTCTTGAGTTGGTTTACAGTGGCTGGAGGCCCTGGTGTTTTCATTCCCTCTCTCTCTGCCTCTTTCTCTCTCAAACAAATAAAATAAAAGGTATAAAATTATAGCCATTCTTGTGATTATGAAGAGGTATCTCATTGTGGCTTCAATCTGTATTTCCCTGACGACTAAGGTAAATTGCCAGTCAACATCTTTTCAGGTGCCTACTACGGGCAACCTGCATGTCTTCTTTGAAGAAATGCCAGTTAAGCCTCTGCTCATTGTAAAATTGGGTTTTCTTTCTATTGTTGAATTGTTAAAAAGTTCTTCTTTTTATTAGTTTTTTAAAAAATATTTATTTATTTATTTGAGAGAGAGAGAAAGAGGTAGATAGAAAAAGAGAGAGAGAGGACACCCATGGCCTTTAGCCATCGCAAACAAACTCCAGATCCATGTGCCACCTTGTGCATCTGGCTTACATGGGTGCTAGGAAATCAAACCTAGGTGCTAAGACTTCGCAGGCAAGCACTTTAACTGCTAAGCCACCTCTCCAGCCCTGTTTTTTGGGGGAAGGAGGGGGAGAATTTTTTTGTGTTTGTTTTTTGAGATAGGGTCTCACTCTAGCCCAGGCTGACCTGGAATTTACTATGTAGCCTTAGAGTAGCCTCAAATTTATGACAATCCTCCTACCTCTGCCTCCTCGGTGAGTTCTGGGATTAAAGGTGTGTGCTGCCATGCCTGGCCTCCTATTAGTTTTTTGGACTTGATCTTGCTATGTAGCCCAGGCCGGCCTCAAGCAATCGATGGTACTGCCTCATTCTCTCAATTGATAAAATTTCTTTTTATAGTTTTGAACAACTATATGATTTGTAGGTATGTTCTCACACTCTGTGGGTTATGTTTTCAGTTTTGGGGTATTGTCCTCTTGTTCTGCTGAAGTTTGATTTATCATTTTTATTGTTGTTCTTGTACCTTTGGAGTCATAGCTAAGTCACATTATCTACTCCAAAATTAAATAACTTACTCAGTGTTTTCTTTAAGGAGCTTTATAGCTTAAGCTCTTAAATTGAGCTCTTCAATCCATTTGGAAATAATTTTGCATATGGTGTGAGGTAAGGACTCACCTCATTCTTTTGCACATGGATACCCAGTTTTAAAAATTACTTATTTATTTACAAACAGAGGGGGAGAGTGTGTATGGGTGCACTAGGGCTTGTTACCCCTGCAAATGAATTGCAGATACATGTGCTACTTTGCATATCTGGCTTTACATTGTACTAGAGAATTGAACCTGGTTCCTTCAGGATTTGTAAGCAAGTGCATTTAACTGCTGAGCTATCTCCCTGACCTGGTATGTAGCTTTCTTACAGCCATTTGTTGAAAAGATGATTCTTTTCCCATCAAGTGGTCATGGCACTTTTGTCAAAAATCAGCAGAAATAATAACAGGTAAGGAAGAAAGGAGGACAAAGAGGGAGAAAGGATTATGGTTTCTCTGTGGACTCTTTGTAATCCTCCTTACCCCTCTCCGTCCTTACACCAGTGCTTCACTGTCTTGCTTATTATCACTTTCTAGTAATCTTTGAAATCAGAACTACACATCCTTCAAATTTTTTCTTTTTTAACGTTGTTTTGGTCATTCTTGATCCTTTACCATGTAACTGTTTCTTGTCACTCCCAGAGCATTCCTCTTTCTCCCTTAAGATCCCATGGTGCCAACACTGCCTCTCTGCTTGTTTACACAATTAGTTTCAAATCTCCCTTTTCCCTACACAGCTTTGAACAGTTGAGGTCTGTACCTCATTCCTTTCTGGATGCCCATGGCATAGGGCAGTGCTCACTTCATAGCAGTGCTCCCTGAATGATGTTCAGGTAAAGAAGGCGAGAAGAAGAAGAATTAAGGGCTGAAGGTACCATTTGATCCATGAGTGGTGACAAAGTGAGACAGAGATCTACTGAGCAGGTTGAGCTTGGTGGAGCTAGTAGATTGGACACCTTTGAGGAGCTTACAGGGTGACAGCTCCCCTGAAATCTATCTCTGGGCATGGGGTAAAGGCTCCTGAGGACAGTGCAGCATGGAAAAAGGGTCAGAATTAGGAATGCCAGTGCATTCCTTTAGTCCCCTTAGGTATAGGCAAGAGTTCTGCTGCTGAGCAGGAGAGGAACATAAAGAGTGGCCAAGGAAATCCCAGCATTCCAAAGGCTGGCTGGCAAAAGGATATCAAATTTCAGGCCAGCCTGTCCTATGTAGCAAGACCAAGTATCACTCACTCACTCACTCAATAAAGTGGCAACTGATATAAAATCAGCTGAAGTAACTTGCCTAGAAATGGCAGTGAGCCACTATGTGCCAGCACAGGCACATCCTAGATGGTGAGCTCACCAGGCCTTCCCAGTCACCATCTTCGATGGCCCTAGTCAGCTCTCCTTGATGATGTTCCTACAGGGAAGAAAATGTGTGGAGCAGCCAAAGCAAGCATTCCAGCCTGCTTTGTGTATTTTCCCCTGAACACTAATAAACTATCCTTTTGGTGTGTGTGTTTGTTTGCCTATTTGCTTTTCATATGATACCCAAAGCACATAGCTATTTATAGTAGTGAAGTCAGAAATAAAATCATCTCCTAATTCTTGAGAATAGGGTTGTTTTGGTGGAAATATGAATAATTTTATCTTTTAGCTATTCCACAAATTCTTAGGAATCAGTATGTCCGATTATGGCTTTAAAAGTAGGCTTTAATGACGGAAAAATCTGTGCCTCCTTAAAAGGGAGCATTGGTCCCATGGTTGCCTCTTCACTATGTCCAGACTATTCACTGGGTTGAAAGAATCTAAGTCTCTGTCCAAAATCAAACACACTTGGCTTTTCCCATTAATGGTAATTTTAGAGAAAACAACAAAAAAAAAAAAAGCTGAATAAATTAAATTTCCTTACAGTCTGGCATGTAATTTCTATTAGGTCTTGGGATTGTGGACATGTACTAATTTAGGAAATTGCATTATTATCCACCAAAGACCTTTTGAAACAGCTACAGCAGTCCTCAGCTCTGCTCATTTTCCTTAGTCATTAGCATTCATATCTATTTCAGAAGGCCCACAGCACTATGGTTAAGAAATCTTCAAGTTCATATCCAACTGTAATCAATACAAATCTTTTTCTCCAAAGAAAATATTTTTGTTATTATGGTAAAAATAAGTCATAGCTGAGTGTGGTGGTACATTCCTTTAATCCCAGCACTGAGGAGGCTGAGGTGAGAGAATCACTATGAGTTTAGCCTGGAGCTAAAGTGTGACTTTGAGGCCAGCCTGGAGCTACAGAATGAGTTACTGGTCAAATTAAGTTACAGTGAGACCCTGCCTCAAAGAGAAAACACAGCAAATCACCCTTAACAAAAACTTTAACTTCAGGGACTGAAGAGATGACTCAGTAGATAAAGCGTTTGCTGCCCAGGCTGTAGCACCTGAGTTCAATCTCCAGACCCCATGTAAAAAGCTGGAAGCAGGCTGGAGAGATGGCTTAGCAGTTAAGGTGCTTGCCTGCGAAGCCGAAGGACTCAGGTTTGACTCCCCAGACTCCACATAAACCAGATGCACAAGGTGGCACACGTGCCTGGAGTTCATTTGCAGTGGCTAAGGCCCTGATACACCATCTCTCTTGTTTGCTCTCTCTCTCTTAAAAAAAAAAATCTGGAAACAGTAACAAGCTTCTGAAATCCCAGCAAATGGCCACTGGTGGTGAGATGGGAGGCAGAGACAGGAGAACTTCCTGAAAGCTTGTGGCAAGCCCACCAAAGAACAGCGTGAGAATCCAGAGTGAGAAACCCTGCCTCAAATGAGGTGAACACATGACAACCAAACTGACAGTTGTTCTCTGACCTCCACACACAAACATGTGCACATATACATACACACACAAATGAAAAAAACTAAGTTCAAACTTCAGACATTATTTATAACCTGCTTTTCCCTCTGTAGCAGACAGCTTCAGGTTCACTGAGATGAACTTCCAGACCAGGCACAGTGATGAAGGAAGGGATATTTATTGAAGCTTACAGATCCAGGGGAAGCTCCATAAATGGCAGAAGAAGCTGGCCTGCCTACACAGAACCAAGCAGAGAGAGAGAAGAACAAGCCAAAAGCCACAGCACACTTCAGGAACTTCAGCTAGGTACACTTTGCTTATCTTTAGATTGAAATCTGAAACCCACCACCATACCTTAAGATCTACCCAGTGACACTGCCTCCATCCAGGTGGCTGCAGATGCAAACCACAAACAATAAAAAACTATATATTGGGGGGGCATCTATTCAAACCACCACATTCTGCCCCTGGCTCCCAATAGACTTATAATCATCACACATTGTAAATTGTACTCAGTTCAATTTCAAAGGATCCCACAGACTTGACCAATTTAAGATAGTAAGTCCTGTAAAAACAAACAAGCTAAATACTTCCAACATATAAAGGTACAGAGTAAACATTTTCAACTGGTATGATGAATGCATAGCAAGGAGAGACTAAAACAATGCAAACTCAACCACCAGCAAACAAACATCAAACTTCTGAAGTTCAAGTCCAGTACAACCAAAGACTGACAGTCTCCAGATTTTCCAATTCTGCCCCTCCAGCTGGGCAGAGTAGCCAGGGAACACTTCCATCTCAGGCCAACAGTGCACTCTATGGTAGTGCTTGCATAGTCCTGGTATATCCAAAACACCTTGAGGTCTTCATGTAAACCACGGTCCATCTTCCAAAGGCTCTTTCAGCCTCTCAGGGCATCAGGCCCTCCTCATGCCCATCTCAGCAGCAGCTCCTGGAACCCTGTGTAATTCACGACCACTGCTCACATTTTTCATGCTTCTGAAACCAATACCAGGTGTGCAGGACGCAGCCATATTCTTAATTCATAGACAAAATAAATCATAACCTTGAAAAGAAGGTTCCTTCTCCAGTCAACTCTTTCTAAAAGTGTTTGCATTTCTATGATAGTCTTTCCTCAGGCATCTTTTCCATGGTAAAGCAATTGGACCATCTTCCTTAAAATTGTTAATGTGTTTGACAATAGCAGATTCAGTAACCTAAAACCAATCTCAGTGCCTGTAATTTTAACTTGCTTGAGGTTTTCCAGCTTAAAATCTTAAATCTCTCAGTCCAATATCTTTAGCCAAGCACATCAGTCCACCACAAATTTAACCTTGATCAAACTCTCTGGGCCTGGGCAACAGGACGCAGCCAGCCCTTATGCCAGTAGCCCAGTTCCAACAAAGTCCTCTACAGTCTTTTCTTCCCCTTAGAAAGCTCCTAAGTCAGGCCTTGAAATTCGGTACTGTCTGCACTTAGCATTCTCAAACTTTCATCAGAATAGTCCATAACACTTGGCTTAGCACTCCAGACAGCATCTTCAGTTGCAAGCACCAAGTCCATGCTTATTCTCTAAAACAAAGGTTCCAAAAGATCAATATCCACATGGTCAGGTTCATCTCACCCCACTCCTGGTCCCAAGTTCTGTAGCAGACAGCTTTAGGTTCACTGAGATGAACTTCCAGACCAGGCACAGTATGGAGGAAGGGATATTTATTGACGCCTACAGATCCAGGGGAAGTTCCATAAATGGCAGAAGAAGCTGGCCTGCCTACACAGGACCAAGCAGAGAGAAGTACAAGCCAAAAACTACAGCATACTTCAGGAACTCCAGCGAGGCACACTTTGCATATGTTTAGATTGAAATCTGAAACCCACCACCATACCTTAAGATCAGTGGATCAGTGACATTGCCTCCAGCCAGGTGGCTGCAGATGCAAACTACAAACAGAAAACTGTATATATTGGGGGCCATCTATTCAAACCACTATACCCTCCTACTGGGTTTAATCATTTTATGTATCATTAACCTGGAGCTGTGTTTTTAGTAGTTTTATAGTATTCCACAGCACAAAACATTTATTCTTAAATAAATTACAATAGCTAACTTTCACCATGCAATTACTATGTATGAGACACTATGTCAAGAGCATTCTATGGGTTATCTTTCAATAATAGACTAAAAATTATAATCATCATCCTAACTCTAAGGCTCAGAGAGTTGGGTAATGTTCTCAAGCATACACTTAGAAGATTGTCTAGACAGACTATTTGTGTGCAAACCACATCATCATCATAAGTATATAAACTACTGCTTCTCTTAAAAATGTATGGAATGGGCTGGACAGATGGCTTAGCTGTTAAGGCACTTGCCTACAAAGTCAAAAGAAACCCCCCCCCCCCAGGACCCATGTAAGCTAGATGCACAAGATGGTGCATATATCTGGGGTTCATTTGCAGGGGCTGAAGGCCCTGGTAGGTCCATTCTCTTTTTCTCTCAAATAAATTAATTAAAGTGTATGCCACCATGTCCAGTACGAGTACACATTTAGGGGGGAAAATGTATGAAATACAAGCTGGAGAGATGGCTTAATGGTTAAGGCACTTGCTTGTGAAGACTAAAGATCTAAGTTCGATTCCCCAGTACCCATGTAAGCCAGATGCACAAGGTGGCGCATGTTTCTGGAGTTTTTTTCAGTGGCTAGAGGCAGTTTTCCAGTTCAAGGTCATCCTCAGTTACATGATGAGTTTGAGGCTAGCCTGGGCTGAATGACACCCTTTCTCAAAAAAAAAAAACAAAAACAAAAAAAAACACCTTCCTGCTTATCATTGATTAGAAAATTACATATAAAATGTATAATATATAAACACATACATATATATAAAGGATATATAAGTATATAATATATAAATACATATATATAAAGGATATATATATACACACATATATATATCCTTTTAAAAAACATTGTATTTATTTATTTGACAGAGAAATGAAAGAGAGAGAGAGAATGGGTGCACCAGGGCCTCTAGCTACTGCAAACAAACTCCAGACACATGTGCCCCTTTGTGCATCTGGCTAACGTGGGTCCTGAGGAATCGAACCAGGGTCCTTTGGCTTTGTAAGCAAATGCCTTAACCACTAAGCCATTCCTCCAGTTCTATACATCCTTTTTAAAAAAACTTTTTTTTTTTTTTTTTGATTTATTGAGGTAGGGTCTCATTCTAGCCCAGGCTGACCTGGAACCTCAGGATGGCCTGTAACTCACAACAATCCTCCTACCTCTGCCTCCCAAGTGCTGAGACTAAAGGTGTGCACCACCATGCCTGGCTACTGCCTTCTTTTTTTTAAATATTTTTATTGACAACTTCTATATTAACAGACAATAAATCATGATAATTCCCTCCTCTCTCCCACTTTCCCCTTCACAACTCCACTCTCCATCATATCCCCTCCCTCTGTCCATTTGTTAATCTCTTTTATTTTGATGTCATCATCTTTTTCTTCTATTATGAGGGCCTTGTGAAGGTATTGCTAGGCATTGTGAGGTCATGAATAGCAAGGCCAATTTCTGTCTGAACAGTTGCATTGTAAGGAGTGGTATCCTTCATTTCGCTCTTACATTCTTTTCGCCACCTCTTCCACAATGGACCCTGAGCCTTGGAGGGTGTGGTAGAGATGTTTCAGTGCTGTGCCCTCCTCCACCCCTTCTTCTCAGTACTATGTTGCCTTTTGGTTCATCCTAGTGGTCATTGCTATCTGAAAAGAGAAGCTTCCTTAAGCAGAAGTGAGAGTAGCATTAATATATGAATATGAACATTAAGTGTAGTGCTTTCAGAGCAGTTTGATGAGAATAATATATGCATTTGCCATACGAGAGCAGGCTTTCTACCCTAAGGGTCATGACCTCCCCTGACATAGGCTTTTGATTAGGTTTCCAGTACTAGGCATGTATTCCCTCCCACAGAGCTGGCCTCTAGTCTAGTTAGAGAGCAGTTGGTTTCCCCCAGATCAGACATGCCACTATTGGACCCGTTCGGTCATTTTGCCTGTCTGGCCAAACTTGAGGCTTCCAGTGTCCACTGTTTTTCACTGCTGATGTCTTCTGTCTCCCATAGGGCTGCGTGCAATACAGCTTTTTCCAGCTTTCATTTGGCTGGTCTATAGAGAGAAGGTTTTCAGCTCAGCACCAGCTTGATTTATCAGTAACCTGCCACCCAGGCATGTGAAGTCTTTAGCAATAAGGTCTTACCATCTGTTACTCATAGGACACCAAGGGCCTTGGCAATAGCCTATAATGTTTTGGAGGCAACAGGGACCTCCTTGGCCAACAGCTCACTGGAAGGTATCCCATCCTTGGCACTGAAAATTTTCTAGTAGCACTCTATGGCTTCTGGATGTGCCATTATCCAAAAAAGTAGTCTTTCATATGTCTCATTAAGAATATCTTGAATTTTGATTGACCCATTACACTCCCTATAATCTGTTCTTACACTTACATATATATTACCATCCCCTAAAGTCCTTCCCTCTCCTCTCTCCCTTATAGCCTTATTCTAGCTTATGGGCCTCTGCTACCGATTTTTGGTTCCAGCTCACACACAAGTCTAAACATTTGTAGCTAGAATCCACATATGAGAGAGAACATGTGACGTTTGGCTTTCTGGGCCTGGGTTACCTCACTTAGTATAATCCTTCCCAGATCCATCCATTTCCCTGCAAATTTCATAATTTCATTTTTCTTCACCACTGAATAGAGCTCCATTGTGTAAATGTACCACATCTTTATTATCCATTCATGTGTGGATGGACACATAGGCTGGTTCCATTTCCTAGCTATTGTAAATAGAGCAGCAATAAGCATGGTTGTACAAGTATGCCTAAGGTAGTGAGAAGAGTCATTAGGATATATACCTGGGAGTGCTATATCTGAATCATATGGCAAATCTATTTTAAGCTGTCTCAAGAACCTCCACACTGATTTCCACAATGGCTATACCAGACTCCATTCCCACCAACAGTGCAGAAGTGTTCCCCTTTTTCCACATTCTAGCCAACATTTATCGTCATTTGCTTTCTTGATAGCTATTCTGACAGGAGTGAGATGGAATCTCAACATAGTTTTAATCTGCATTTCCCTAAGGGCTAAGGATATAGAACACTTTTAGATGTCTATATGACATCTGTGTTTCTTTCTTTGAGAACTCTCTATTTAGTTCCATAGTCCATTTTTTAATTGATTGCTTAATTTCTCATTGTTTTGTTTTTGAGTTCTTTGTATATTCTGTATATTAATCCTCTGTCAGCTGTATAGCTGGCAAAGATTTTCTCCCATTCTGTAGGTTGTCTCTTTGCTCTATTCACATTGTCCTTTGCCATATAAAAGCTTTGTAATTTCATGATGCCCCAGTGGTTGATTAGTGGTTTTATTTCCTGAGCAATTGGGGTTATATTCAGCAAGTCATTGCCTGTGCCAATATGTTGAAGGGTTTCAGAGTTTTGGGTCTGATATTAAGGTCCCTGATCCATTGGGACTTGATTCTTGTACATGGAGAAAGAAGGATCTATTTTCATCCACATGCAGATACCCAATTTTCCCAGCACCACTTGTTGAAGAGGCTGTCTTTTCTCCAGGGAATATTTTTGTCAAAAATTAGATGGCTATAGTTGCCTGGATTAACGTCTGCTTCCTGTATTCTGTTCCATTGATCTACGTCTCTGTCTTTGTGTCAGTATTAGTAGTTTTTGTTACTATGGCTTTGTAATATAGCTTAAAATCGGGTATGGTGGGCTGGAGAGATGGCTTAGTGGTCAAACTCTTGCCTGTGAAGCCTAAGGACCCCAGTTCGAGGCTCAATTTCCCAGAACCCACATAGGCCAGATGCGCAGGGTGGTGCATGCATCTGGAGTTCATTTGCAGTAGCTGGAGGCCCTGATGCACCCATTCTCTCTCTCTCCATCACTCTCAAATAAATAAATTAACAAAAAGAAAATCAGGTATGGTGATAGCACCAGCCTTATTTTTGTTGCCCAAAATTATTTTGGCTAGGACTAGAGAGATGGCTTAGCAGTTAAGGTGCTTGCCTGCAAAGCCAAAGGACCTTGGTTCGATTGCCCAGGACCCACGTTAGCCAGATGCACAAGGTGGCACATCCATCTGGAGTTTGTTTGCAGTGGCTGGAAGGCCCTGTTGTGCCCATTATCTATCTTTCTTTCTCTCTGCTTCCTTCTCTCTCCCTCTCTCTCTCTCTCTCTCAAATAAATAAATAAAAATATTTTAAAAATTTTGTTTTGGCCATGCAAGGTTTTTTATGTGTATGTGTGCTTCCAAATGAATTTTAGGATTTTTTTTTTCTCTTTCCATGAAGAATGCCATTGGAATTTTAATGGAATTTAATGGGATTGCACTAAAAGTGTAGATTGCTTTTGGTAAGATTGACATCACAATATTGATTCTTCCAATCGAAGAACATGGGATGTCTTTCCATTTCCTAGTGTCTTCTGCAATTTCTTGCTTGAGTGTTCTAAAGTTCTCATTGCAGAGATCCTTCACTTCCTTGGTTAGATTTATTACAAGGTATTTTATTTTTTTTTGAGGCAATTATGAATGGGAGAGATTCCCTGATTTTATCCTCTACATGTTTGTTAGTATATAGGAAAGCTACGTATTTCTGTGTGTTTATTTTGCATCTTGCTATGTTGTGAAAAGTATTTATCAGCTCTCACAGCTTGTTTGGTAGTGTCTTTAGGGTCCTTAATGTATAGAATCATAACATCTGCAGATAATGAGAACTTGATCTCTTCCTGCCCAATTTGTATCCCTTTTCTGAGTGTCTCTTGCCTTATTGCTATGGCTAAGACTTCTAGTGCTATATTAAATAAAAGTGGGGACAGTGGACACTCTTTTCTTGTCCCTGAATTTAGTGGAAAAACTTTGTTTTTCCCCCATTTAGTGTTATATTGGCTGTAGGCTTGCCATAAATAGCCTTTATTATGTTGCAGTATCTTCCTTATCTTCCCAGTTTCTGTAGGACTTTTATCATGAAGGGATGTTGAATTTTGTCAAATGCCTCTTTTGCATCTATTGAGATGATCATGTGATTTTTGTCCTTCAGTCCATTTATATAGTGTATCACATTTATTGATTTGCATATGTTGAACCATCCCTGCATCTCTGGGATCAAGCCTACTTGGTTGGGGTGAATGGTCTTTCTGATATATTCTTGTATTCTGTTTGCCAATATTTTGTTCCGAATTTTTGCATATATGTTCATGAGGGAGACTGGTCTGTAACTTTCTGTTTTTTTCTATCTTAGCTGGTTTTGGTATGAGGGTGATACTGGCTTTGTAGAGGAACCGGTAAAGTTCCTTTCTTTTCTATTTTATGGAAAAGTTTGAGAAGCAGTAGCTACCTCTTTTTTTTGAGGCAAAGTCTTACTCTAGACTTGGCTGACCTGAAACTTACTCTGTAGCCCAGGCTAGCCTCAAACTCACAGTTTTCTTGCTACCTCAGCCCCTAATGCTGGGACTAAAGTCTGAGTCACTGCACCCTATGTATGTATTTCCTTCTACCCTTTGTTTACTTCACTTCTATTCTGGATCATCTTGACTTTTCCGCTGGAAGATAAGGGACAAGTATCTCTGAGTAAAGACCTGAAATGAGCCATGCCTTTCCCCTTGGCACCGCTCTCACGACTCCCACCTTGCCTATGTATCTGCACCCCAAGACCAGGCAATGGTTTTCTGGGCCCACATCTGCCAACTACTGTGAGTTCACTAAGGTGAGAGGTCTTCTTTTAAGAAGCGATACAATGAAATGGAAAGGGCATCGGATATGGGCTGAGACTAGCCAGTGTCCAGATCTGTTCTGCTAGCTGACTGGTTATGCCTCACTGGACAAGTCACCTGTTCTCCTCCAGACTGTCTTCTCAATCCTAAAGCAAGAGGAATAATAATACCTCCTTCACTGCCTCATAGTGAGCAGTAAGTTCATGTAACAATGCTAGTCCCAGTGCCTACAACATAGTAGGTAGTCATAAATAAATCCTCCCCTCATTGTTCCCCACACAAAGCTTGCTCCAGTGTTGTGCCTACAGAAGACACCAGTAAATAAAGCAGATGCTTATTGTAGGAGTCAGAGTCAGACAGCATGAAGGAGAGTAAGAGTGTTCCTGCATGCCTGCATGACAGCTCAGCAGCCTAAACCATAACACTAGACTCCAGTTGCTGGAAAGGTTCCCAGAGTCCTAATGTCTGAAACTCTGCTCTGTATCTGTTTAATTCAGTGGCCAAAATGAATAGGTGGGAACTTAAATTTTCAGCTCAGGAAAATTAGTCTCTCAGGAGACCTCTTTCGAAGCTCCATGCAGCACCGGAGACAAGGGAAGTTCCTTGGTAAGCTAGCTGTGGAGCTGGGCTGTTGAAATTCTCAGTGATCACCAGGCCTGCCCTGGGAAGTGTCAACATGGACCACACACCTTAGAGACAGAGCTTCTAGGCCCCACATTCTCTCTTGGAGGCTTCCATTATTACTCTCTGAATCTCCTTGCTTACTATTTCTATCAACACTGTGTCTTAGGTACTACCTGTGTTGCTTTGCTTTTGAAGCAGGGTCTCGGGTTAACCTGAGATTCACTCTGTAGACTAGGCTGACCTTGAACTCACAGTTATCCTCTTACCTTGACCTCCTGGGAGCTGATATTAAAGGTATGAGACACTATACCCAGCTTGGTATTACCTTACTTTTTATTCAAACTATTTCTTGTTTTATATAATACTAGATGGTATTCAACCCTATTCCATCCTACTCTCAAACAAAAAGTACAAAAGGAAAACTGTAGGTTATAAAGGGGCAACTTTCACATGTCATATGCCAAGTTTGTCTGGGAATAAGTCTTATTTCTACTGATAGCTTTTCATGCTTGTTCTTTCAGTGTGAATCTGTTTCTGTCCTTTACTGAGACCTGTATTTGATCACTGCTTATTTCATTAGCTTCTGCTTGAGAAATAAGGCTTACCTTGAATTAGCTCAGTGAAGTGAGGATTAGTTGATTGTTTTCTTTGCCTTCCCTTCCCTTCTTTTCCACAAGTATCTAACAAGAACCCTGCTATCATGTTTGGGCTTTAGACAGATCTGATTGTCCCAACCCTATCATTTAAGTTTCCTCTGCTATAAGACTGTTGCCAGAACTAAATGAGGTCACATATGAATCATGAGTGCCACACAAAGCAGTGTGCACATGGGAGGCCATAATAAGGTTCTGTTTTCCAAGACAAAGTCTCACTAGGCTGGCCTTGAACTCAATGTCCTCCTACCTGATTCCTGAGTGCTGGGATTACAAACATGACACATCACCATGCCTGTCTTCTTAGACTCTTTAAATTACAATCTAAACTCCAAGTCATCTGGGACTGCTGAGGGCAAACATCAACCATCTGAAGCAATGTCTAGACAGAGTCACTACTAACTATATTTTGTACTTAAAAAAAAAAAAGTAATAGAAGCATCTGGGGGCTGAACATAAGTGGGACATGCTAGTAATTCCAGCCCTTGGGAGGCTAAGGTAGTAAGAGAATCACTGTGAGTACATAGTGAGTGCCAGGCCAAGCAGTGAGACCCTCAAAAGATGACAGAGAACTGGAAGTGTGGTTCGGGTGTTAGAACACTATCCTAGCATACAAGAGGCCTTGGATTTCATCCCCAACACCACACAAAAGAATCAGAAAGGGGCTGGAGAGATTTCTCAGTGGTTAAGGCCCTTGCTTGAAAAGCCTGACTGCCCAGCTTTGATTCCTCAGTACCCATGTAAAAACAGATGCACCAAGTGGTGTATGTGTCTGGAATTCATTTGCAGCAGCAGAGGCCCTAGCATACCCATTCTCTCTCTCTCTCTCCTTACAAATGAATCAATAATTATATATTTTTTTAAAAAAGTAAAAGAGCAGCTGGAGAGATGGCTTAGCAGTCAAAGCACTTGCCTGTGAATCCTAAGGACCCAGGTTTGATTGTCCAGGCCCCACATAAGCCAGATGCACAATGTGGCACATACATCTGGAGTTTGTTTGCAGTGGCTTGAGGACATGGTATGCCCATTCTCTCTCTTTCCCTCTCTCTGTCTCTAAAATAAATAAATAAATATTTAAAAGTAAAAGAGGACTGGAGAGAACGTTCAGTGGTTAAGGCACTTGCGGGGCTCCTTCCCGCTCAGGTAGTGCCGAGGGAAGGACCAGACCTGCTGGTTCCTCCCTAGGGATTGAGGGGATGATGAGCGTCGGACAACTCAGAAACCTCTCCTGGCCACCGGAGAAACACCACACTGAGTCAGGAGTCTTTTCCATGCAGGAACTCACAGAAACAACTCGCTTTATTACTCTGAGCAGTTGCCTATATCATGTTGGGGACGAAGGCGGGGATTTTAGGATGGGGGAAGAGGTAAGGGCCAATAGTAAACTTTAACTATTGAAATGGTAATTACAATTGCCATGCGGAGGTAGCAAGACAGAAGCCATTAGGCGTCTTGCTGAGTCCTAGCTGGCCAGAGACAAGTCGCTAAACTTTAGCTAGGCTCAGGAAGTTCCACTAGGCCTCACGCCTGGGCCTTTTAGGGCCCACCAGGCACTTGCCTATGAAGCCTAAGGATCCAGGTTCACTTTCCTAGTACCCATGTACACCAGATGCACATAGTGGCACATGTGTTTGGAGTTCATTTGTAGTGGTTAGAGGCCCTGGCATGCTGTTTGTGTCTCTCTCTCTCTCCCTCTCTATAATAATAATTTTTAAATAAATACTTAAGAATATTTTATTTTATTTATTTGACAGAGAGGGGGAGGTGGAGAGAGAGAGAGAATGGGCATGCCAGGGCATCCAGTTGCTGCAAATGAACTCCAGATGCATGTGCTACTTTGTGCATCTGGCTTACGTGGGTTTTGGGGAATCAAACCTTGGTCCGTTGGCTTTGCAGGCAAGTGCCTTAACTGTTAAGACCATCTCTCCGGCCCCCATAATAATAAAGTTTTTTAAAAAAATTTAAGTGAAAGAGCCAGGTGTGTGGTACCCACTTTAATCCCAACCCTCAGGAGGCAAAGGTAAGAGGATCACTGAGATTTTGAGGTCAGCCTCTGGGACTACAGAGTGAGGGTCTAGTCAGCCTTTGTTAGATTGAGACCCTACCTCAGAAAAAAAAAGTAAAAGAATGTAAACTTTCGCTGTTTTCCGATACTTTTTACATCATTAAACTGGCTCAAATTTAAAGTCTGAATTCACTTGATTTTTGCTAGTACTTCTTTTAACTTGGCCATAGCTACCTAAAATTAAAGCAAATCAGATCTTTTCATATATCTGACATGCATGGACACACTGGGCACAGCTGGCCAGGTATCAAGAGGAGCTTGAAGATGAACACATGACTAACTGGCAGGAACTTGAGCGGCCACGCAGCACATGCTCTGTCTAGCATCAGAGCTGCTTTGTAACCAGTGACAGCTTGTCCACTTCCCTTATGGTCTCCTGTGAGTGGAGAGCCGTAATGTTTAACTAGTTATTTATAAACTGCTCTGAGATCCAACTATCCGATACTGCCAACCTGGAAGGCACTAGTCATTTCTGTGGAAGAGCTTCATGTTGATTGGAAGTGAGACAGGAAGTCCTTTGCCCAGTTTTCTGCATTTGCCCGGAGCATTCTGCTCAAGACTTCATACAGAGCTAGGGAAAGGAAGGTGAAGGATAGATAGACTTAACGCACCTGGCAGTGTGGGCCTCACCCTGTGAGCTCATTGAGAATTGCCCAGGATGCTCATTGTTTGGGAGGGTCAAATATTTAAAACAAGGTAGAAAAGAGCCTTTCAAAGGAGGTAACAGATAATAAGGAAAATGTTACTCATAGCCAAGGCTCTCTAATTTGAAGGCATCACATATTGACATTTTAACTACTTTTCTATTGTTGTTTTCTATTTTTTCCCCAGTACTTTTTGTTTGTTTGTTTGTGTGTTCATTAGTTTTGTTTTTCAAGGTAAGGTCTCACTCTAGCTCAGGCTGACCTAGAATTCACTATGTAGTCTCAGGTTGGCCTTGAACTCCCAGAAATCCTCCTACCTCTGCCTCCCCAGTACTGGGATTAAAGGGGAGTGCCAGGATTAAAAGTATGTGCCACCACACCTGGCCCCCAGTACTTTTATATCATTTCCTTCCAGGCAAGGTCATGTATGCCTTTAGTCCCAGCTGAAGGCTGGGGTGAAAAGAATACTTAAGTTCAGAAATTTGAGATCAGCTTGGCAACAGAGTAAGACCCCATGTAAAAAATACAAATAGGCCGGGAGTGGTGGCGCACGCCTTTAATCCCAGCACTTGGGAGGCAGAGGTAGGAGGGTCGCTGTGAGTTCGAGGCCACCCTGAGACTACTTAGTTAATTCCAGGTCAGCCTGGGCCAGAGTGAGACCCTACCTTGAAAAACCAAAAAAAAAAAAAATACAAATAGGAACTGGAGAGATGGTTTAGAGGTTAAGACGCTTGCCTGCAAAGCTTAGATTTGACTCCCTAGAACCCACGTAAGCCAGATACACATGGTGGTGCATGCGTCTGGAGTTCCTTTGAAGTGGCTAGATGCCTGGCATACTGGCATGCATGTACTCTGGCTCTCTCTCTTTTTTTCTTCTTTCTTTCCTTCTTTCCTTCCTCCCTCTTTCCCCCTCCCTCCCTCCCTCCCTCTCTCTCTTTCTCCTTTTGTCCTCTCAAATAAATAAGTGCATAAAAATAAATATTTTAAAAATAAAAATAGGCCCTTTTTTCTATCGGAGTCTGTATTTGTTTTGTTTTGTTTTTTGTTTTTGGTAAGGTGTCACTCTAGCTTAGGCTGACCTGAAATTCACTCTGTAGCCTCAGGCTGGCCTTGAACTCAGTGATCCTCCTACCTCAGCCTTCAGAGTGCTGAGATTAAAGGCGTTCACCACCATACCCCACTTGTTTGGACTTTGTTTCATTAGAAACAGACTATGGCTTATGTAGCCTGAGCTGATCTCAGATTTAATCCTCCTGCCTCCATTTCCTGCATATACCCCCCATGTCCAGTTTTAGAACTTGGGTTTTGAAGTTTTGCACAGACTCTTCATGTCTCTGGAGTGTGCATATTTGTAAAATGAAGATAGAACTGTTGTTCTGTGGTACTGTGCTTACACATGCCTAAAGCTTTCAGAATCCAAATATCTGCTAATTTGAAGAAACATTATGGCAAAACAGTATCCTTTCAGCTTCCCTGGGCTGTAATCATCCCCATACGATAGGGTCCTTTTAAAAAGTTCTAAGTTATTAAATTTTTCCTTCCCCTAGAGCTCTATAAAAATAGTGTTTTCTTTGCAGAGACATCAAGACAGAGCTGCTGACCTGCTCCATGAACGGAGCCTATGGGTTATGTTTGGCTTGTGAACATTTACACCAGCAACCCAACTTGGCTATGAGAGACCAGCTCAGCAGGGCTCCTCCAACTCCTTCCCATTCCTGACAGATCCAGTGCCCACTCCCTGGCAGCTGGAGCAGACTAGGAACTGCTGCTGCCCTGGCCTCCTGTGTAGCTAGTCCCAAGGGAGAAGAGATCTCACAGTGTTGCTTCTTTCTGCTTTCCACAACACACCCTCCAGTACTGCTCTGGGTGTCAGAGCTTGAGCTCACGTTTATTCTTGGCCAGTCAAAGACCATTTCAGTCCTGTTGTGATGTTCACCTCTCCCGGTGCTGCCACTACAGTCCCTGAACCTCTCTCCTGCCTTGTTCCTCATGACCTCCCATACTGTCAGAGATCCTCTTCTCTCTCCCTTGGTTGAAATCCCACCATAACCCTGGAAGTTTTTATTATTATTATTAGTTTAGAGAGAAGGAGAGAGAATTGGTACACCAGGACCTCAGCCACTGCAATTGAACCACAGATGCTTGTGCCACCTAGTGGGTATGTGCAACCTTGCCTTTGCCTCACTTTTGGGCATCTGGCTTACATGGGATCTGAAGAGTTGAACATGGGTCCTTAGTCTTTGCAGGCAAGCGCTTTTACCGCTAAGCCCTCTCTCCAACCCAACCCTGGAAGGTTTTAGAAGTGTAATACTCTACATGCTCAGCTTTTAAATGTTTTTGTCATGCAGGACTTCAAATGTACTCAAAAGTAGAGAAAACAGTACAGTGACTTCTTGACCCAGCTTCACTAAGCATGTGACATCTACACTTTCACCCCCTCTCTAACTCTAGATGATTTCAAAGCAAATCCCACACATAATAAATGTCGTTTCTAGTTTCCTTTTAAAGAACTTTAGTATGAGGATGTAGCTTAGTGGTAGAGCACTTGCCTAGCATGCTTAATGACCTGGGTTCAGGGCTGGAGAGATGGCTTAGCAGTTAAGGCATTTGCCTACAAAGCCTAAGGACCCAGTACCCACCATGTAAGCTGGATGCACAAAGTAGTATATATGCCTGGAGTTTGTTTGCACTGGCTAGAGCCCCTGGTGCGCCCATTGTCTCTTCCCTCCTCAGATAATAAGTAAAGTAAATGAATAAAAGGCTTGGGCTCAGTTCCCAGTGCTAGGGGGGGAAAAATGCCACAGTGTTTATTGTGTGTGTCACAGATCAGTACACATGGGCCACTGAGCAAGTTTGGAGGACAAAGAACAACCACTGTCGGTACTTTCTTTCCCCTTTGAGACAGTCTCTCATTATTTGTTTGCTGCTAAGAAGGCCAGACTATCTGCTTAAGAATTACTCTGACTCTACCCTGCATGTTTGTGGGTGTGTGTGTATTACAGGCACATGCAAGCATGGAGTCCAGTTGCATGTGGGTACTAGGAATTACTGCTTTTTGTTTGTGTTTTGGTTGTATTGTAGTTAGACATGGTGGCTCATACCTATAATCCCACACTTAAAAGGCTAAGGCAGGAGAATTGCCATAAGTTCAAGAACAGCTTGGCTTATTTAATGAATACCAGGCCAACCTAGGTTACAAAGTGAGACCCTGTCTCAAGAAACTAGCCAAACAATGATGACAATAACAATAAAATAAAAAAAATCCCAACTCTTCTTACTTACTAGAATGAAAGGTATAAATTAACCTGCTGCTAACCTGCACTACGTTTAGCCCAGCCACCTAGCTCTCCAAATTGTAACTGCTTAGAAGTAGACATCTCTCCCCTGTTCTATAATCCCTGCTACTGGTGTTCCTCTGTAGGTTTGGACAGGCCTTCATTCCTCTGCCTAGTGAGGTGGTACGGCTCCCTTACAAGTTGGCTGCTTAGATGGCCAAGGAAGGCTGTCTGAAACATGATAGGGGCTAACAAGAAAAGGAAAGGTGTCTTCCACTCCACTGTCAAAGCTGAGGTTTTTACCCGCAGTGTCACAGAACATACATGGCAGTTCCCCAAGAAAGTAGGGATCAATTATGTGATGCTAAGCAGTGACCTAATTTCCACACCTCTTCCCTTCCCCAGTAATGGATGACACTATTCCTTTCATGGGGTCTAAAGCTTGGTCCTGCCCTGTCTCTATTTCAGATGCAGTGGCAGAATGTGGAACACGTTGGTGATCAGAGCCCCTATGTCACTTCAGTCATTCTTCACATTAAGCAGAATGTCCCCATCATCCGTGACAACCTGGCTTCTACCCGGAAATATTTCACACAGTTCTGCATTAAGTTTGCAAAGTAAGTCCTAAAGTGTTCTTACCCCAAAGTGTTTTCCACTTGTTTAGGCCCTTTCTGGTTGAGAACCGTTCTCATCCCCAGGATAATGAGCAGGTGGCACAGAGGTTCCATGTATCTGCTGTCTCCCAGAACCCAGACTCTTCTGTGTCCACATGCCCCACAGAAGCTGCTGAGGCTACCTGGGCACACCATCACACAGAGTCTGTGCCTTACCTTGGGGTTCGCTCTCAGTTTTGTACCTCTTTGGATTTGAGCAGATCTGTAACCACATGAGTCCACCACTCTGCTGTCATACTCAGTGGGGTTGTTTTAAAGCCACACCACTCAGCATGCTCGCCAGCGCACGTGTGTCTGCCGTCCTTGGTTCACTCTGGTACATGAAGGCAAATGACTACTCATCTACACCCAAAGGGCCCCAGAGTAGCAGGAGCAAATGTGGGGGCTGGGGAGATATCTCAGTGGATAAAGTATGAGGACTTGAGTTCAGATGTCCAGAACCCATGCAAAGCTGGACACCACAGCACAAGCACCTGTAACTCCGGGTACCTACGTCAAGAAGGGAGAAGAGGAGAAGGAGACAAGAGAATCACCAGAAGCTCGCCAGCCAGCTAGCCTGGAGAGCGCTAGCCTATTAAACAGCTACCTGTTGATCAGTGAGACCATGCCTCCAGCAAAGGGGAAGGTGACGAGAGATACCAGAAGCTGTGTTCTGACCTCCAACTGCATACCATAGTGTATGCACATCCACACTCACATGAATACTCACATACATATCAAAATGTGTGTGTGTCCCGTACATTGAAAAAAACAAACAAAAAAAAAGATTATAGATTACATAATCATAACCACCCTTTGACCAGGTTTTAGTAACTGAAATTATTTTCCAGTGATCTCATGTATTTTTTTTTTTTCATTTTTTACTTTTATTTTGAGATAGGGTTTCACTCTAGCCCTGACTCTCCTGGAATTCACTCTGTGGTCTCAGGCTGGCTTCAAACTCACAGCAATACTCCTACCTCTGTCTGTTGGGTACTGGCATGAAAGGCATGTGTCACCACGCCCAGGTCATGTATGTATTTTATCTCTAGATTATAAACTTGTTAAGGGTTAGGACTGTCACTTCTTTGCTTTTGAGCCTCTTCTTCCTCCTTCTCCAAAGTACCTATTATTATAGCTGCCACAATTTATCCACTTGTGGATGTCCCTGAGTCCCGGGAAGAGCTAGTCAAGGAGCTTCGTTACCAAGGTAGATGGAGTAAGCACCTAGTTGCATGTCCTCCTGTCAAATCCTGGTGTGTGGCCATTTCTGGCTTGGTTTTGAAGCAAGGACATAGTTTGGTTCTTTGCCAGTCAACATCTGGCTACAGCAATGTTTCCCAAGAGACCAGGAAGTGATGAGGGCCAGTGTCTCCTCTGACCAATTATCAGATGCACATTTTGGCAAGTCGCTTGGGGAAGGGCTTCAGGAAGGTCAGCCCTGTCCAAGCTACTGTATTTGGGTTGATCTCATCCCAGTCCCAACTGATGATTCAGAACTCCAAGTTTCTGTCTTTTCCAAATCTCTCCCAGTTTGTATTCAATTAGGGTTTCCCCTGTCTGACATAAATCAATCCCCCAAGGAGCAACAAGAACAGGGGCTGTAGAGTTAGCTTTGCTTTCTACCTTGTGAGGAAGGCTGGAGCAGGCTCCCCAGGGAGCGGTTATGTTTGCAGTGCAGCAAGTGGACCAGGAGCTGACATTCCCTGCTCTCTCTGAGCACTCATTAATGTGCACTAAAAGCATTGCTGATAAATCACACTGTGACACTCCGTGTAACCACTGCTAGAAGTGTCTCTGTAAAAATGTACTGTGACTCAAAATCTCCATTGTGGGCACCCAGGGGTCTGATTATGCTAAGGTTAGAGTGAATAAGGAGTTCATTGCTTAGCTTGTCCAAGCATCAACCTCACATTCTCTCAGTGCCCTTTGTTATTACTAAGCTCATATTGAATGAACTAGGAATAGGATGTCCATCACACATCTGGAAAAGTTTAACCTGGAATCTAGAAAGTATTTTTGTTTTAATCCATGATACCCTCTCATTCTTGTAAAATACCAGCCTAATTCTAGAAACCTCAGAGGTAGGGATGGTAATTAGATCCTTCCCAGCCTAGGACAGTGGCCACCACCACTATCCTGATGCCAGTTACCCATGGCCACTGCTGGAACTTCTCCAAAGACATGTGTCTGGGACAGTCATACGTTTCCTCAGCCCACCCCCAGTAGATTAGCACAGAGACAGTTCAAGGGCACAACAACAGCTTACTCTAGTGTGAAGAAACAGGTTACAAGCTGTGTGGACACTTGTGATAAGTTTTGAATTCAGCCTCATTTTACTTGTCTAGCTCTGGTTTTTAGCATTGAAGAATCCTTTCCAAATAGTTCCTTATTCACACTCCCTCCAGATCAGCCAGCCTGTGCCTACATCTGACCTCTAGACTTCAAGTTCTCTTCCCATATATCTTCATCTTCTGCCCCATGAATGCTAGTCCATCCATGGATCCATTCTCTCTACTTGACATCTTCATTGACAGCAGCCTTTCCTGGTTAGACATCAAGGTTATCTCTGAAGTTTGAACCACAGACCTGGAGTACCAGCTTCACTAAGCTGATGCTCTTCTGTTCAGTAATGAAGACTATAAGACAGGTCTCTTTAAAAAAAAAATTTGTAATTACATATATACAATATTCTTGTGTTTTATTTTATTTTATTTTGGAGGTAGGTAAAAAAAAATTTATTGGCAACTTCCATAATTGTAAACAATATCCCATGGTAATTCCCTCTCTTTTCCCACTTTCCCCTTTGAAACTCCACTCTCCATCATATCCCCTCCCCCTCTCAATAAGTCTCTCTTTTATTTTGATATCATCATCTTTTCCTCCTATTATGATCATCTTGTGTAGTAGTGTCAGACACTGTGAGGTCATGGATATTCAGGCCATTTTTATGTCTGGAGGAGCATGTTGTAAGGAGTCCTACCCTTTCTTTGGCTCTTGCATTTCTGCCACTTCTTCCACAATGGACCCTGGGCCTTGGAAGGTGTGATAGAGATATTTCAGTGCTGAATACTCCTCTGTCCCTTGTTCTCAGCACCATGGTGCCTTCTAAGTCATCCCAAGATCATTGTCAACTGAAAAGAGAAACTTCTCTAACCAAAAATGATAGTAGCATTAATATATGGGTATGAACATTAAGAGAAGTACTTACTGGGCAGTTTGGTGAGCATAGTATATATATTTAGCCAGATACCAACAGACATTACACCCCTATGGTTCATGAATACCATTGTTTTAGGTTTTCAGTATCAGGGATATATTCCCTCCCATGGAACAGGCCTCAAGTCCAACTAGAAGGCGTTTGGCTTCACCCATAACATATGTGCCACTATTGCACCCATTGGCTCATTTGGCCTATCTGGCCAAATTTAAGGCTTGGAGCATCCACTGTTGAGTGTTTTCACTGGTGATTTCTCTTTCTCCCATTGAATTGCATGCAGCATAGCTTTTTCCAGCTTTCTGTCAGCTGGTCTACATGAAGGAGGTTATCAGCTCAGCTCCAGCAGGATTTCTCAGTGACATTGCAGCCCAAATATGTGGAGTCTTCAACAATAGGGTCTTACCATCTATTCCTGGTGAGAAACGGCAATGGCCTGTAATGTTTTGGGGGTATCAGAGACCTCCCTGGCCAACAACTCAGTGGAAGGTATCCCATCACTGGCACTGAAAATTTTCTAGTAACAATCTATGGTTTCTGAGTGTTCCATTTAAGACAGGTTTCTTAGTGGTTGTTGGGAGGATAAAAGGAGAAGTCCTGTGTAAACATCCTCTAAAAGTGCTGGTGCCACACTGATACTGAGAAAGTGGTAGCAGCTACTATTATCATAGCATGTATTACTTATCCACTGTGCACTCACTTAAGCATCTCCTCCATCCCAGACTCAGAGTTAAGTGAACTCAAGTGAAGGAAACAGACCTGAAAGCAGTTAAGGGTAATGAAGTAGGTTAAATGTTAGGGGCTGAGAGATTGGAAGTACGGTGGAAGAGATGGAAATAAGGTTACACAAAAGAAACATCCTTGACCAGGTCTGAAAAATGTGTGAGTCCTGACCCAAAGGGCCCTAGGAAAGGACATTCCAGACAGAGCAAATGCCCACTGGCAAGCCTGTGGAATCATGGGAGCTGTTCTAGCACATCCATATTGAAGTGTAGATACCAAGGGCAGAGAATCCAGAATGAAGAGTACTGCCTGACACTGGTACTAACCAGAGGGCCCAGCTATTCAGAAAGCTGAGGCAGGAGGGTCGCTTTGAGCTCAGGATTTTAGAAAGAAGGAAGAAGGGAAGGAAGAGAGGGGAAGGGGTGAGAAGAAGGAGGTAGGTCAAGGAAGGTTATATTTGTATTTGGAATAAATGCCTTTGGCAGCAGATGATTAGAATGAGAATGAAGAGTGCTGGAGACAGAGAGACAAGTTAGGAAGTAATTGAGTTTAGTTGTTCAAATGATGGGGTAGAAGATCAGAACAGGTAGTTGTGGGTACTTAGGGGAGGGGCTGGAAACAGTGAACATTGGAGTTGAGGCAGGGTATTATTCTTAACTTGGTGATGAGGCTGGAGGCTAGGGAGGAGCTGAGTCTGGGATGGCCAGGCTTGAGGTGCTGGCAGTAATCCATGACGTTTTCTGGTAAGGCCTTTGCACTTAAAGAGAACACAGTGTTGAAGACAGCTCCACAATGCTGAGATGAGCATCCAATCAAACACAGTTTTATGGGAGGAAGGGATTTATTTCTGGCTTACAGATCCAGGAGAAATTCCATCAATGCTGGAAGAAGCTGGCTTCCTTTCATAAATGCAAGCAGAGAGAAATAGCCACCACCATCCAGCAAATACCAAAATTCAGCAAGTGGCCCCACCCCTGCCCTGCCCCAGCTCACACTGCTCTCCACACCCTTTGGGCTGGAATTCAGATCCATCACCAGAGACACCTCAGAGATGGACTCCAGGATCCATTCCCCTCCTCCCCACCCCCCCCACCCCCCCGTAATACCTTCTCCAGCCAGGTGGCTGGGGGTTCAAGTTACACGTTTAATTTTAACACCTGAGTCAATGGGGGACATATATTCAAACTACCACACACAGTGTGCAAGAAAAGTTACAGAGAGTTAGGAGGAGAAGAGCACAGCTTGGGAGTGAGGAGAGAGGTGGCAACCAGCCTGTGGAAACGTGCTGCACTTCATCCTGCCTCGCATGGTCCTGATCAGCTCACTCTGCTGTTCCTCCTTTCTACATGTTTTCACTTTCAGCACAACCCAGCCTTCTTGACCCAAGCCTTATGGTTCTTTTACAAAGCTCTCCTGGCCTGCTGGAATCTTCCTGTCCCTTGCCTCCAAACCAGCATCATCAGCCCACCTGGTCTAGGTTGCTCCTCAGTCCTCAGCAAAGTTCCGAAAATTCATGTATTTTGTTTCTTGACCTCATATTTACTTCCTTAGCTGTTATTTCTTGATTTTGCACTAAAGAATGCCCTCATGTACATTCTGTTCTTGCATCTATTAGAATGTTTTTGGTTACTACATAGCCTGACTCAGTCTGATCCAAATGGTAGGTGAGTTTTTAAATTTCATATAACCTGCAAGAAGTGGATTGATGGCTCAGCAGTTAAAGGCACTTGCAAAGCCTGACAGCCCATATTCATTTCCCCAGTACTCATGTACAGCCAAATACTCAAAGCGGTGTGTGCATCTGGAGTTCATTTGCAGTGGCAAGAGGCCCTGGTATGCCCACTCCACCTCTCTCTTTACAAATAATTTTAAGAAAAGACTGTCATAACCTGCAGTCTGGAGGCAGGACAGAGTAGATACTGGTTGGTTTAAGAGTTCAGTGATGAAATTAAGACTAGGTTATTCATTTTGCTATCTTCCAAGTTGTCTGCCTCCTCAGAGTGATAGCAGAATGACCAGTATAGATTTTATATCCAAATTCAAGAATGCCCTAGGAAAGGAAAGGAATCCTCATGTCAGCTTTGCCAGGAAGCCCTTTCCTCCAATTGATTGGGCCAGCTTAAATCATGTCTCCCTCTCAGGACCAAGAACAGTCATCTCTGACTAGATAGGTTGTGGCCCAGTGGTAGAGTACTTGCCTACTTGTACCAGAACCTGGGTTCAATCCCTAGCATCACAAACAAAAATTCACCTCCATATCTTAGAATGTGATTGCCTTTTCCCCTCCATCCCAAGGCTGTGTTTAACCTAAACAAAACTAGGGCTTAGGATGGAAGAAAAGAGAAGGTAGTAGATGCTGGCAAGGGACAGTTGTGTCTACCTTGATGAAAGTTTTCATTTTAAAAATATTTTATTTATTTACTTATTTACTCATTTGCAAGTAGAGACAGAGAGAAGATAGAGTGAATGGGCACACCAGGGTCTCTAGCTACTGCAAATGAACCCCAGATGTATATGCTACCTTGTGCATCTGGCTTTACATGAGCACTGGGGAATCAAACCTAGTTCCTTAGGCTTTGCAGGCAAGTGCCTTAACCGCTAAACCATCTCTCCAGCCCTGAAAGCGTTCTTTATAAAATACTTGTTTATTTATTTATTTATATGAAAGAGGGATAGAAAGTGGGCTCCCCAGGGCTTCCTGCTGTTGCAAACGAATACCAGATGTGTACGCCACTTTGTGTACCTGGCTTTATGTGGTTACTAGGGAATCAAACCCGGGTTTGTCAGGCGTTGCAAATAAGCACCTTTCACTGCTGAACCTTCTCTGCAGCCCATGGTGGAAGTTTTCTTATGGAAAGGAGTGGGGCATGATAAAAAAAAAACTGGAAAGAAAATAGGCCTAACATGTCACTTCTGTTTTACCCACAGCTCCTTCATTCCCAAGTTCATCACCCACCTCTTCAAGTGCAAGCCAATTAGCATGGTGGGTGCAGAACAGGTAAGCTCAATGTCATACTGGCCTTTCCCTTGTAGGTTTTGTCACAGATGCAGTGCACACCTTAAGATGGTCTAGTCTGAAGAAATATGACTGATTTCCTTTGTGGCTACTTTTTTATATTTGTTTTTTTTTTTTTTCTTGTTTGTTTTTTGGTTTTTAGTTTTGGGTTTTTTTTTTGAAACAGGGTTTTCCTGTGTAGCCCAGGCTGACTTCAAACTTGTGGCAGTCCTCCTGCCTTGGCCTCCCAAGTACTGGGCTTGCAGGTATGAGCCACCATGCCTGGCTGCCCACTTTTTATTTATTTTATTTATTTTGATTTTTCTAGGTAGTCTCTCACTCTAGCCCAGCTCCTTCTTTGTTTGTCTCTTTCTCTCTCAAATAAATAAAATAAATTTAGAAAAAAATAAATAAAATAATAAAGCCAAGCCTGGTGTGTTGGTGCATGCCTTTAGTCCCAGCACTCAGGAAGCAGGGGTAGGAAGATCACCATGAGTTCGAGGCCACCCTGGGACTATAGTGAATTCCAGATCAGCTTGGGCTAGAGCAAGACCCTACCTCAAAAAAACAAAATATAGCCGGGCATGGTGGCACACGCCTTTAATCCCCAGCACTCGGGAGGCAGAGGTAGGAGGATTGCTGTGAGTTCAAGGCCGCCCTAAACCTACACAGGGAATTCCAGGTCAGCCTGAGCTAGAGTGAGACCCTACCTCGAAAAACAAACAAATAACAGTAAGTTAAAATAAAACAAATAACAGTGCCCATAGCATATAACAAAAGTCTGGCACATAGTCAGCCCTCATTACATGCCAGCTCTTATTTATTCTGTGCTTCTAAGACCAAGGACATGACCTTGCTTCTGTTTTCATTGCTCATCTTCCATAATGCTGTTCCACATGCAGTCTGCATGAAAAGACAAGAGTCAGTGCTTGCCGTCGGCTGTCTGGCTAACCTGCTTGAACTGGAGTTAGAAATGTCTTGGAAAACTCCCTGGGAGGTTGTACAGACTTAGACTCCAGCTGAGCTTGATGCAGCATTCAGTGCTCTGAAATCCTGACCCTTATATGTCCTAAACACAAAACTCATTCTCTCCGTTGGAAGTGGCAGAATAATGTCCTAACACGCCGTCTCCGGTTTCATTACCACATGTTTATTGGGCCTTCATTCTATTCAGCTCATCACTGTGTGGGATCCGAGAGGATGTGGAGTGATTAAGATCTGTGTACTGGGGAGAAGTTCTGGCGTTCTCAGTTACATATCTGTCTGCAGACCTGACAAAGCCCCCTGGAATACAAAGCTGGGAGCATGTTTTCATGAGGTTGTAGCTTTGCCCAGGCCTCACACACTGATTTAGTGTCCAGTACCCATGATATCCAGAAATTGTTTCTGTGTGAGGGAGGGGCCATGTGCATGCCATGGCCCACGTGTGGAGGTTCAAGGATAACCTTGGGGTATTTGTCCTCTTCTTCCACCTTCTTTTTTTGAGACAGAGTCTGTGTTGTTTTGCCTCTGCATGTGCCAAGCCTATTGGCTGCCTTGTGAACTTCTGGATTCTCCTGGCTCTATCTCATGTTGCCGTGGGCACATTAAGTCATAGACACATGCTACACTTTAGGTCCAGCCTTATGTGGGTGTAGGGGAAATTGAACTCTGGCAGGCAGACTTGCAAGCAAGTACCTTGAGCCCCTTCCCTAGTCCCTATCCATATGTTTGATATTGTCACATAAGTCCTATAGCATGTTATTTTTGTTTCTTTGTTTGCTTGTTTTGTTTTGTTTTTTGTGTTTTGATTTTTTGAGGTAGGGTCTCACTCTGGCCCAAGCTGACCTGGAATTCACTATGTAGTATCAGGGTGGCCTCGAACTCACAGCTATCCTCCTACCTCTGCCTCCCAAGTGCTGGGATTAAAGGCGTGCGCCACCATGCCCAGCTTTATCCTTTTAAATAAGTAATATTAAACTAATGGTGGCTCATGCCTATAATCTTAGCACTCAGGAAACAGAGGCAGGAGAATTGTATTCAGTATTAACCTGGGCTACATAGTAAGACCCTGTTTCAAATAAAACAAAAGAGAATATTAGCATAAACAGCTCAGTTTGGCCAAAGTTTACTTCTTCCTTAAACTATAGGTGAGAAACTCATCTGCTATCCGTAGAGTTTTGTTTCATAGACCCAACACAAAAATGAATGGATAAGGAAAGGGGTGGATCTCCACAGGCCTCGCCTCATGGAGGTCAAGGATGGGGCTGTAGGGTGGTGTGGGCCTTGAAGGATTCCTACATGAAGTCCAGGGTTAGCTAGGCAAAGCTTGCCTTAGCTTCGGTCTAGAAATCCAAGCCATCTTGTAGGTGAAGGCCTGTTCATTCACTCAGGCAGCAGGATCTTAGAAATCAAGACGTTAACAAAGAGATTTTCATAGGTGAAAACAGATTTTTGCCTCAGGTCATGGAGTGGCCTTAATCCAACCTTTAACAAAAACAGTGAAACTCAAAGCTGAGGTTTTTGTCTCACCTCAACTGTGCCTCCTTTGCCACAAAGATGCTAGATCCTAAGTTGAGGTTCTGCTTCAGTACTGATGCCAAGACTAGGAAAGAAGACCTTTTTATGTCTGCAATCTCATCACGATGAGTACATAAAGTGAGTGAGTTCTCTGCAGTCCCCAGAGTCCTCTTGAGCAATTGCAAGGGCACATGGAAATGAACCATTCCTGTATTTGTAATGCTTCTTGCTAGTTTGTGATTTTCAGAGAACCTTGTGGGATTTGCAGGGTCATTAATTAAGCTTACGACTGTGGTCGTCTATGAGTGAACACACAGCAGAAATGAAATCCATTTGCCTAAACTCACACTAGAGAAAACAGCACCGTGTATGGAAGAGAGACTCTCAGCCCAGTCCCCACTCTGCTGTTAATAGTCTCTGTGGTCACAAACAGTGGCCTGCCTGCTCTGTGCTCAGCGTCCTCTTGCTTAAGTAAGAGCTTTGAACCAGACACTCTCAAAACCGTCTTCTAGATTTTTCATATTGCTCTAAAGTACTTGGAGCAATCTGCTTCATGTTTGTAAAGTTAAACTTTTAGCTTCCTTCCTCAGCCTCCCGAGTACTGAGATGATAGGCCTGTGTCCATCACACCTGCCTGCTTTGTATTATCTTTATATGCCGTATCGAGGAGCTGGGGATATAGTTCATTGGCAAAGAGTATTTCTATATGTTATATATTGATGTTTTTTAAATTATGATAAACTTAACATAGGAAAATCCCCCAGAAGTGTATGGGCCAGTTAACCTTGTGGGCACACAGATGAACAAGAGACCCTGCCTCAAATAAGAGAAGAAGTATTTCCTCTGACCTCCACCAGCATGCGCATGCCTGCGCTCACACATGAACATATACATATTCTCTCTCTCTCTCTTTCTCTTTCTCTCTTACACACACTCACACACACAAGAATTGGACATTTTACTTCAAAAAATTAAAAAATGAATGAGTGGTATGGAGTAAATAAATACAGCAGAATTCCTTAGCACTTGCATTATGGCTATTTTAGGCCAGAGAATCCTCTGTTGTGGGACATGTTAAGCAGCTTCCATTATTTCTGCCCACTGAGTACAAGTGATACCTTCAAATGTAACATCCCAAGATGTCTCCGTCCATTACCAGATGTTGCTGGAGTTGGATGGGATTCAAGATCTCCCCCCTATCAAGTGCTTCTGGGCTTGAGAAACAGATGAAATTAGAATGACAGAATGTTTTGAGTTGCTGAAGCAAGGCTCTAGGCCCATTAGGGCTCATGATACCACTAGATTTACTTTACATATGTTTGAAATTCACCATAAGGTTTTAAAAAAAAATAGCTGGGCATGGTAGCTCGTACCTATAATCCCAGCACAGGTGAGGCTGAGGTAGGTAGATTGCCATGAGTTTGAGGTCAGCCTGTTGCTACAGAGTGAGTGAAGGTTAGCCTGGGCTAGAATAAGGCCCTGCCTCAGAAGAAGAAGCGTGTTCCACCCCTCCGTATAGCTACTCATATGTATGTAATCCAAAATAAGGTTTTGTGTGGGGAATAAATACAGTATTCCATGATTCCTACAATTCAACTAGTTCCCTTCCAGATTTCTTCTGCTGTTTGTGGTGTTGAGCCTGGAGCATGACATGTGGCCAGCATGCTCTGCCACTGAGCTCAGCTCCTAGCTTCCAGGTGTTCTGATTGCAGACTTGAGTTCAGAAAAGCTGAGCTTCCGCCACTCTCTCCTGCAAACACAGACACACTCCTGCCCAGGTATCAGAACTTTTCCTCTTTTGCACAGCTGTTCCTTTCCTGTGACCTCCACAGACATACACATGCCTGCACTCACACGTGAACACACATACACACATTCTCATACACACACACCTCATCATCCTTCCCATGAAGCCATCGTTCCTACTGAGAATGCCACCCTCTCCTGTCATTCAGTCATAGGGGTCCTCCCTTTGTGTACATATAGCTAAGAGGCAAGCCTAGCTACACACGTGCTTAGTGTGCAGGAGGCCCTGGGCTCAACCCCCAGAATCACAAGAAAGAAAGAAAGAAAGAAAGAAAGAAAGAAAGAAAGAAAGAAAGAGAGAGAGAGAGAGAGAGAGGGAGGGAGGGAGGGAGGGAGGGAGGGAGGGAAAGAAAACAAGCATGGTAGTACACGCCTATAATTCTAACACTAGGGAGTCAGAGACTGGAGGATCAGAAGTTCAAGGTAAGTTTTAGACGGACTTGGTCTACATGAGACTCTGCCTTAAAAAAAAAAGAGAAAAGTATACAGATTACAAAAACCCCAGATGCATGATTTTTCATAGAGAATGTGATTGTGAATGGTAATATCTAAAGGAATCTACAAAAAGAAAAGGATCTACAGATAAAATATTAGAATATGAATTCAGCAAGACTGCTGGAATTAAAGTCCTGGGCTGGAGAGATGGCTTAGTGGTTAAGCCCTTGCCTGTGAAGCCTAAGGACCCCGGTTTGAGGCCCTATTCCCCAGGACCCACGTTAGCCAGATGCACAAGGGGGCGCACGCGTCTGGAGTTCGTTTGCAGTAGCTGGAGGCCTTGGCGTACCCATTCTCTCCCTCTTCCCCCCCTCATATTTATATATATTTATATATATATCTGCCTTTCTGTGTCTGTCACACTCAAATAAATAAATAAATAATGAACAAAAAATTTTAAAAAAATCTATTTCTAAGCCAGGTGTGGTGGCGCACACCTTTAATCCCAGAACTCAGGAGGCAGAGGTAATAGGATTGCTGTGAGTTTGAGGCCACTCTGAGACAAATTACAGATCAGCCTGAGCTAGTATGAGACCCTACCTTGAAAAAAAAAAAGCTATTTCTTGGGGCTGGGTGTTATAATGAGTGCTTGCGGGACTCAATCCCCAGCACCACCAAATAAGTAAACAAATGTATGTTCTATTAATCAGTGACAAGCAGTTTAGAAATGATAATTTTGAATGAAACCATTTGTAGCTCAGTGTGGCGGTTTAGCAGTTACCTTCTCATTGCTGGGACAAAACACCCAACCAGAAGCAATTTGTGGAAGGCACCACTTTATTTCTGGCTTTCAGTTTCAAGGGGAGATTTTATCATGGTAGGGAAAGCATGGCGAAAACAGGTAGTCAGCCAGGCATCAAAGCCCCTCGGCAGCAGGAGGGAAGAGGTTTCTATGTTAGGCAACATAGCATGACCCCATCTCACAAAATAAAGAAAGGAAACTGGGGGGCCAGGTGTGGTGGGACACACCTGTAATCCTAGCACTCAGGAAGCAGAGATAGGAGGATCACCATGAGTTCCAGGCCACCCTGAGACTACATAATGAACTCCAGGTCAGCCTGGGCTAGAGCAAGACCCTACCTCAAAAACAAAAAAAAAAAAAAAAAAAAAAAACAATCAATGCTGAAGAAATGACTCAGCAGTTAAGACACTTCCCTGCAAAGCCAAAAGACCCAGGTTCTATTCCCCAGTGCCCACATAAAGCCAGATGCACAGAGTGGCACATATGTCTGAAGGTTGTTTGCAGCAGCTAGAAGCCTTGGCATGTCTATTCTTTTTGTCTCTCTCTATCTCTTCGTACAAATAGCTAAATAAAAATATTTTTTAAAGCATTTTAAGTATTTATTTGAGAGTGAGAAAAGAGAGAGGGAGAAAGAATGGGTATATAAGGTCCCTCCAGCTGCTGCAAACAAACTCCAGATGCACGTGCCACCTTGTGCATCTGAGTTACGTGCGTCCTGGGGAATTGAACCTGGGTCCTTTGGCTTTGCAGGCAAGTGCCTTAACCACTAAGCCATCTCTCCAGCCCTTAAAGTATTTTTGTTAAAAAAAAAAAAAAAAAGCCCTATGGTAGGGCTGGAGAGATGACTTAGAGGTTATGGGTCTTGATTGTAAAGCCTAAGGACTTGGGGTCCATTCCCCAGTACCTACATAAAGCAAGATGCACCAAGTGGCACATGCATCTGGAGCTCGTTGGAAGTGGCCAGAGACCTTGGTATACCCTTTTTTTCCCCCTAGCTTTCTTTCTCTCTGCTTGCAAATAAATAGAACATTAAAAATAAAAATAAAAACCCTGTTGGCCTAGAGAGATGACTTAATGGTTAAGGTACTTGCCTGCCTCAAATATATAAATTTAAAAAAATTTTTTTTTAAGTTGGGCATGGTGACACATGCCTTTAATCCTAGCACTTGGGAGGCAGAGGTAAGAAGATCACTTTGAGTTCGAGGCCACCCTGAGACTACCTAGTGAATTCCAGGTCAGCCTGACCCTACCTCGAAAAAAAAAATCCAAAAGGTTATAGATACCTAGGAGTATAACTCAGTAGTAGAGTGTTTATTTAGCATGCATTAGCCTTGAGTTCAATTTCCAGTACTGCAAAAACAAAGAACTGTATAGGCATTCTACAAAGATAGTTATACAGTATTTAGGGACATTGAAGCCAGGTGTGATGGCACAGTTGTGCAGTCCCAGTGTTCAAGGAGGCTCAAGAGTCTGAAGTTAGTGTAGCTAAATAGGGAGTTTCAGGCCAGCCTGGAGTACAGTGTGAAACTCTTGTCTTCAGTGAAAGGGAAGGAAGGAAGAAGAATGAGAAAGAAGGAAGGAAAGGAAGAAAAAAGGAACAAATTCTCTTCCATAGATGAGTGATGAACTATAGGCCACTGCTGTTCAGTCTACAAAACAGCCCAGCAACAATCTCAGCCCACCAGTCCACACAAAAATCAGCTTTGAGTTGCAAAAGAATCTGACAGTGACCACCTCTTGCCCAGTGTTCGTGCTGAATGAAATGAATTACTAGCTGTTTTCAAGGTAAACAGCAGATTTTCATGATCAATGGGACCTTTTGTCTTCACTTCTCATAGACAGCTGCTGAGTCTGTCACACCAGTTCTCATCTTTTTAAATGACATTTCTTCACGTAAAACCCAAGAGCAAGGTTTTCATCTCTTCAGCTGTCTAGTGAAGGCAGAATTTTATTGTGACTGGCCAGGGAATGAAAGTATCTTATCTCCTTAAGATACAGATCACACTAGAGAATACGTCTGGTTCATTCAAAGCTCTTCCTGTCACTTAAAACCTTACAATTATTTATGCATATAATGTTTCTCTGGGAAGTAGAAAAGGTGGAAGTATCCTCTTATGTTTTAAGATATAATATTTTTTCCTTCCAACAAATAAAATGGCTTTGATTTTGATAGGCAAGGCTCTTAAAATTTGCTACATGGAAGACCAAGTTGAATCTTTGCCAAGCCTCAGAAGGCATCCTTTTCTTAAAAAAGAAAACTTTATAGTTAGTAAAAATGTAGAAAATTAAAAGGATACCGGCTGACCACTCAGCTCGGTGAAATCTGTGGCGTGTTCCCAGGCTTGCTGTAGACTTTTTCTTACTGAAACAAATCATGATAGCTGTTTGCTAAAACCCCTAAGAGTTCTCACCCCTCCGTTCTCCTCTCTCTATACCCAGATGTAAACACTGTTCTGATTGTGGTTTCTACATTCTCTTGTGCATTTTTGAATTTTATGTATGTGTATATTCCCAAATGATACGTGGTTATGCTTTGCTTATTACTAAGCTTTATATAAATCATACTATACATATCATTTCCTCTCTTGCTTTTCCCACAACTTAATGTTTTTTTGAGATTTATTCATGTTGATATGTGTCATTTGTGTTCACTCATTTTATCTTAAGTATCATTTTCCATTGCATAAATATGCCACCATTTGTTTATCTGTTCTCTTTTTATGGACACTTAGGTTGTTTCCAGTCTTTTGCTTTTGCAAACAGTGGGTTCAGGGAAGATTTTCTGCATGGCGTTAACAACTTGAATCTGGAATGTTCCCTGTCATCTCATGTTAGGTGCTTGGTGCCTAGCTGGTAGTGTTGTTTTGAAAGCTTCTGGAAATTCTAGTCTGGATGGAGGAAGTAGATCACTGGAGCATGTGGTTGATGTCTATATCTTGCCCTCGTCCCTTCCTGTCTGTCTTCTCTGTACTTCTTGTCTGCAGAGAGGCAAGGAAACTCCTCCACCACGTGACCCCACCACCATCATGCTCTGTGCAACACACGGGGTCAAGCAGCCATGGACTGTGATCCCGCTGAAGCAATGAGCTACATGTCTTTCCTCCTTTAAGTGGTTTCTGTCATGTATTGGGTCATGTGACACCAAGTAAACAACACAACACAATGGACAAGAATTTCTCTAGATGATATAAGTAAAAATTCTGTATAATAGGTTTTGCATCTCACTGCATACTCATGTATGGCCTGAAGTTGCTTTATAGACCATAAACTTGTTGCAGTCCTTCTGCCTCTGCCTTCCAAGTGCTGTGATTATACATATGTCTGGCTGACTGTGTATATCTTTAAGAAGATATTACTAGGGTCTGGAGAGATGGCTTAGCAGTTAAGGCACTTGTCTGTGAAGCCTAATGACCTAGGTTCAATTCTTCAGGACCCATGTAAGCCAGATGCACAAAGTGGCACATGCATCTGGAGTTCACTTGCAATGGCTGGAGGCCTTGGCACACCCATTCTCTTGCTCTAATAAATAAATTAACTGTTTACACAAAAAGAAGATACTACTAATTTCCTTCCAAAGTTCTGATTAATTTAGTTGTCTCCATAAATGTGAATTTCAGTGACATATCTATGCCATATCTATTGTGAAGTGCTAGGGATGGAACCCAGGGCCTTGTACATGCCAGTAAACACTACCAAGCTAAACACCGAGCCCCAGTCTTTTTCATAGTCTATAGTGTTCTGCATATCATTTTCTTGTCAACATTGGACATGTCCTCTGCTGTTTTGTCTTTGCTTTTTTTGAGTTTTTGCTTTATTTGAGGCTCTTTTATTTTAGGGTAGTATATTTTTCAGTTCCTCTTATGTTTGGCATTCTTTTCTACCCATAAACAATGAAAATAAATCTGGGGGGCTGGAGAGATGTCTTAGCAGTTAAGGCATTTGCCTGTAAAGTCAAAGGATCCCGGTTCAATTCTCCAGGACCCACTTAAGCCAGATGCACAAGGGAGAGCATGCATCTGGAGTTCATTTGCAGTGGCTGGAGGCCCTGGTGTTGTGCTCATTCTCTCTCTCTCCCTCTTTCTCTCTCTCTCTCAAATAAATAAATAAATATTTTAAAAAGTAAATAAATCTGAGGCTGGAGAGATGGCTTAGCAGTTAAGGTGCTTGCCTGCAAAGCCTAAGGACACATGTTCAACTCTCCAGATGCCACTGAAGCCAGACACAAAGGTGAGATAAGCACAAGATCACACATGCCCACTAGGTGGCGCAAGCATCTGGCATTTGATCTCAGTAGCTAAGGCCCTGGTCTCTGTCTCTGTCTCTGTCTCTGTCTCTGTCTCTGTCTCTCTCTCTCTCTCTCTCTCTGTCTCTCTCTCTCTCTCTCGCACACACACACACACTCTAAAATAAATCTCTTGTTTTCTTATAAACATTTAAAGATTTTTCTTTATTTTGGATTTTAAAAAATATTTTTGGGCTAGAGAGATGGCTTAGCAGGTAAGACATTTGCTTGCAAAACGGTAGGACCACAGTTCAATCCCCAGGACCCACATAAGCCAGATGCACAAGAGGGCACATGTGTCTGGAGTTTGTTTACAGTGGCTGGGGCCCTAGTATGCCTGTTCTTTCACTTTCTCTCTCTCTCTCTCTCTCTCTCTCTCTCTTTCCCCTCCCTCTTTCTTTATTTCTCTTTCTCAAATAAATAAATAAAAATAAACTTAAAAAAGAAATTTAAAAACTTTTAAAGAATATTTTTATAAAGTGGTACACTCTTTTAATCCCAGCACTGGGGAGACAGAGGTAGGAGGATTGCCATGAGTTCGAGACCACCCCGAGACTACATAGTTAATTCCAGATCAGCCTGGACCAGAGTGAGACCCTACCTTGGAAAAAATATATATATATGTTTCGAAGAGAGAATGGGCATGCCAGGGCCTCTAGCTCCCACAAACAAACTCCAGATGCATGTGCTATCATGTCCATCTGGCTTTACATGGGTACTGGCAAATTGAACCTGGGTCCTTTGGCTTTGCAAGCTAGCACCTTAACCACTAAGCAATCTCTCTAGCCTTTTTTTTTTTCTTTTTTTACTAAAAATATTTTTATGTTATTTATTTATCTTAAATTTTAATCCACCTGGAATCAAGATTATTTTATTTTATTTTTTGAGAGAGAGGCAGAGAGAGAGAGAATGGGCATGCCAAGGCCTTTTAAAAAGCTGCTGTGAGCGAACTCCAGACACATGCACCCACTTGTGTGCATGTGCGACATTGCACACTTGAGTCACTTTTGTGTCTGGCTACATGCGGGACCTAGAGATTCAAGCAAGCCTTCTTAGGCATCGCAGGCAAGTGCCTTAACTGCTAAGCCATCTCTCCAGCCACATTTTTTTTTTATGGTTGTGTGTGTATTTGTATGGTTAGTGTAAATTTTAGGGTCTTGCTATGAAGCCCAGGCTGGCCTTGAACTCCCGTGCTCAAATGATCTTTTTGCATCAGGCTCCCAGGGAGCTGGGACTACAGACTCACACCACAGTGCCCAAATCCAGTACGGTTGTTCCTTCGAGGCACGTGCGTTGACAAGGCACCATGTAAATTCATGGAGCTCATGTGGGCCTCAGAAGGCTATGCTATTCTCTTTGGTGCTGAGTACACTCCTCCTTGAGCCTGTGGCTTTTCAAAAAGCAAACACTAGGATAGTAAGGCTTTTTACCTTTGAAAATTTAGGAATGTTCAAGATGCCCTCGCTGGTCTTCACTTGAGTGGCTTCTTAGAAAGTTTAGGCTTTTGCAGATGCACATGCTGGCGCCTGTGCCTGGAGTTCATTTGCAGTGGCTAGAGGCCCTGGCGCACCCATTCTCACCCTCTCCCTCCCACCCCGCTCTCCGTGTCTAGTAAATAAATCAAAAGATATCTTTAAAAAAGAAAGAAAGAAAGAAAGTAAGTTTAGGCTTTTTAAGCCTTATTCCCGCATGAAATTACTGTGTGCTTAGAGTAGCCTTCCGCACTGCTTTTCAAGAGCAATATTTCTGAATTATTTTGAATAAAACATTGATGTATTTCCCAAATAGCATTGTCAAGGTTATACTCATCATAACCATTCAGGTAATAGTGTCGCTCATAATTAGTTTATCTGCAGTCATTCATTCTTGGGCCCAAAGCAAAGACAGGGTAAAGCAGAAGACATAGAGAAGCATGGGGCTGTAATTACGGAAGGCTTTCCACGAGGAATAGAGCAGAGAAGCAAACCTGCTCTGAACATCTTGACCACTAGCATTGGAGTTTAGTGGGAGCAGCAGTGTCTGTCACCCCACAGCCACCTTTGGCACCCACGTGATTCTGTTCTCCTAAACCATCTTACTAGGCCAAAGTAGGCCCTTACGGCTTCACCCCTCCCTCCCTCCCTCCCTTCCTTCCTTCCTTTCTTTCTATTTTTGGGCTTCTTTTTCTTTGCAGTGTGTGTGTGTGCACATGTGTACATGTGTGTGTGCATGTGGAGTCCAGAGGTTGATTGTGCATTCCCTGGTCACTTTCTACCTTATTTATTGAAACAGGGTCTCTCACTTAAACCCAGAGCTCACTGGTTCAGCTAGTCTAGATAGCCAGTTTGTCCCGGGGATCATCTGACTGCCTCCTCAGCGCTGGGGCTACAGGAAGGCCGCCATGCCTGCCCAGCATTTACGTGTTGCTGGGGGTCTGAACTCAGGTCCTCACACTTGCACAGCAAGCACTTCACCAACTGAGCCATTTCCCCTGCCCTCCTTCAGTCATTTCTTTCTTTCATCCATGTATTCATTCATTTTCAGGATCCTAGGGATCAAACCCAGGACCTCCCACATGTAGAGTGTCCTGCCACTGAACTATACCCCAGCCCCTACCCTCAATCAATTTTTTTTTTTTTTTTTTAGGTAGGGTCTTACTGTAACTCAAGCTGACCTGGAATTCACTATGTATTCTCAGGCTGGCCTCGAACCCATGGTGATCCTCCTACCTCAGCCTCCCGAGTGCTGGGTTTAAAGGCGTGTGCCACCACGCCCGGCTTGCCTCAATCATTTCTAAGCCCCCTGGTCACAAGGAGTCAATAGGAACCGTGGCAGCTCTAAGCCAAAACTACCCAGTGACATCTAGCTTATCTTACCTGGCCTCTGGATGACAATAGCAAGCTATTAAGCCTCTGGAACATTGATGCTTTCCTGTATCAAATTTGAATAATATATAGCTTTTTAAATTTTTATTCATTTATTTATTTGAGAGAGAGAGATTGGGCACGCCAGGGCCTCTAGCCACTGCAAACAGACTCCAGATGCATGTGCCACCTTGTGCATCTGTCTTATGCAGGGGGAATCAAACCTGGGTTCTCAGGCTTTGCAGGCAAGCACCTCCAGCCCAACAATACTTGTATCTTCAGAAGAGCAGGGCCTCCTGAAGACAAGATGCAAATAAGCATTCCTAGCATCATCCTAGCAGTTGGTGGTCCATGAGGAAAGCTGATCTCTTTTCCAATAATTGCCATCTAAGAGAACCGGAACAGACAGAGAAAATTGGATTATTGCCAAGATATGCTTAAATTTGATGAAGTTTCCTACCTCCTAAACACCATCCAGAGAAATTCAGACCATAGAGACAATGAGTTAATTACCTTTTTCTGCCTAGTGAATAAGCAAGATTTTCATGACAGTTTTCAGTGTGGATGAGCGTGTGGCCAGTCTGCTGGTAGTTATGTAAACAGGTGCCTTCTGTGTGGAAAGGAGTTCAGATGTGTTCTGGGAACCTTAAAAATGTCCTTATGCTTTGGCCTGTTCTAGAGACTGTCGCCTAAGGCAATGTCACTGGTGACTCTAGAATATGTGTGCAAGACTACCTTGCTGTTTGTTATTAATGACAAAAATCTTGAAACAATAGGAAAATTATTTAATATTATGTGTGTGTGTGTCATAGAGTATTGTATAGCCTTTAATCATATTACTAAGATTGCCAAGATGGGAAAGTAAATTGTATAACCTTTGTATATTTACTGGAAAAGCCAGGATATAAAACTGTACATACACACAGTATGATTCTGATTTTAGCTGTTTATATACACACACTAACAAGCAGAAGTGATACTACATTTAATCTTTGTTTCTTGAGGTTGTTTTTCCTGAACGGTGGGAATCATAAATATTTTTTCCCCTTTAACATTCTATTTATGGGCTGGAGAGATGATTCAGTGGTTAAAGCCTTTGCTTGCAAAGGTCGGTGGCCTGGGTTCAGTCCCCAGTACACACACAAAATCATAAAAGTGGTGCATGATCTAGAGTTGGTTTGCAGTGGCAGGAGGCCCTAACATGCACATCTTCCTCTCCCTTTCCCTCTCTCTTTCACGCACACATACAAATAAATAAATAACTTTTTAATTTTTCACATTTTCTTCAATGAAAATGTATTGTGCACACAATTAGGAAATTGTGATTGATCAGCACAGACCAGCTAGCTGCTGTGTCCCATGAGGTGACTATAACACGCTTTGCTTGGCCCACAGCTGCTGCTGGACACCCACTCCCTGAAGATGGTCCTCCTCGACCTCCCTTCCATCGGCTCACAGGTGGTGAGGAAGGCGCCTGCCAGCTATACCAAGATTGTTGTGAAGGGCATGACCCGGGCTGAGATGATCCTCAAGGTGAGGATTGTGTCTTTCTCAAAGGAGCTGGTCACATTTTTGACCCTTTATTTCAGGAAGTTGGGATTTTGAAAGCACAATCTGCCCTGTCCCCACCAGCTCCAGAGGACTGTGCACATTCTTTGATATTGTTGAAAGTCAGTGGACAGTTACTTGGGGATCAGTAATTCGTCCTGACAAATGAATTCTTTGTTGTCATGGGAGTCTCCTATAAAATGGTTTAGCCAGCTGGGAGTTAGTGGCGGTGTCACTGTGAATCAGTGCAGAAGCCAGGAATCCCTTTGCCTCTCAGCAGGAATTTCAGGCCCAGCTGTCACTTACTCCTATCCCCAGAATCCTCTTTGGCTTTCCATGTCTTGCACCTTTAAGTGAACTCTGAACAGATGTTGTAATAACTGAATCTAATTGGCAAATGGGCTTTTTAAAGCCTCATTTAACAAAAGATTGTACTTTGGGTGCTGATGGGAGAGAGTCTGCAGCGTGCAGCACCTGCCTCCGGTTTCCACCCATGCCTGTCAGAAAGGGTCGTGGGGGTGGGAGACGAATGGCGTCGATAAGGCTGAGAGTCCAGGGCTGCAGCGCCTCTGGCTCATTTCCCAAAGTGGCTCAAACGATGGCAGGAGTAAAGAGAGGCAGCTTTAGGCTTCAGACAGCCAGATGAGGATCCTGCAAAGCCTCGAGCCAAGGCCTGAGGAAACTGGAAGCAGCCTGATGGCCCTCTTCCCCAGCTGGCTTGCTCACGAGAGGAGACATGTAGTGGGACATACCTTTAGAGGACTTCTGGGGAAACTGCTTCTTGCCATTTTTTGGGGGCGGGGGAGTACATTCTCAAAATTTCAAAACAAAATTGGTATGCTGGGCAGAAGAAAAATCTGATATCGCATTTCAAAACCAAATGGAAATGAATCTGAAGGCTGCAATGCCACCTGTCTAAACATTAATTGGCAGTTTAAATGAATGTGGAGAAATGAAGCTTTAGATTTGAGGTCTTCAAAAGAATGTGGCACCTTTGGGATTTTTGTGAGAACATCCATGGGTGTCAGTTCCTTTGGCAGTCTCTCGGGAATAGACAGAGGTAGCAGGTACTTCGTGCCCATGAACTGCCTCTAGCAGGAGGTCCTCCAACAGTTTTCCCCAGATGGTCCCACCCAGCCCCCTGAAGGAATGAGGATCCTCAGTGGGGGGAAGGGCAGAAGTTTGTACTAAAAGCAATCCAGGCAATAGTTATGATTCAGCCACTGTTAGAAGTATTGCTCTAATTGAATGTAAGTTGAAATGGGCCATCCAAGCACTTCTGAGCATGGGATTACTGCAGTGTAAGGGAAGCTTGCAGACCCTTTGTGGTCTCCTGGCAAGCAAGGAGAGATGGCCCTGCCCTCTAACTCCAAGGTCTCCCTGAGGACCTACTTTTATTCCCTTCCTTGATAGGTGGTGATGGCTCCTCATGAACCTCTGGTGGTTTTTGTTGACAACTACATCAAACTCCTTACAGACTGCAACACAGAAACCTTCCAGAAGATACTGGACATGAAGGTGAGCTCTGTCTGGTTTTGCACATGCCATCCACACTGGGCTGTGGAGTATGGATGAAACTCCCCTTGAGTATGGCCTTAGAATGTAGGTGCTGTCCCCATCCTGTACCCCAGATTGCAGGGATCCTTTCCTGGAGGCTGATTCTGGTCATATGCACAGGCTGCAGTGTCCCGGAGACCTCCCTGCCCCAGTGAGAGCCACAGCCTGGCAGAGGTCAGAGTAGAGGGAAGGAAGGAAGAGATAGGGACTTATTCTTCCCTCTTCACCCCTTCTTGCTCTCCTGTCCCATTACTTGTTTTTACTTCCTCTGTGGATCTCCCAGACCACTGCCCAGGCTGGTATTTAGTTCCCCTGAAGCAGTGTTGAGTCCTCAGGTTAAAGATATTATGCTGATTTGCTGGGCTAACAGGTGTGCTCTGTCCCAGCTAACCGTTGTGGGGCCACCTCCTGACCACTGTCCTTTCTCCTTCCCCTCAGGGGCTGAAGAGGAGTGAGCAGAGCAGCATGCTAGAACTCTTGCGCCAAAGGCTCCCTACTCCCCCCTCGGGTACAGAGGGTTCCAGCTCGCTGTCCCTGATGACTCCAACACCAGAACAGGAATCATCCCGCATCCGAAAACTGGAGAAACTAATTAAAAAGAGACTGTAAGGAACATAGACATTGCATTGACCCTAAGAAGCCACTTCCTGGAAGCCACCACAACATGACTGTCAGACCCCCAGTCTTGAGACCTCCTGGAACATTTGGCATATTAAAGTACCTCTCCCATGTCCAGCTGGGGGAGACAGGAGAGAACTGTGTTATAAGAAGACAATTTAGAATGTTTTTGATTCCTACAGCCAAGGCAGTAGTAGATGAAAGGACCCTGTGCCACTTGCTATCTTAAGGCTGTCCTTGATGGTAGAGTTGTCACTGATTCATGTCACCTCACCTGTGCAGTCCTCCCCTCCAGCTGTAGGCCCTCTTGACTTCCCACCTATGCCCCAGGCTTGGCTGAGGAAGCCAGGACCCCTCGGCCCCTGCTTCCTCCTGCTCCTGCTTCAGGTCATGACCTCTGCAGCAAGAAACTGCCTTAACCCCCTGTCTCTGGGATTGGCTGGGGCCCTGAGCAAACTAAGTGGCCAATGACAGAATGGGACACTAGCCTTTCTTTGTGAAGACACTACAAGCATGGCACTTTTCCACGTTGATTGTTATTTCCTGGGACATAACTTCCTTCTGGTTACTTTCATGACATGGCCAAGTTGTCCCCATGTCTCCACAGACTCTAGAGGAAAGATGCCCTGTGTATCTCTTGCTGGGGGAGGAGACAGGCCATGTGGATGTGGATGTAGATGTGCCCGACCTGAGCAGCAGGTATCCATCCTGTCTGCTATTGGAGGCACACCTGAAGCTGACTTGCACCCAGGGTTCTTCTTCGCACTGTCACTGAGTTACAGAGCAGATTGTCTGTACACTTCACTCTGCTGCTGACTTGCAGGGGAGGCATTGCCTTCTGAGCAGGGAAACCAAAAAGTTTTCTTGAAAGCGCTTTCCTAGGCTCTGTCTATGGCAGCTGTGAGAAGGAATAAAAAAACGGGCCTGTGCCATCTGATCTTCCTCTTGCTTCCTCATTCATTTTCAAACCCATCTGACTTTCCAGAGCCAACATCCAAGGTGACTGACCACATGTAGCACCAGAGCGTCACACTACTGTGCTACTTCAGAGAAAGGCTTGGTGTGTGGACACCAGGGAACACAGCATTGTCCTTGCACAGCAGAGCCCAGCCCGACCCCAGCCTGCTCTTGCCACCCACCTTCAACTGCAGCAGAGCTCTGCTGTAGGGAGCGCCCTGCCTCCAGGGCGCGGGCACCATATCCCAGAGTCACCCTGGAGTCATCCTGAGTCCAGGGAGCAAGCACCATATTCCAGAGTCACCCTAATTCTCTTGGCTCACTGGAAACAGGTTTAGTTAGCCATGACCACAGCTTCAGGACAACCACCATTAGTGATAGCTTAAAAAAAAAAAAAAAAAACTTTTTTATTGACAACTTCCATAATTATAGACAATACACCATGATAATTCCCTCTCCCACTTTTCCCCTTCACAAATCCACTCTCCATCATATCTCCTCCCCCTCTCAATTAGTGTCTTTTATTTTGATGTCGTCATCTTTTCCTCCTATTATGAAGGTAGTGCTAGGCACTGCAAGGTCATGATATCAAGGACAATTTCTGTCTGAACAATTGCATTGTCAGCAGTCCTACCCTTCTTTTGGCTCTTACATTCTGTCCATCACCTCTTCTGCAATGGACTCTGAGCCTTGGAAGGTGTAATAGAGGTGTTTCAATGCTGAATACTCCTCTGTCACTTTTTCTCAGCCTTTTGGGTCATCCCAGTGGTCATCGCCATCTAAAAAGAGAAGCTTCTCTAATCAAAAGTGAGAATAGCATTAATATGTGAGTATGCATGTTAAGAAAAGTGCTTAATAGCCAGGTGTAGTGGCACACACCTTTAATCCCAGAACTTGGAAGGCAGAGGTAGGAGGATCACCGTGAGTTCAAGGCCACCCTGAGACTACATAGTGGATTCCAGGTCAGCCTACCTCAAAAAAAAAAAAAAAAAAAGTGCTCATTGAGCAATTTGGTGATGCATTTAGCCAGACTAGAGCAGGTATTACAGTCCTAAGGCTCATGATTGCCCCTCACCATAGGCTTTTGATTAGGTTTTCAGTACCAGGCATGTTTTCCCTCCCACAGAATGGACCTCCAGTCCAATTAGAGAGCAGTTGGTTTCCCCCATAACAGACATGCCACTGTTGCACCCATTCCGTCATTTGGCCTGGCTGGCCAAACTTAAGGCTTGCAGTGTCTACTCTTCACTGTTGATGACTTCTCTCTCCCATAGGGCTGCATGCAACGTAGCTCTTTCCAGCTTTCTGTCAGCTGGTCTAAAGGGAGGAGGTTTTCAGCTCAGCTCCAGCTTGATTTCTCAGTGACCTTGTAGCCCAAACATGTGGAGTCTTCAGCAATAAGGTCATCCCCATCTATTTCTGGTGGGAAAACAAGAGCCTTGGCAATGGTCTGTAATGTTTTGGAGGCATGAGGGACCTCTCTGGCCAACAACTCACTGGAAGGTATCCCATCCCTGGCACTGAAATTTTTGTAGTAACAATCTATGGCTTCTGGGTGCACCATTATCCAAAAAAGTAGGTTTCCGTATGGCTTATTCATAATATCTTGAATTTTGATTAACCCTCCCCCACCCTTCTTTTACTTGATCTCTTCTCATGATCTCTCTTAGCATAATCATTGCACCCTGGTAATCTGTTCATCTACCTAAATATATGGAATACCATCTCCTTAAGTCCTCTCCTCTCCTGCCTCCCTTATGCTCCCTTAGTGTTAGCATTTGGTTAGGCTTTATATTTTTGTTGGCTGGTCAAAGAGAGTGAAAGAGGAAGATGAGGAAAATGGAGCTATCAACACAACAAGCCTCAGGACAAAAACTAGGATGTCAGAACTAGCTGTGGGGTCATGCTTTAATCTCTGCACTCTGGATGGGCATGGTGATGCACGCTTTTAATCCCAGCACTTGGGAGGCAAAGGTAGGAAAATCACTGTCAGTTTGAGGCCAGCCTGAGACTATATAGTAGATGCCAGGTCAGCCTGGGCTAGAGCAAGACCCTACCTCAAAAAAAAAAGAAAGAGAAAAAAAGGGGGGAAGGAGAAAGAAAGGGAAAGAAAGAAAAAGAAAGGGAGCTATCCTCACTCAGAAATTAAATTTTCAGGGCTAAAGATAGAGCTGAGTGGTAGAGTGCTTACCTAGCATGTGCAAGGCCTTAGTGGACCACCTGTCTCTCTCTCTCCCTCTCTCTCTCTCTCTCCCTCTCTCTCTCCCTCCCTCCCTCCCTCCCTCTCTCTCTCTCTCCCCCCCTCCCTCTCTCTCCCTCTCTCTCTCCTCTCCCTCTCTCTCTCTCCCTCCCTCCCTCCCTCCCTTCCCCTCTCTCTCTCTCTCATGCTCTCTGTCCCTCTCCTTTGTCTTTCTCTCTTACATAGTGCTGGGAATGGAGCCCAGGGCCGTACCATGCTAGATGAGAGCTCTACCACAGAGCTACACCCCAGGCCTGGAGTCTTATTTCTTCATAGCTTCCAGACCATGCTTGCTGGTCAGTAGGACTCTTCTATATGAGCATTTCAAATTTGAGAACACAGAGATTAAAGCACGTGGTGCAAGAAAGAGGTGTGGCCTTTGGTTGAGTTGTTAGGGAAGTTTGAACTAGTGCAGGAGCTCACTGGAGGCTCAGAACAGCACAGCAATGCAGATACCAGTCATCTACCTGGAGGAGCTGAGGAAGCCCACGGACCCCTGCACCTGGTTCTTGTCACTCTATGTTTACAGACCCCACTTCTTTCTGAACTCTCCATAATGGCATTGAGATGTCAAGCTGCTGTTTTTCCCAGTTGGTGGTCACAGCCAGGGAAGTTGCTTTCTTGATTTATTACAATGTCAGTAATCTCCAAGGAGCCAACAGATGTCAGTAGGAGTTATGTTAAATGTCTCCTTGATGGGGACTGAATACTGTGTGTGTGTCCTGCAGAGACAGCCTGTTTCTCACCTGGGGCATACATCGAACCACCTGGGGACCTTTTAAAAAATGCAGATGTCTGCAGACTATTTTAGTAAGTCTGCAGTGGAGCCTAGTATGTGTGTGTGTGTGTGTGTGTGTGTGTGTGTGTTTAGAAACTGGATAAAAGATTATAGTGGTCTGTCAGCAATCCATAGAGGATTGAGTCCAGGACTTCTTCCCCCATGCATCTTAGATACCAAAATCTGAAGATGTGTAGTCGCTTCTTTCCTTATTTAAAATGGAATTATACATGTGTTTGTATATGTGTGTGTGTGTAATCTATGCCTGCTCTAAATTATCTCAGACTTCTTGTAACTAATGTTATGTAAATGCAACATAAAAAGTTGAATGATTTGCATTCTGAGTTATTTATTTATTTATGACAGAGACAAGCAGAGAGAGAGAGATAGTGGGCCTTTACCATTGCACCAGGACCTTCAGCCATTGCAAACAAACTTTCAGATGTATGCTCTACCTTGTGCATCTCACTTACATGGGTCCTAGGGAATCCAACCTGGGTCCTTTAGCTTTGCAGGCAAGTGCTTTAACTGCTAAGCTATCTCTCCAGCCCAGCATCTTGAGTTCTTATTGTTTTTTTAAGTTAAAAAAGACAGATTAGAGAGAGAATGGCTAGCATCAGGGTCTCTTTATTTATTCAAGAGAGAGACAGTATTGTTTCGGTTTTTTTGTGGTTTGTTTTGGTTTTCCAAGGTAGTCTCACTCTAGCCCAGGCTGACCTAGAATTCTCTATATGTAATCTCAGGGTGGCCTTGAACTCATGGAGATCCTCCTACCTCTGCCTCCTGAGTGCTGGGATTAAAGGTATGTGCCGGGCTGGAGAGATGGCTTAGCGGTTAAGCGCTTGCCTGTGAAGCCTAAGGACCCCAGTTCGAGGCTTGGTTCCCCAGGTCCCACGTTAGCCAGATGCACAAGGGGGCGCAAGCATCTGGAGTTCATTTGCAGAGGCTGGAAGCCCTGGCGTGCCCATTCTCTCTCTCTCCCTCTGTCTTTCTTTCTGTGTCTGTCACTCTCAAATAAAAAAAAATTAAAAAAAAAAAAAGGTATGTGCCACTACGGCTGGCCCTTTTTGTTTGTTTGTTTGGGGTTTTTTTTTTTTTTTTTCAGGGTAGGCTTTCACTCTAGCCCAGGCTGGTCTGGAATTCACTACGGAGTCTCAGGGTGGCCTTGGACTCACTGCAATCCTCCTACCTCTACCTCCTGAGTGCTGGGATTAAAGGTGTGCGCCACCACACCTTGTTTCTGTTTTTAAGACAGGGTTTCAATATGTACCCCAGGCTGATCTCAAACTCATAGCTTAGGCTGCCTTCAACTTTGTGATGATTCTCTTGCTTCAGCTCCTGAGTGCTTGCATTAAGGCATGCACCACCACACCCAACAATAAGCAGTTGGTGTACTGAGTAGTTTAGGGACTACTCACAAGGACAAAAAGAATCTATGTGTGCTCAGTAAGGCACTTAACTTTTTTTTTTTTTAATTTATTTGCAAGCAGAGAGAGATTGACAGAGGAATGAGCCACTGTCAACGAATTCCAAATGAATGTGCCACTTTGTGCATCTGGCTTTAAATAGGTTCTGGGAAATCGAACCCAGGTTGTCAGGCTTTGCAGGCAAGCACCTTAACCACTGAGCTATATCTCCAGCCCAGGCATATTTTTAAAAATATGTTTGGGGTTTGGAGAGATGGTTCAGTGGTTATGAGTAGTTCCTGTATTCAACACCAGAGGATTCATCAGGAAAAAAATCCTGGGGATGGGGCTGGAGAAATGGCTCAGTGGTTAAGTGCACTTGCTGTACAAGCCTGAGGGAATCTGAGACTGTCCAAGTTAAATCTCCAGCACCCACATTAAACAGCTGCATATGGCCATGCCCACCTGTAACCCTAGTCCCATGGAGGGACGTAAGAAACCCAAGGAGCTGGAAAAAAAAAAAAAAAAGCAAATTTCAGGATCAGTAAGAGACTCTGACTTAAATACAAGCAGACAGAGGACTGCAAGAGGACACTTCCGCTCCAGTGAGCGCACCCTGCACAGGTGAGCACACACACATGGGTACATACACATGCATATGCCTCACATTCCATACCACATTACATACCTACACAAGCAAAACAATTTTGCTGTATCAATTACTTTCTCATCTTATGACCAAATGTTTGACCAGAAACAACTTAAGGAAGGAAGGGTCTATTTCCTCTCTCTGTGTCTCAAATTAATAAATAAATAAATAAATGGAAATAAAAAGCCAGGTGTGGTGGTGTACGCCTATAATCCCAGCACTCAAGAGGCAGAGGTAGGAGGATCGCCATGAGTTCAAGGCCACCCTGAGACTACAGAGTGAATTCCAGGTCAGCCTGGGCTAGAGTGAGACCCTACCTTGAAAAAAAAAAGTAATTATTGGATACATAATGCTGTGGAACTCATTGATGGACAGACATCCTAGATAGCTGGCTTAGAGAGGCTAGGCTGAAGAACATAGTATTTGTACTACACCTGCAAAGCAGGAGTCGAAAAGGACAGGATTTACAAAGCCCAGCATGCATGATGGTGCCTGGGGTTCAAAACCCAGCACTGAAAAATAATCTTTCTCTCTGGCAAAACAAAGGACCAGTACCTATAAAAGTACCTTCTTTCCTCCTAGTTAGAGTGGCTCTTAGGTGCAGCTCAAATAGGAGTGAGAGCAGAGAGAGCAGGTCCTGGCTGCCGCCTGATGCGGGGGATGTTACACAGGCCCACCCTGCATCATTGTTGGACAAGGAAGCCTGGCTCCCTGTCTACAGAAGGCTGGGGGACTGCCAGAAGTGCACAGCTGGAAATGTAATTCCTCTCCCTAGGAAGAGAAGTCTCAAAATAACTAGCTCGCTTGAGGGTGAAGGCAAGTGTTCCACACTTCTTGTCTACTCCAAGTCGGATTCCTAAAAATAAAATCGTTAAGACTGGACTGCATTGGGCCATTTCAGCATTAGCTTTGGAAACAGGGACTCGTGAAAAGCCCACAGACATAAAGAGTGCCGTTGCATTTTACATATGAAATAAAAATTCCATTCCTGTCCTACTGTCCATCAGAATAGCCTCTTGGACCCTTAGATTTCTGCACCTTTGGGAGATCTAAATTTTCTTCCAAATAAAAGGATAGCTCTTTTGTGTAAACATCTTTCATTTGGCCCATCTGGAATTGATTTCTTGCTGCGTCTCGGAGTAGAGAATACTGCAGTTAATTAAAGCATTACTGAATGTCATTTGCTAGAATGTCTTTGCCTGCTGCTGACAGAAAACAGAAGGGGCCACAGGAAAGAACCTTGGGCTTCCTTCCCAACCACTGCCCTTCTCCCTGGTGAAGAGGCAGGTGGCAGTGCACCCCTTCCCTAACAGTCCCAGGGGAACGTGGCAGTCCCGTGCTGGGCACTGGCCTGTCCAGCTGCGGTGGTGTCCTCCCTCCGAATATCAAGTGTTCTGCTTCTGGTTGGGAAGTTTCCACCATCCTCTTCCCTTCCCATCTCAGCCCACTTTCCCTTGTGGCTGCCGAGTGATCCCTTGCTGGTACACAGCAAGCTAATCCTGCTTTCTTCGCAGCTGGGTGGGCATTTCGCAGTGAAAACTTTCAAGTTCGCCTGATGTTTCTTTCAACAATGGAAAATCTGCTGCAACGCTTCCTTCGGTTTGGCCTGAAGCTCATTACCTACTTTCCATTCACGGTCACCGGCTTCCAGAGGACAGCCAGAGATGAATCCCACGAGAAAAGAAACACTTCCGATTGCCCATTTTGGAAGGGGTAGGGGGATGATTTTCCTACCAGTTCTCTGGCCTTTTCACCTACAAGGCCAGGCGGGGGAGGCACTGGTGAGCAGTGGCCTGTGAAGAATGCATCCACCGGAAACAAAAGCAGACTGCGAACAGAAACTGCCACAGAAGTCCTGCCGTGCAGGTCTGGCCCCAGCACCTTGACGCTGGGCAGATCGCTGATCCTCTGAGCTTCTGTTTGCAACATCTCTGACAAGACAAAAAAAAAACATCTTATCGCTCTTGAGCAGAGGCAGGAGGATCACTGCCACTTTGAAGCCAGCCACATAGTGAGTTCCAGACCAGCCTGGGGCTGCAGACAGAGAAATTAGAATCAATAAAGGCTCTGCAGGTTACTCAAGACCAGGTTGTGTATATGGATGGCTCACTCTAGACCACAGTGAGAAATGTGTTCATTTGCCACCCCACCCCGCCAGAGTCTGTGGCCGGTGGACTGGACAGTTGTCTTGTAACGTCCTGTGGCCAGCTTGTCTTCCCTAGGCTGACTTTAATCAAATAGCCCAGTGGCGACATATCCTGCTGCTGTGTGCCAGCTATATCCTCGGTGGGTGTCAGAGGATCGGGTCTTTGCCTTTTTAGGTCATGATTGTGATGTCCATCTTACTCAAGAGCTCTCAAAGCTGTTCATTCTGTATTCCCCTTGCCCTGGCAGCTGCTATTTCCGTAGCATTTAGGGATAAGCTTGCAGACTCGGAAGAGCACTTCCTCCTTCTGGTGGGGTTGCTGGCTGGGCTGCCTGATGTGGAAAAAGGGGCACATTTCCTCTGACTGCGTTGCTGAAGGCTTCCCTCCAAAAGAAGTGCTTTGCATGCAATGTCTAGTCCACAGGCTAGACGCTGCAGTTAGTCACTCCTAGAAGGGACAAAATCTTGCCTCTGAGCCTTCTCTTCTCTTTGCAGGATTATGAGGATTTTTCTTACAATATCCCCCCAAATTAAGCAAGATATCTAGAGACAGGCAGTCCTAACTGAAAAAATCTGCCCTACACACACTGCTTGGGTTACTTTACACTTGCCTGTCGAAAAAGCTTACATTCTCCCGATGCTGCTTGCTTTTCCATGTTGAGCGGCAAAGTTACTACCTAGCTCTTTCAGTCCCTTTAGAGATGTTGACTCAGATAATGTCGAGTGAAAAGAATGATGATAAAAAAAAAAAGAAAAGAAAAAGGGGGGTTGGAGGGATGGCTTAGTGGTTAGGCACTTGCCTATGAAGCCTAAGGATGCAGGTTCCATTCCCCAGTACCCACATAAGCCAGACGCACATGATAGAGCATGTGTCTGAAGTTGGTTTGCAGTGGCCAAAGGCCCTGGAGTGCCCATTCTCTGCCTGCCAATCTCTCTCTCTCTCAAATAAATAAGAGTATATTTTTTTAAAGTGTGGGGCGCCGGGCGTGGTGGCGCACGCCTTTAATCCCAGCACTCGGGAGGCAGAGGTAGGAGGATCGCCATGAGTTCAAGTCCACCCTGAGACTACATAGTGAATTCCAGGTCAGCTTGAGCCAGAGTGAGACCCTACCTCAAAAAACCAAAAAAAAAAAAAAAAGTGTGGGGCATGCCTATAATCCCAGCACTGGAGAGGCTGAGGCCGGGGTCAAAGCTGCAGTGTTGGGGTACCGCTCGATTGGACAGCACTTGCCCGACATGTGCAAGGCCCTGGATGCATGTCTTGCACCACCAAAGACAAAGAAAGAGCAACAAATGAAAAAAACCAAAAAACAAAAAACAAAGCGTCAAATGCTCTGCCCCTTAGGAATGTTTCTCACTTAGTCTGAGTGCTCTGGTAGCTTCTGCTTAGTAATCAAATGGAATTTGCACCATTTCCCTGCCTTCTTCTGTATGGGGTAATTTTTCAACAAGTGATAAATTAAGAACAGGCTCTCAACAAACTTCCTTCCACTTCCAAGGCCAAGAAAATATTTGCAAAGGGAGCCACAACTTTCCAGGGTCCCGGGTGACATGGTGGCAAGAAACTTGCTGCTTCCTCCCACTTGCCTTGTGAGGACTGGAAAGGAAGGCCCAAGGAGACCACATTCCACAGGGCTCTTCACTGGAGGAAGCGCTGCGATGTGGCCAACTGGAGCAGCCACTGAGGAGTTTTCCAGGCCGATGGAAGAATACCAAGTGGCAAATGAAAAAGAAAACGTCGGTTCACATAGACACTCCCAATGCACATGCCCAGGAGTAGGGTAACCCTTACATGGTGTCCAACCTTATTCATCTTTAAAAAATTCAAAACTTTGTGTGTATGTGTGTAGTATGTGGTGTGGTGGTGTATGCACATGCATGTACAAATGCATACATGCCATGTGCATAAGGAGGCCACAGGAGAACTTTGACTTCCTATCTCTATTGCTCATCCAGACAGCAGGGTCTCTCCCTCAGCCCGGGGCCGCTGTTTGATTTTGTTGTTTTGTTTTCCTGTTTTTGTTTGGAGGCTGGGTCTCTGTAGCCCAGGCTGGCCTCAGACTTGTGTCAGTTCACCTGCCTCAGCTTCACAAGTATGAGCCATATGCCTACCTTGTGCTTTATTTTATCTTATTTTATTTGTTTTAGTTTGCAATGAAACTCTCTTAACTCGGCCCTAGTATTGGTCCTGAGGCTGACAAGCTTTGTTGTGAGAGGAGGATGGCAAAGGTAGTTAAGGCCCCAGCTGCTTTGGTCCTCAGGCTTGGCTGCACAGACCCGCTGTGTCTGGCCAGGCCCTGTTATCTCTGAGAGCATGAGTGGGAAGATGGCAAGGTCCAGGCAATGAGCTACACAGGGAGACCCTGTCTCAAAACAAAACTCCCGATTAAATCAGCATGATTGGCTCCATTTTGTGCGTGGAACCAGGAGGCTCCGAGAGAAAGCGACGTGACCCTAGCTATTGGCCAGGATGTGACTAAAGCCTCAGCCCATTACCTGGGCTCCTTATGTTACGCTAGTAGTTTTCAATTTTGAGGCCAAATTTTACATGTACTATACAAAATAGGCACGAGAATTTTGTTACTATCAATTATAAATCTTTGAAGAAAATCCTAGCCTTGCCTACATCTTGCCTTGCCCTGTCTCAACAAGTCAAGAGGAGGAAGGGGGAAAGGAGGATGAAAAAGGTAAAGAATGAACCTAGTCAGCTGGGGAGATGGCTTAGCAGTTAAGGTGCTTGCCTGCAAAGCCAAATGACCCAGGTTCAATTCCATTCCCCAGGACCCTCATAAGCCAGATGCACAAGGTGGCTCATGTGTCTGGAGTTCATTTTCAGCAGCTGGAGGCCCTGGCATGCCCATTCTCTCTCTCTCTCTCTACCCGACCCCTCAAATAAATAAGTAGGACTGGAGAGATGCTTAGTGGTTAAGGCCTATGTCTGCAAAGCCTAAGGACCCAGGTTTGATTCCCACGTAAGCCAGATGCTCAAGGTTGCACATGCATCTGGAGTTCGTTTGCAGTGGCTGGAGGTCCTGGCTCGCCCATTCTCACTCTCTTTCTTCTCCTCTCTGCCAGTCTCAAATAAATAAATAAAATGTTTAAAAATAAATAAAATTTTAAAAAAGAATGGACCTAATATCCATTTTTTGTTTGTTTTCGTTCATGGAAGAGAGGCAATTTGATGTGATAAATCAAAAATTAAAAAATGCAAGCACAGGCCAAGGAGATGGCTCAGTGACTAAAGGCACTTGCTTGCAAAGTCTGCAGGCCCAGGTTCAGTTCCCCAGTGTGCATGTAAAACCAGATGCACAAAGTGGCACATGCCTCTAGAGTTCATTTGCAATAGGCACTAGCATGCTCTCTCTCTCTCTCTCTCTCTGTTTGCAAATCAATAAATAAAACTTTTTGGGCTGGAGAGATGGCTTAGTGGTTAAGTGCTTGCCTGTGAAGCCTAAGGACCCCAGTTCAAGGCTTGATTCCTCAGGACCCACGTTAGCCAGATGCACAAGGTGGTGCATGCATCCGGAGTTTGTTTGCAGTGGCTGGAGGCCCTGGTGCGCCCATTCTCTCTCTCTCTCTCTCTCTCTCTCTCTCTCTCTCTCTCTGTCTGCTTCTTTCTCTCTCTGTCGCTCTCAAATAAATAAAAACAAGCAAAAAACCTTTTTAAAACTTTAATTTCCAAGCAAGATTGTGTGTGTGTGTGTTATCAGTTGTACGCATGTGTGTGGTGTATGCAAATGCACACACCCCAGGTGTTCACCTGCAGAGGCCAAAGGAAGATGTCATGTATCCCCCTCCATCGCAGTTAGGGAGAATGGGCACACCAGGGCCTCCAGCCACTACAAACAAACACATGCATGCACCACTTTTTGCATCTGTCTTTACTGGGTACTGGGGAACCGAACCCATATCATTAGGCTTCATAGATAAGTGCCTTAACCACTTAGCCATCTGTCCAGCCCCTGTTGTTCTGAGGTAGAGTTTTGCTATGTAACCCAGACAAGTCTCAGACTCCTGCCTCAACCTCTAGGTCCTGGGATAACAGGTATTGGCCACTGTGCACAGCTCCAACCAACCACAGATTCTCTAATTAAACAGACACACTAAGAGAAACCTTCTCCTGAAGCCTCCGTGGAGATGCATATTCCTGGCTGCAAAAGAGCATGCTGAGGGCTGGAGAGATGGCTTAGCCGTTAAGGCACTTGCCTGTGAAGCCGAAGGACCCATGTTCGATCTCTCTCCAGATCCCACATAAGCCAGATGTACCAAGGCGAGGCAAGCACAAGGTTGCACATGCCCACTAGAGACAGAGAGAGAGAGAGAGGGAGACTAGGCATGCCTGGACCTACAACCACTGCAAACAAATTCCAGATGCATGTGCCACCATGTGCATCTGGTTTACATGGGTACTGGGGAATTGAACCTGGGTCTTTAGGTTTTCACAAGCACCATAACTGCTAAGCCATCTCTCCAGTTATGATCTTTAATGTTTAGTTTTTAGACAAGTTTAGAATATGGATTTATTTTATTTTATTTTTTTCGAGGTAGGGTTTCACTGTAGCTCAGGCTGACCTGGAATTCACTATGGAGTCTCAGGGTGGCCTCAAACTCATGGTGATCCTCCTACCTCTGCCTCCCTGAGTGCTGGATTTAAAGGCGTGCACCACCACGCCTGGCTAAAATAAGAAATGTTAAAGCAAAGTTAGAGGCTGGGGATATAGTTCAAATGCTAGAGTAAGTGCTTGCTTAGCATGCATGCAGCCCTGGGTTTGATCCCCAGTATCACATAAGTCAGGTACGGTGGTATACACCTGTGACCTCTGATCCCAGCACTAAGGAGGATGAGAAATTCAAACTCATTCTCAGCTATATTACAAGTACAAGGCTAGCCTGGGATATATTAAACCCCCTCTCAAAATAAAATTTAGAATTAAACCTTTGTACAGGCACTTCCCCATTCAAGACACCTCTAAAGGTGTCCCCCACTTCAGTCTGGATGCTCTGGCTCCTTGTTTGGCTGACCTTGGAGGGGAGGAGGTTTGGCTCTGCTGCCTTTGCAGGAAGTAGCACCGTTGGGTTTGACGTGCACCACCCAGTCCACAATAGCACCTGAACTGTCACCCAGATCCTGTGCAGATAACCCTGGAGTCACCTCCTGGGCTGAGTGCAGCCCTGTGCCTTGGAAAGGACACACAAAAGCTCTACTGGCAACAAGACAGTGTAACTGGAGTGCAGGGAGGGGCTCTGGCAATGTTTGAGAAGTTGAGCCTTCTTTCGAAACCCCACAAACCCGAAGTCGTTTACTTCCGAGGACCCACTTGGTTTCCCAGCTGTTTCAGGACCTGAGACATAGGCTTGAAAATATGCACGCACTTCTGTGGCCTTGGGTGAATCAATAGGAGGAGCTGCCAGGGTCAGGGTGATGAGACTGTAGCTGCCTCAGGGTGCCCCCTTCCTCACTCTGAAACCCCAAGGCAAAGGAGATCAGTAGCTGGGCATTTGCTGTGCCCTACAGCAATGATGCCAGCTTTGGATCCGGAAGTTCAGAATTGGAGTGGAGCAGGTTAGTTTATTGGTTTCAGGACGCTGGCCAAAGTGTCTCATTTTACAGATAAGATACGGAGGCCCGGAGACTTTGGATCACTTGTTTACTTCTTGCCAGGCTGGCGGAATCTATCCCCCTCTGCCCATACCACTCTCAGCCTGCATGACCACCCTTCCCTCCTCACCATGCTGTCTTCATCGTTTAACCTCTGCCTGCAGAGGGAAAAGGAGGGGCTAGGGAGAGGACCAGCAGTTAAAGGCGCACACTTGCAAATCCTGTCAGCCAGGAATCTATGCCCCAGTACCCACGTAAAGCTAGATGCGCAAAGTGGAGTATGCGTCTGGAGTCTGGAGTTCGCAGCAGCAAGAGGCTCCAGCTCACTCATATGCTTTGTGTGCGTGTGTGTATCAAATAAGTAAATATAACAAAGCAGTGCACAGGAGGCCACACTTCCTGGGTCCTGCTGCCCGCCACTACCTGCTACTTCTTCATGGCTTTTGTTAGAATTTCTTTCTTTCTTTTTTTTTTTTTTTGGTTTTCCGAGGTAGGGTCTTACACTAACTCAGGCTGACCTGGAATTCACTATGTAGTCTCAGGGTGGCCTCGAACTCATGGTAACCCTCCTACTCTGCTTCCCCAGTGCTGGGACTAAAGGTGTATGCCACCACACCCGGCGGTATTTATTTCTTTTCTTTTTCTTTTTTTTCTTTAGTTTTTTTAAAATCTTTTGGGTTTTTTTTTAAAGTATTTTATTTTATTTTATTTTATTTAATTTTTGTTGTTGTTGTTCATTTTTTATTTATTTATTTGAGAGCGACAGACATAGAGAGAAAGACAGATAGAGGGAGAGAGAGAGAATGGGCGCACCAGGGCTTCCAGCCACTGCAAACGAACTCCAGACACGTGCGCCCCCTTGTGCATCTGGCTAACGTGGGACCTGGGGAACCGAGCCTCGAACCGGGGTCCTTAGGCTTCACAGGCAAGTGCTTAACCTCTAAGCCATTTCTCCAGCCCTTAAGTATTTTATTTTTATTTATTTATTTGACAGAAAAAAAAGAGGGGGAGAGAATGCACCAGGGCCTCCAGCCACTGCAAATGAACTCCAGATGTGTACGCCCCCTTGTGCATCTGGCTAACGTGGATCCTGGAGAATTGAACCTGGGTCCTTTGGCTTCGCAGGCAAGCGCACCTTAACTATAAGCCCAACCCTCAGCCCTTAATTTTTTTTCTTTTTATTTGCAAGCAGAGAGAGGGGACAGACACAGAGAGAATGGGTGAGCCAGGGCCTCTAGCCCCTGTAAACAACTCCAAATGCATGCGCTCCCTTGTGCATCTGGTTTACATGGGTCCTGGGGAATTGAACCTGGGTCCTTTGGCTTCGCAGGCAAGTGCCTTAACCTCTAAGCCATCTCTCCAGCCCTTTTGTTAGTATTTCAAATAAGATGTTAACATTCTCCAGCCCCACATACATTCCCTCTTAGAATTCACTTCCATCTGAACACCTTTCCAGAAACTTCTCTTAAAGATCACTAGTCTTTTAAATGTTATTTATTTATTTATTTGCAGTCACAGCTATAGAAACCCAGTAGGCAAAAGTTGCCCTTTGGTTTTCATTGCATAAAGCCAAATGTGTCCCAACCTGTGCTGTGTCTTATAGAAAAGCTTGCTTGGTCAAGATCTATTGAATAAGACCCTGGACTTCCCCAGGCTCAGGGTTCCCAGAGGAAATGCTTTGTTGGTTCACTCATGAGGAAGTAGATACTAAAATGGATGTTTTTGATAGATGTGATAGATACACTATAATCCCGGCACTGGAAAAATGGAAGCAAGAGGATTGTCAGTTCAAGGCTGGCCTGGTCTGTATAGTGAGACCCTGTCTCAAAATAGGTATTGTCAGGGCTGGAGAGATGGCTTAGCAGTTACGTGCTTGCCTGTGAAGCCTAAGGACCCCAGTTCGAGGCTCGGTTCCCCAGGTCCCACGTTAGCCAGATGCACAAGGGGGCGCACGCGTCTGGAGTTCGTTTGCAGAGGCTGGAAGCCCTGGCACGCCCATTCTCTCTCTCTCCCTCTATCTGTCTTTCTCTCTGTGTCTGTCGCTCTCAAATAAATAAAAAAAAAAAAAAATAGGTATTGTCAGCCAGGCGTGGTGGTGCACACCTTTAATCTCAGGAGGCAGAGATAGGAGGATCACATTGAGCTTGAGGCCCCTTTGCAACTACATGGTGAATTCCAGGTCAGCCTGGACTAGAGTGAAACCCTACCTCGAAAAACCAAAAAAAAAAAAAAAAAAGAAAAAAAATTATTGATAAAAAGTTTTAAAAATTGATAATAGAAAATCAAACAAAGTGGTTGTCTTTCCTTTTTTTCATATTTTATTTACTTATTTGCAAGCAGAGAGAGAAAGAGAGGGAGGGAGGGAGACAGTGTATGTGTGTATGGGGGAGTCAGGGCCTCTGGCCACTGCAAACGAACCCCAGATGCATGTGCAACTGTGTGCATCTGGCTTCTGTGGATCCTAGGGAACTAACTTGGGTCATTAGGCTTGGAAGGCAGGTGCCTTGACAGCTGAGCCATCTCTCCAGCCCACCTTCCCTCTTCTTGTTTACTCATCCCAAACTACCGCAGCACAGGTACACGGCTCTCCATGCAAGGGTGTCAGGGTGCTATTTGGTTTGGCGTCCTATTCTAAAAGCGTGCCTTTAAGTTTTTGTTCGTTTGATTTTCTTTTTATGCCTTTAAGTACCAAAACCCCAGAGGACTTCAAGTAAAATCCTCACCATTATCACAAGAACTGTGCACCTTGACTTCTGGAAAAGAAAGCCCAAGGTTGCTGTGGTTTGATTTTGAAATTGAAGGCCCCTGAGAAGTGCTGAGCCCTAGCGTAAAAGGCTGTTTGCAAGCAATCTTCATTTAGAAGCCATGCCTGCCTTCCAGCCATGCACCTGGGAACTGCAGCCCATAGAAAAGCCCTATGTGGGGGCTGGAGAGATGGCTCAGTGGTCAAGACTCTTGCCTGAAAAGCTTAAGGACCTGGGTTCAATTTTCCAGTATCCATGTAAAGTCAGATGCACAAGGTAGCACATGTGTCTGGAGTTCGTTTGTAGTGGCTGATGGGCCTGGTGTGCCCATTCTCTCTCTATCTGCCTCTTTCTCTCTTTCTCCCAAGTAAATAAATAAATAAATGAAATTATTAAAGCCGGGCATGGTGGCACATGCCTTTAATCTCAGCCTTTGGGAGGCAGAGGTAGGTGAGTTTGAGGCCAGCCTGGAACTACAGGCTGAGTTCCAGGTCAGCCTGGCTAGAGTGAGACCCTACCTTAAAAAACCTATATGTATATAAGGAAGGGAAGGAGTGAGGGAGTTGTCCAGCAGACAGGCCTAAGGGAAGGCATGTTACATAGAGTCTCCACACTCCACCACGGGCCGTGTTGCCTGCTCAGGGTTCCCAAGTTCTCTGAGCTCGCAGAAGTAGTGAAGTGACTAACATATTGAACATCTCGGAGGATACCTTGGGTTGGAGCACTTAGGATGAAGGGCAGGTGCTACACGTGAGTGCAGGGAACGCACTGGCTGAGCAGAACTCTGTGGAGAAGTCACACCGCCCGCGGCACCAAGATGACCGCGGACCAGGAGCTCACACACTTGCTGCTAAGGCAGTGTGTGGTGATGATCTTCATTTGTTTTGTTTTAGGTTTACTTTTTTATATTTATTTACTTATTTGCAAACAGAGAGACAGAGAGTGAATGGGTGGATGCACCAGGGCCTGTCGCCGCTGCAAACAAACTCCAGCTGCATGCACCACTCTGTTGCATCTGGCACTATGTGGCTACTGGAGAACTGAATTCGTGTCATTAGGCTTTGCAGGCAAGTGCCTTAACTGCTGAGCCATCTCCCCAGCCCAGGTTTAGTTTTTGAAACAGGGTCTCATGTAACACAGGCTAGCTTTAAATTCACTATGTAGGACAATGTTGAACTCTATCCCCTTGCCTCTGCCTCCCAAGTGCTGGGACTACAGGCATGTGCTAGCAAGTCTGACCCACTTTCTTGTATAAGGCTCCCACACACCACTAGACAAAAGCAAAGGACAAGTGCAGTATTACCCAGAAGCAACTGAGGCAGCGGCTGAGTTAACAACATAATTTTTCAGTCTCTTTTTAAAATTATTTATTTATTTGAGAGAGACAATGGGTGCACCAGGGCCTCTAGCCACTGCAAACAAACTCCAGACACATATGCCACCTTTGTGCTTCTGGCTTATGTGGGGACTGGGGAATCAAACCTGGGTCCTTTGGCTTTGCAGGCAAATGCCTTTACCATTAATCCATCTCTCCAGCCCAATTTTCCAATCTTAAAAGAGATCATGGGGGCTGTAGAGATGGCTTAGCATTAAGGTGCATGCCTGCAAAGACCAAGGACCCAGGTTAGATTCTCCAGGTCTCACATAAGCCAGATGCACATGGTGATGCATGCGTCTGGAGTTTGTTTGCAGTGGCTAGAGGCTCTGGTGCACCCATTCTCTCTCTCCCTCTTTCTCCCTCTCCCTCTCTCTCTCTGTCTCAAATAAATAAATAAATAAATAGATAGGTAGATAGATAGATAGATCTTCAAATTAAAAAAAATTTAAGGGGAGGCAGATGATTTAAAAAGAGACTGGGGCTGGAGAGATGGCTTAGTGGTTGAGCGCTTGCCTGTCAAGCCTAAGGACCCCGGTTCGAGGCTCAATTCCCCAGGACCCACGTTAGCCAGATGCCCAAGGGGTGCATGCGTCTGGAGGTCCTTTGCAGTGGCTAGAGGCCCTGGCGTGCCTATTCTCTATCTATCTATCTGCCTCTTTCTCTCTCTGTCTGTCACTCTCAAATAAATAAATAAACAAATAGAAAGAGAGAGACTGTGGGCTGGAGAAATGGCTTAGCGGTTAAGGTGCTTGCCTGTGAAGCCAAAGGACCCAGGTTCAATTCCCCAAGACCCATGTGAGCCAGACGCACAAGGGGGCGCTGCATCAGGAGTCATTTGCAATGGCTGAGGGCCCTGGCATGCTCATTGTCTCCTCCCTCCCTCTTTCTCTCTGCCTCTTTCTCAAATAAATAAATAAATAAATAAATTTTAAAAATAGAAAAAAGATAAACTATAGCTTGACATGGTGGCACACACCTTTAGTCCCAGCACTCTGGAGGCAGAGGTAGGTAGTGAATTCCAGATCAGCCTGGGCTATGGGGAGACCTTATCTCAACACCCCTACCCGCCCCAAAAAAAAGGAGCAGTGGGGGCTGGGAGATGGCTCAGCAGTTAAAGGGCGCGCACACATATGCACACACACACAATTTTTTTAAAAATACAATCTAACCTGAGCATGCTGGTGCTTCCTGCTGTCACAGGCTGATAATAGGAATTTTGAGCTCTGTGTTCCTTACAGGCTGGGAGGGTTGAGTTGGGACTGGCCTCATAGGCAGTTATTTGCTGAGAATGATGGTAAGTTTCTGAGCCTCCCGCCTCCTTTCAAGTGCTGGGATTACCCAGCTCTGATAGATGAAATCGTCTATCAGCCCGTATCCTGCAGGGAGGACCCTGTTCAACAATAATCCATTATATGTCCACCCCCACTGCCAGGCCCACAGCCCTGGCCCAGACCGGCTTTGTGTGTGTGTCTGTACTCTCCCCAGACCCATTGATCAGCTCATGCTGTCTGGTGCCGGCTGTGGGTGTGCGGGAGCCCAGAGAGGCAGCCCGGAGTCAGGGCTGGAGGCAGCGCAGCCTCAGCGCCACTATTTCGGCCGAGGCCCAGCCGAGCTGCCAGGCAAGGGTCCTGTGGCTCCTTGGAGAGGTAGAGAAGATGCGTCCTCTGTGCCAGATACAGCCTGCTTCCCGGGGAGCTCGTTTTCATTTTTCTTTTTTTTTTGGGGGGGGGGTTCAGGGTAGAGTCTCGCTCTAGCCCAGGCTGACCTGGAATTCACCACGTAGTCTCAGGGTGGCCTCGAACCTCTGTCCCGAGGGCTGGGATTAAAGGCGGCCGCCTGGCCAGGGGAACTGTGCCCGCTGCACACAGGCACGCGTGGGCTCCCGGGCTCGGGAAGTAGAGGCCATGCTGGAATCCAGTCTGCTTCCTTGAATTCACCTAGCACTGTGTTAGTCAGCTTTCTGTCAGTGACAAACTAGCCGAGATAAACAACGTAAAAGCGGGGAAGGTTTGTTTTGGCGCAGAGCTTCAGAGGCCTCCCTTTGGCCGTGGTTGTACATCACATCGCTGGGGAAGCGTGCACCCGGGGAGGCCTGCTTACCTCATGTTGGCTGGGGAGCAAAAGAGAAGAGAAAGGGCTGTAGTCCCTTCTATTAGTATTCTGAGGACCCCTTCTAAAGGTTCCCCCACCTCCCCTAGTACTGTGAGCTGGCGATCAAGCATTTAGCATACACACCCACAGGCGACCTTGTGACCAAACCATAGTATACTCTTAGACCAAATCTTTTCGTCATTTTTTGTTGCTGTTGACAACTACCATAATTATAGACAATAAACCATGGTAATCCCCCACACACACACTTTCCCCTTCCCAAACCCACTCTCCATCATGCCCCTCCCCCTCTCCATCAGTCTTCCTTTCATTTTGACGTCATCATCTTTTCCTCCTATTATGATGGTCTTAGAACAAAACTTAACAGAAACCTCGTGACAGAGGTCTTTAAAGATTATTTTTATTCTTTTAGTTTTTGGTGTGTGTGTTATGTGTGGCTCTTTGTGTTGTGTGCAAGTGTGTGTGTGTGCAGATGTGTGCACTCTGTGCAGCGGCCAGAGGAGGGTGAAGCTCCCCATTTTTTACTTAGACTGGGAATACAAACCCCAACAATTCCGTCTCTGCTCACGTCAGCACTGGGGTTACAGGCGTGCATAACTATGTCTGCTTTGTTTGATTGAGTTTTGTTGTTTTATTTTATTTTTTAAGGTAAGGACTCACTCTAGCCCAGGCTGGCCTCGAACTCATGGTGATCCTCCTACCTTTGCCTCCTGAGTGCAGGGATTAAAGGTGTGCACCACCACACCCAGCTTCAGATTGCTCCTTTTATGCACGCACGTGAGGCATTGAGTCCTGGAGGTCCCGCTGTCCATCCATCCTGCTTCAGGGCTGAAGGCCTGTCTTGCGTTTTGGAAGATGATGCTGTTTGATGTAGTAGGAACTCTTGGTTTGTTTTTTGTTGTTGTTGTTTTTGGTTTTTTGAGGTAGGGTCTCACTCTAGCCCAGGCTGACCTGGAATTCACTATGTAGTCTCAGGGTGACTCATGGCGATCCTCCTACCTCTGCCTCCCGAGTGCAGGGGTTAAAGGTGTGCACCACCACGCCCGGCTTTGTAGTGGAAATCTTTCCAGCACAGCCTTGTCCCAGCAGAAGGCGCTGTCCCTGTTGCTTTACCCAACAGATCTGGCCCCAAAGCCTGCCAGGTCATGGGTCTGAGGACTAAGGTGGCCAGCTGATGCACCTGAAAGTAGCGCAGACCACTTTTCAATCTTTGGAAAACAAGGTGTGGAGACGGGATTTGGGTGGTGTTCAGTGAGTGTCGGCTGCGGTGGTGGCTCAGCAGGAGCTGGAGGTGGGCACCAGCCTGCATCGTCCCCAGGGTCACTCACCCTCCGCACGTGCAGGAACCGCTTAGAGAAATCTTGCCAGGACAGACGTGGCTCTACAGGGAGGGGAAGGATTTTGAATTAGCATGGGTATCTATTTTTCCAGTGTTTGTCTCTTGGTCTAGCCATGCAGAGTTCACACGTGGCTCTGAGGACAGAGGGCAGGCATGGAGGAAGTTTTGGTGGTTTAGGGCCACCTTACAAACAGAACCAGATGGTACAAGGAATGCCTTGCAGGCCCGCAGTTCTCTCCCCACCACCAACATTGGCAGCGATTCCACCTGTCTACATGGCTGGCAGAGCAAGGCCAACCTCAGCAGGGTGCTTGCGGAAGAGCTATGGGGCAGACATTATCCTGACTGATGAGGGAGGTGGCGAAAATCGAGGGCATGCATTCCATGTGTGTGACCAGGTCTCTTCATGAGCACATGAAAGACACCTTCGTGGATCTCTGGAAATATTTGTCACTGGTTGGAGATACTGCTGGAGAGTAGGGCAAGAAGCCATAAAATTCCAGTTTGGTCTGGAGAGATGGCTTAGCAGTTAAGATGTTTGCCTGTGAAGCCAAAGGACCAAGGTTCGATTCCCCAGAGCCAACATAAGCCAGATGCACATAGTGGCACGTGCATCTGGAGTTTGTTTGCAGTGGCTGGAGGTCTTGGAACAACCATCTTTCTCTTTTTTCTCTTTCTTTCTCAAATAACTAATAAATAAAATTAAGAAATCTGAATGTCTTTATAAATAAAGAAGGGCTGGAGAGATGGCTTAGTGGTTAAGGCATTTGCTTGCAAAGCCAAAGGACCTAGGTTTGATTCCCCAGGACCCACGTTAGCCAAATGCACAAGGGGTTGCATACATCTGGAGTTTGTTTGCAGTGGCTGAAAGCCCTGGCATGCCCATTTACTCTCTCTCTCTCTTTCTCTGTCTGTTGCCTGTGAAGCCTAAAGACCCAGGTTTGAGTCCCTAGTACCCACATAAGGCAGATGCACAAGGTGTTGTATGTGTCTGGAGTTCCATTTGCAGTGGCTGGTGGCCCTGGCATTCCCATTCTTTCTCTCCCCCAACCCCTTTCTCTCAAATAAAATATTTTTAATTCCAGTTTTTATTTTTATTTATTTATTTGAGAGAGAGAAAAAAAAGAGAGAGAGAAGCTTCACAGGCAAGTGCCTTAACCTCTTAGCCATCTCTCTAGCCCTGGAAGTTTTTTCTTTATTTTTTTTTTGTTATTTTTATTTATTTATTTGAGAGAGAGAGAAAGAATGGGCTGGGCACAGCAGGGCTTCCAGCCACAGCAAACAAACTCCAGATGCACGTGTTACCTTGTGCATCTGGCTTATGTGAGTTCTGGAATGAACCGAGGTTCTTTGGCTTTGCAGGCAAGCGCCTTTACTGCTAAGCCATCTCTCCAGCCCTTAAATTCCACTTTGAACTCCTGGCTGTTAGGAGGGGTTTTTTTTTGTGAGGTAGGGTCTCACTCTAGCTCAGGTTGACCTGGAATTCACTCTGTAGTCTCAGGGTGGCCTTGAACTCACAGTGATCCTCCTACCTCTGCCTCCCAAGTGCTGGGATTAAAGGCATGCACCACCACACCTGGCTTGTTAGGTTTTTCTTTGGTACCTTTCACCTGACACCAAGTTATTCCCCATCCCCATATAATTTTCAGTAAAGACTCAAACTGAAAAACAAAACATAATGAAAAATCATTTCTTTGGGGCTGGAGAGATGGCTTAGCCGTTAAGGCATTTGCCCGCAAAGCCAAAGGACCCAGGTTCAATTCCCCAGGACCCACATAATCCAGATGCACAAGGGGGCATGTGCATCTGGAGTTCATTTGCAGTGGCTGGAGGCTCTGGTGTGCCCATTCTCTCTCTCCCTCTCTCTGCCTCTTTCTCCCAAATAAAGTTAAAAAAAAAATTCTTCAAAGACCTGTGAGTGTTCTGAGCAAGGATCAAGGAGTGTAGAAGTAAACCCTGAAGGACTGTAACCCCCAGGGAGGACTAGCAGGTTAACTGTCATTATGTGGAGCAATTAGTTCCCAAGGGCTTCCTGTCTCCATCCCCTCTCAGGCAACCTGTGCACCTTAGGACCCTCAGTGGTCCTGAAGCAACACAGAGACCCTAGAGGCTGCCTTTGAAGTGTGACCCAAACGACCAGCCATTTGTTTCTGAGGGACCGTGACCACATGCGTAACTTTCTATCTAACATGCCTGTAAGCCAAGAAAACAAGGGTTTGAGCTTCTATTACTAAAGCAAGGGCTATTTTCCTAGCTTGCTAGTCCTTGTCCAGGCTAACTATTCAGAACACAGCCAGACCTACAAGTGCATTGATGCCTTTCTAAGCAGGTCATGTGCCTTTGAAAAAGCCCATGTGGTTTTATTTATTTTTATTTTTTAGTGTTTCATTTTTTTAAAAAATTTATTTGAGAGAAAGAAAGAGAGAGGGGGAATGAGAGAGGGGAAGAGAGAGAGAAAATGGGCACGCCAGGGCCTCTAGCCACTGGAAGTGAACTCTAGATGTAGGCACCACCTTACACATCTTTCTTATGTGGGTCCTGGAGATTTGAACCTGGGTCCTTTAGCTTTGCAAGCAAGCACCTTAACAATTAAATCATTTCTCCAACCATTATTTGTTTTATTTATTTTTATTTTTTGTTTTTTCGAGGTAGGGTATCACTCTAGCCCAGGCTGACCTGGAATTTACTCTGTGTTCTCAGGGTGGCCTTGAACTCATGGCGATCTTCTTACCTCTGCCTCCAGAGTGCTGGGATTAAAGGGGTGCACCACCATGCCCAGCTATTTTTTATTTTTTTAAGTATTTCAATTTATTTATTTGCATGCGGGAGAGAGAAAGAGAAGTGAGACAAACACACACACACACACACACACACACACACACACACACACACACACACAGAATGAGCACGCCAGAGCCTCTAGCCATTGGAAACGAACCCCAGACACATGTGCCACTTTGTGCATCTGGCTTTACGTGGGTCCTGGGGAACCAAACTCAGGTTGTTAGGCTTTGCAGACAAGTGCCTTAACCACTGAGCAATCTCTCCAGCCCCATCTGGTTTCATTTTGCAGAGGCCAAAGAAGGTCCTTTTTGGTATCGCTAGGGAGTATTTATGAAAATCAGCTCTGAGCTGACAAATTTCACTATGGCTCCAGCGAGAGCCAAAGTTAACTTATGGGGCTTCCTATACAGGAGAAACTGGCCTAACCTCATTTTAGCGGAGCTTGGTCTCTGGGCTAGCAACCAAGCTGGTGAGCTCTTAGTTGAAAGGCCGGAAGAGGAGTACCTTCCCGACACCAGCTCTTAAGGACTTTGGCATCCCTTTGACTCTGTGCTACCTTATGGATCCCAGGGGCGCAGGGTTACTAACTGACCACCAGCACCAATGCACATTCTCATGGGGTTGTGTTGGGTTAGAATATGTCTCTGTTTTTTAAATTTTATTTATTTATTTTTATTTGAGAGAGAGAAAAAGGGATGGATGGATGAAGGGAGGAAAGGAGGGAGAGAAGAAGAGAGAGAGAGAGGAAATAGGCACACCAGGGCCTCTAGCCACTACAAATGAACTCCAAATGCATGTGCCACCTTGTGCATCTGGCTTACATGGGTCCTAGGGAATAGAACCTAGGTCCTTGGGCTTCCCAGGCAAAAATTAACCGCTAAGCCACCTCTCCAGCTGTGTGTTTTTAAAATATATTTTATTTGTTTGTTTGTTTGTTTGTTTGAGGGAGAGAAAGAGGCAGAGAGAGAACGCACATGTGAGAGAGAGAGAATGGGCGCACCAGGGCCTCCAGCCACTGCAAACAAACTCCAGAAGCATGCGCCCCCTTGTGCATCTGGCTTATGTGGGTCCTGGAGAATTGAACTGGGATCCTTTGGCTTTGTAGGCAAACGCCTTAACCGATAAGCCATCTCTCCAGCCCCTGTGTTTTGTTTTTTGAGATTCAGTCTTGCTCTATACGCTAAGCTGACTTTGAATTCATGGTAAGCTTTCATCCTGCTGTTGCCTCAACCTCTCAGGGCTGAGATTACAGGTGTGCACCACCCCACATGGCTAGAGCATGTCTTTTTGATTCAGTTCCCTCCTTTTATCTTTTTTTTTCTTTTTTTTCTTTTGTAACATTGTCTCATGTAGTTCAAGCTGGCCTTGAACTCACTATGTTGCCAAGGATGTCCTTGAGTTCCTGGTGTTTCTGCCTCTATCTCCTGCGTCTTGGGATTACATACATGTGTCTTCCTTGATTTCAGTTCTCTTCTGTTTCCTTTTCTTTGCATGTGTATGTGTGTTTTAGTATGTGTGTAGGCACAAGTTTAGGTGTAGGTGTGGGGGTGCAGTGCATGTGTTTACATGTGTGTATGAGGGCAAGAGAACCTCAGATACTGTCCTCAGGGTCACTGTCTACCTTTTTTTTCTTTTTTTCTTTTTTGGTTTTTTGAGGTAGGATGTCACTCTAGCCCAGGCTGACCTGGAATTCTCTATGTAGTCTCAGGGTGGCCTTGAGCTCATAGTGATCCTCCTACCTCTGCCTCCCGAGTGCTGGGATTAAAGGCGTGCGCCACCATGCCCGGCTGTTTACCTTTTTAAAAAAAACAACAAACAGTCTCTCACTGGCCTAGAGCTCCACTTGTCTTCACCTCCCTGGGTCAGAGATTACACGGAGTGCCAGCATGCCCAGCATTATGCATATACGGGGATAGCACCCAGTTTCACATGCTTTGAAGGTAAACTCTTTACCAACTGAGCCATCTCCTCAGCTACTTCCGTTCCCTTCTTGACGGAGTATGGCAGAATCTTTTAATGTTCTTTGAAACAATTTGACATTAATCTTCAACTTTTTTTTTTTTTTTTTTTTTTGGTTTTTCAAGGTAGAGTCTCACTCTAGCCCAGGCTGACCTGGAATTCACTATATAGTCTCAGGGTGGCCTGGAACTCACAGCAATCCTCCTACCTCTGCTTCCCAAGTGCTGGGATTAAAGGCGTGCACCACCACGCCCAGCTATCTTCAACTTCTTAAGGGACAAAACTGAATTCTCTATTTTAAAGTATTTTGTTGGCATGGGTACATATCAAGGAAAGATGGGAACTGATTCAGCCATGAGGTAAAGCTTCTGTATCGTGGACTTGAGAACAACCTGGACCCTAAGCACCTGGGGACTGCAAGATGCCATGGACATGGGCACAAGCCAACAGACTGAACCAGGAGGGTTTGAATCCACTGGCTGGCTGGCTTTCCTGAAGATGGGCTGTTCCACAAAAATAAGCAGCAGCCATAAGGGGTCCTGCCCCGTGCCAGTCTGCTTTACCTCCCACCGGAGCATCGGCTTACTGGCGTGCAGAAGAGCACAGCCGTGGGGCTGGCACCCTGTGCCAGGCAGCTTTTGTTTCACAGACCCTGCTGGGAGAGGTCTCAGGCTGGAAGCCAAGTCCTATGGGGACACAGAGTCCCTGTGATCCAGGCCCGAGGACCGTGGCCCCACTCTGAAAAGACAGCTTTGAAAGGAGGCCAGTCTTTATGCAGGCTCCCTGGTCTCCCGGGGCCATGCTTGTTTTGTATAATTTACTCTGGCTTCTGCAGACAGCCCAGCTGCACCTCAAATGAAGGCCTGTCTCCAAAACTGGACCAAAGGGATGAGGCCAGAATCAGGTACCTTGCCTTAGTGTTTTTGTTTGTTTGGTTTGGTTGTTTGAAGTAAGGTCTCGCTCTAGCCCAGGCAGACCTGGAATTAACTTTGTAGTCTCAGGGTGGCCACAAACTCATGGTGATCCTCCTACTCTCTCCCTCCAACTTCTGGGATTAAAGGTGTGCATCACCATGCCCGGCCTGTTAGTGTTTTTGAGCCAGGGTCTTGCCATGCAGCCCAGGTTGGCCTGGATCGTCTTTTCTCAAGAGTATGATTTATTTATTTAGTATTTATTTATTTATGGTTTTTCCAGGTAGGGTCTCGCTGTAGTCCAAGCTGACCTGGAATTCATCATATAGTCTCAGGCTGGCCTCAAAGTCATAGCGATCCTCCTACATCTACCTCCCAAGTGCTAGGGCTAAAGATGGGTGCCATCATGCCCAACTTCATTTTTTTTTTTTTCAAGGTAGGATCTGACTTTGGCCCAGACTGACCTGGAATTTACTGTTGTTGCTCCAGGCTGGCCTTGAACTCACAGCAATCCTCCTACTTCTGCCTCACAAATGCTGGGATTAAAGTTGTGCACTACCATACCAGATACTTATGAATTCTGTGAGCAACATCTTTTGGGAAACATTTGGAATAAGATATAGAACAATGAAAAGTTCATGTAGTAAAGATCTCTAGAATATTTCTAGCAAACCTACAATTTGAAGCTCAGTATGGTGGCTCTCTTTGGAGGCTAAGGCAGGAGGATTTCCAGCATCCATGTAAAAAGCTGGGCATGGTTGTGCATGCCTGTGACCCCAATGTTGAGGGGGTGGAGACAAGAGGATTGCTGGGGGCTCCCTAATCAGCCAGTCTAACTGAAAAATGGAGAGTTCCAGGTTCAGTGAGATAGGCATGGCAATGATAGAGGAAGTCAACAGAGATGTCCCTCTGGCCTCTGCATGCATGGGCACAGGGCAGGTGCACACACACACACACACACACACACACAGAGAGAGAGAGAGAGAGAGAGAGAGAGAGAGAGAGAGAGGGAGGGAGAGAGAGGGAGAGAGAGAGAGAGAGAGAGATTGCAACCTGAAGGATGTTTGAATGATTCTGAGGAATCTATGTGGGATTGGGGTTCTGCTTCTCCATCATGGAGAGTCCTAGGGCTGGATTCCCTCTAAGCCCCTCTGGGTTTTGCACACACCACTAAGGCAGGAAGCACTGGTGGACAATCAGCTTATGCTCTGGAAGTTGCTGCACAGTTGTCCTGAGGCAGGAGACTGCCCTCTTGGTGCAGGAAGTCCTGCCTAGTCTCTACTTAAAGGAGTTGGGGGAGGTTGTTCTTGGGGTCAGACAGAACTCTCATAGGAAGCAGATCAGCTACTTCACAAACCAAATTTTACAGAAGCCCCTGCGCAACCCTTTGCCAGCTCCTTAGTGACCCTGGTGCCACCAAGGAAGCATACTAGACAGCTGTCCCCTAGATCCACCTGAACCCTCCAAGACTGGCAGCTTCCTACTCCCTCGCTCCTATTGGTAACTTTGATGTCTCCATGGTCTCCTGCCATAAGCTGAGCTCTTCAGAATCCTCTCAAAGCTGGCTCTTCTCAAGCTCCAGAGTTAGCAAGTCCTAGAAGAGGACCCATTCAAGCTCCTCACAACAATCTGCCCTCAGAGTGGCTGCCCCGGCCTAGCGCACTGAGCTTTCTTGTAACTTACTCCTACACGCCTTGAGTTAATGAACGACCTCCCAGAACACAGCACACTCCAGGATTTATTGTATGTAGATGGGATGACGTTCATAACAAGCTGCCCTATACCAGTCCTGTGATTTGGGACAAGCTAAATCTGTTTCTTTATCTGACAATGATAGGTAGAGAGGAAGGAATATTGAACTTTGCCAACAGATCTGCTCACTGTACACCTCTGCTTTTTTGTGTTGTTTTTGTTTTTTTTAATATTTTATTTTTATTTATTTGAGAGAGAGAATGAGGCAGAGGAAGAGAGAAAGAATGGGTGTGCCAAGGCCTCCAGTCACCGCAGCCAAACTCCAGATGCATGTACCACGTTGTGCATCCAGTTTATGTGGGTCCTGGGGAATCGAACCGAGGTCCTTTGGCATTGCAGGCAAGTGCCTTAACTACTAAGCCATCTCTCCAGCCCTGGTTTTGGTTTTTTGAGGTAGGGTCTTGCTCTAGCCCAGGCTGACCTGGAATTCACTATGTAGTCTCAGGCTGGCCTTGAACTCACAGTGATCCTCCTACCTCTGCCTCTCGAGTGCTGGGATTAAAGGCATGCGGCACCATGCCAAGCTACATTTCTGCTTTTAACAGGTCTGCCCCAAGTAGGAAACATTGTATTTGCAGGCATGGGAGTGCGGCTGTCGTGATGGGTAATGAACAGAGCCCACCTCTTATCTAGCCGGGGAAGCCCTGCGGCCTAGAGTGAGGCACTTCAGAGCTTGCACTTGCTGTGTGGGTCTGGCCGAGGCCGGGGCCTAGAGTACCCAGCTGAGCGCCATCGGAAACTCCAGGGAAGCGCAGCGCCTCTCCGTGCTTGCTGCCCAACGTGTGCATCTCTATGAGAAAACAACAATGGATTTGAAGTTGTCAATAATATATATATATATATATATATATATATATATATATATATATATATATATATATATGCGTGTGTGTGTATAATATTTTTTAAAAAGAAAAAGGGATCCCTTGGGACTGGAGAGATGGCTCAGGCTTTAAGGTGCTTGCTTGCAAAGCCTAACGACCCAGACAAGGTTCTGTACCCACGTAAAGCCCGATGTAAAAAAGTGGCTCGTGCATCTGGAGTTCGTTTGCAGTGGCTGGAGGCCCTGGTGTGCCCATTCTCTGTCTGTCTCTCTGTTCACAAATAAACTATTGAAAGACCCTTTCAGGGACACACAAGTTCTTATGAGTGAAAAACTGTGGCCCCCACTAGAGCGCCCCTGGCCCCTGAGAGAGCTGCTGGGCAGCTTGCTGAACTGGACCCTGTAGGAGATCTGACACTCCACTCCCTCTACCTGCCCCCCACCCCCTGCAGAACTTCCCTGCCTGCCCTGAGCACCAGGCAGGGGATTATCGACGCCCCTGGGAGTCCGGAGGAGTACCATGTAGGCCGTCTTTCCTCCGGGGCCCGACGTGACAGCCAGAGCCAGCTTTGCTGAGCCAACAGGCGGCCGGAGCCATACGAAGCGCATTAAGTATTAATAATTTCCAGTTGTTCGCTCGTTCCCCGAGGCCTCCACGGGCTGGGACACTGCTCCGGCTCTGGCCTGCCAGATTTGGAGATATTAGCGCCTCCCGGGCTCCGCTGGGACAGGGCAAGGGGTCAACGCGTCCTCAGAGGCAGGGCGCGAACGGGATACCCGCGCCCACCCGGACCGGCGCGGGACCCCGGCGCGCGGCGCCCGGGACGGGACGGGACGGGACGGGTCGGCGGGGCCGGGCCGGGCCGGGCAGGCAGGCGGAGCGCAGCCCCAGCGAGCGGCGCACGGCGGGAGCGCAGCGGCCCCTGGCGCCGGGCCGGACAGCGCGGGCAGGGCCGTCCCCGCGGAACCGGGCGGGGCGGGGCGGAGGGCGGGGCCTCGAGCACGGCCGCCGGCGAGACCCCGACCGCGCGCGGGCTGCGGGGCAGGGAGGGCGGCCGGGAGGGCAGCGGCCCCGGCCCGCGTGTGCGGCCGCTCCTCGCTCGCCCTCGACCTCCCCTCCGCGCCCCGGGCCCGAGCTCTGCGCCCCGCCGCCGCCGCGCGCGAGCGCACACGCACAGCCATGGTGGGCCGGCTGAGCCTGCAGGATGTCCCCGAGCTCGTGGACACGAAGAAGAAGGGCGACGGCGTCCTGGACAGCCCGGACTCCGGGCTGCCCCCCAGCCCCAGCCCCAGCCACTGGGGGCTCGCGGCGGCCGCGGGCGGCGGCGCGGAGCGCGTGGCGGTGCCCGGGGCGCTGGAGCCCGACGCGGCGGCGGCGCCCCCCGCAGCCCCGGTGAGTGGCCCCGCGCGCGCGCGCACCGTCTTCTTTTCCTCCCCAAGCCCACCCGCTACCGGCCCCGGAGGAGGGGGTACGTGGGGATCCCCCCCAGACCCTCGCCTCGCCGGTGACTCGTTGTCCATTGCTGCCACCCACCCGTCGGGACGGCGTGGCCATCGCCGGGAGCCCGGGGCGGGAGTGCTGCGAGAGAGAGAGCCTGGCCAGCTGGAGCCGGTGGCTGGAAAATTGTCATCGCCTGGGAGGCGCGGGAGCCCCGGGAGAGGCGAGCCGACCCGCCGTCTCCTCCCTTCGAAGTGGCGGCCCCCGGGACTGCCAGGCTGCGGCTCGACCACATTCCTGCCCAGGCTGGCCGGGTGGGGCCCCCCGGGACACCGACTAGGAAACAGGCTCTCTCCCCACCCGTGGGCCCACGCCCCGCGGCTTTGCTCCCTATGGTGGGGCCCCGAAGGGGGTGTGCTCAGAGCCTAGAGGGACAAGCTTTGGGGATCTTTGGAGAAGAGTGCTTCCTAAGCCTCCCCTCTCCTCGTGGCCCCCCTTATCCTGAATACCTAACCCACTGTCCTGACTTAATTAAATGGGAGGCCTCCAGGTGGCCAGGACTTTAAAAAAATTAATCCTTTTACTTTAAAATCTATTTCAAGTAAAAAAAAAATCTCCAAGTCTGTTTTTTCTTAGGAACTGTTCAGTTGATGTTTTGCCTTTAGGCAGAGCCCAGCATAGGGGAGGCCACATCCTGCCTACAGTGAAAGCTAAAAGTGGGGCTGGGAAGGACTACTGACCGTCCCTCCCCTAGGGTGCCATCCTTAAGGATGGACTTTGGAGCATTGCTGGCGTTCTCGATCTACTGACCCTGTCTCCTGTGAACTTGGCCTTCAGAGCCCTCCTCATCTAACCTGTCTTCCACCTGCCCTGGCCATAGGTCAGACGCACTCTGTGCTTCTGATAACTGCTTCCTCTACTTGGTGGGCCGCCTGCCCCTCACCTCTCTCAACCACGTCCTGTGGCCCTTCCATGCCTGACTCGTGCCTCCTGGGCGAAGTCTTCCTCAATGCTTGAGGCCAGAACCCGTGGCTTGGCCTCCATTCTCCAGAGGCACCTTGTGCTCTGTCATCGCCTCTACTCCACCCTACCTCACCTCATCTTCCTCTTGTACCTGGATGCGCAGGGATGGAGGAGCAGAGAAAGCGGGGCAGGAGAAGCCAGAGTGGCCTTGGGACCTAGAAGACCCCTGTGGGAGCGTCTACCTCCTCCTGGTGGCTTCCTCATCTCACAGCCCCCAGAGCTGCCTGGGAAGTTGTCCTGCTGCTAAGCTGCGAGCCCAGCAGGGTCCACTGTCAAGACTATTCCCTGGCCTGGAGCAGCAAGAAACACACCCCTTCCATCCACTGACCTTGGCTTGAGCCTGCATTCCTTCCCCCTTCCCTGGGCTTTCTAAATTCTCTCCAGGACCAAGAGCTGCACCCCAAAGGACCTTCTGCCACTCTCCTAATTCCTTTGGCTTTTGCAATTTTTCCAGCCTGTTCTCCTTGCTGAACTCTTGTCCTGGTCGGTCTCAGGGCCAACCTTCTGAAAACACTTGCCTCCTTTCCTGTCCCGGGGGTGGGACTGACTGCCGCTTCCACACCCTGGCACACATGTAGGTCCTGCTCTTCAATTAGCCAAAGAAAATGACAGATTCCAATGAAACAGGGAGCACAGGAAAGAGCTGCTGAGGCCTCACGGCACTGTGCACAGGAGGCTTGATTCTTTATTCTAGTAAACTGGGTGACCAGGATGGAACCACAGCCCCCTGAGTCGTCCCTATGAAGCAGAGGCAGCCCCCTTCTCCAGGAGGCTGCCCTCCTCCAGCACCGAGGTTTCTAGCTAGTGGAGGGCAACGCAGAGCAAGAATGTCTCTAGGCGCCTCTTACAGCATAGTGGGATCTTGGATGAGTTTGGATCTGAGGACCCCAGAGGCAAAGGAGGTGGGGAAGTAGGGGTGAATCTTTTAAAAAAAAATCCCCCTTGACTTTTTTTTTTTTTTTTTTTTTTTGCTTTGGCCTTTCTGAGACATTGCTGAGACAATGACAGAGGGGGTGCCATGTAATTGAGGGTTCTGGAGAGCTGAGCTTGGGTTCATCAGCACTTTCTCACCACAGGCCTCCATGGTACAGCAGCGCCTGGCTCTGAGGCGCAGCCCTGGTGATGTGGAGCTCAAGTCTGTTTCCTCTTTTCTGCCTTTCACAAAACCACAGTGATGGAATGGGGGAGGGCACCCCTTCCCCTCCGGCGTGCAGATGAGGACACAGGACTTGTGACATGCCTCTTACTCTTGTGGCATGACATTCAGTGCGGACCCAGGTGGAGGAAGCTAGAGCTGTAACTCAGAGTTTGAGCACTTGCCTAGCATGCGTAAGGTCCTGCGTTCAGTGCTGAGCTTGTAAAGAAATAAGGGGGCAAGGGTGCTGGAGGAAGCTTGAATTTGAACCCAGACATCCTGGCTCCTTGTCCAGTGCCTTTCCCTGGCAGGTCAAGGAGAGGGCACAAGTCACAGTCCCACGAGTGGAGGCTCCGAGGGCCAGCCTTTTGTGCAGTGTGGGTTTTAGCCTGTCAGTTGCAGCTCCTAACAGCATTCTCCTCTGGCCCAGAAGAACCCAGCATCTCTTCCCCATGTGCTGGCTGCCACCTGCTCGCAACGGCTCTGCCCCCTGTCTTTCGGCGAAGGAGTGGAATTTGACCCCTTACCACCAAAGGAAGTAAGGTAAGTATGTCAGACCCTGATTTTAGCTTTTTGTTTGTTTGTTGTTGTCTTTTTTGTTTTTTTTTTTCAAGGTAGGGCCTCGCTCTAGCCCAGGCCGACCTGGAATTCACTACGCTGATTCAGGGTGGCCTCAAACTCATGGTGATCCTCCTCCCTCTGCCTCCTGAGTGCTGGGATTAAAGGTGTGCGTCACTACGCCCAGCCTCAAATTATTTTTTTAATTTGATATATGATTGCTTATTATTTAAAAATTAGTTAGCTGTTGGCATGTTTTGAATATTAATTCCTTTTCACCTCCTCCATCCCCTCTTCCAAGCGCTATGACCCTGTCTCATAATGCCACCAAGAAATTCCTTTGAGAATGATCTCACAGGATTATCAGGGACAAAGAGTCATGGAGAGGGTCCAGTAAAGATCAGTGTTTTTGAGAGAAAGGAATTTTACTTTTGGCGACGAGGACTTTGTAGCTGGAGTTTCAGGTGCATGAATGAACACAAAGGGCCCTTTGATGTAGAACAGAGGGAGGATCATCCATTCTGGAGGTGAGCAGGTTCACCTTTTATCCCTGTGAGGCTTGTGTTTCCAACAAAATGAAACATGACTTGATGACCTTAGTTCCCACCAGCCTCTTTGTGACCTACACAGAGAAAACAGACCCCCCCAACCCTACACCTCAAAGAAAACAATGCTGGCTTTTACTCACCTGACCAAAAGCAGGGGCTGCTCTACATGCATCTCTGTGTAATGCTCGTGCGTACTTCAAGCTGCAATAATCATATAACCAAGAGCTAGAGGTGGCTCAGCAGTTACAGGTACTTTCTTGCAAAGCCTAATAGCCTGCACTTGATTCCCCAGTACCCACATAAAGCCAGATGCACAAAGTGTGGAGTTCATTTGCAGAGGGACAAGTCCCTGATGCATCCATATTCTTTCTCTCTCTCTCTTTCTCAAATAAATAAAAAATAATAATATAGCAAAGTTACTGATGCTTTGCTCCTATAAAATATTAACCCTTCAGGGCTGGAGAGATGGCTTAGCAGTTTAAGGCACTTGTCTGCAAAGCCTAAGCACCCAGGTTTGATTCTCTAGAACCCACGTCAGCCAGATGCACATGGTGGTACATGTGTCTGGAGTTTGTTTGCAGTGGCTGGAGGCCCTGGTGTGCCCGTTCTCTCTCTCTCTCTCTCTCTTTCTGTCTCTCTAATAAATAAATAAAAACAAGATATTTTAAAAAATTAACCTCCAGATGGGTGTGGTAGTCTTGTAATCCCAGCACTTAGGAAGCTGAGACAGGAGGGTCAGGAGTTCTAGGCCATCCTGGGCTACTTAGTGAGTGCCTATCTCAAAAAAAAAAAAAATTAACTCAAGTTGGAGGATGGCTTAGTGGTTAAGGCATTTGCCTGCAAAGCCAAAGGACCCAGGTCTGATTCCCCAGGACCCACGTTAACCAGATGCATAAGGGAGTGCACATGTCTGGAGTTCATTTGTTTGCAGTGGCTGGAGGCCCTGGTGCACCCATTCATTCTCTCTCTCTCCCTCTTTCTCTGTCAAATAAATAAATAAATAAATAAAAATTTTAAAAAATTAACTCCTAAATCAACAAAGGACTTAAAAATAATAGGTAGCTGAGGGATTTAAATGGTAAGTTACTTTATGGATATGAGGATTGTGGCTGGCTTTCTCTGATGTGGTCAGGTCCCTTGATTCCCTGGGGTTGGAAGGTTTCTAGCCCAAAGGCCAAGGTGGACCAGACACTAGGACCTTCCATAGGCAAGCTTTCAGAAGCAGCTCTCAGGAGGGCTGGCTTTCTTCCTCCTCTCAGGAAAGCAACTGGTCACTGAGAAGCTGCTTGCCTGCCACACAGCAGCAGGTTCCTCCTCCTTCGGGGGACAGTGACGCCTTGCTTAGCAGCAGAGGACGGGCCGTTCCATGGTTTTGCCATTGTGCGACCATGCTACAGTGTACTTTCACCAACTGAGAAGGCTGCTACATCCCAAAGCAATGTAATCTTATAGGACTGATGTCACAGACATGACCAGATGTCCTTGAGCAAAAAGTCTTTGTGCTGTAGATGACAGTAATTCCCCTGACAGTACTTGCTGCATGGCATGGACATACTGGCCCTTTATTGGGTACCCTTTACAAAAAGAGGAAACTGAGGCACATATGGGTTAAGTCATGGGCCAAGGGCCTCTTGCTTAAGTGAGTGAGAATAGAATCCAATGTCTCTACATTGGAAAATGGTGAGCTTAGAGTAAACCTTCAAATTCTGCATGCCTGCATTTGAGTCCTAGCTCTGGGCTGGGGCTGTAGCCCTCACCTAGCAAAGGAGGCCCTGGGGTCTATCCTCTGCCCTGAAAATCCATCCACCTGTCTATTCGTTCACCCACCCCGGGTCACCATGACCGTCGTCTCTGCATCTTAGTCAGGTCCTGTGAAAGTATTTGGAATGCTGGGGCCTGGCTCAGAGAGCATATTTCACAAACTCTATGCTGCCTCTCATTGGCCCGACCACATCCTCAGTGTTTGCGCCACAGGGGAGATTCAGGCTCACAGTCAGGACCCAGCACCCCACGCGCCTAGCTCAGGAGCAGTTTCATGCTGTCTTATGTCCCGCCCCCCCCCCCCCCAGGTACACTTCCTCCGTCAAGTATGACTCGGAGCGGCACTTCATCGATGATGTTCAACTGCCCCTGGGCCTGGCAGTGGCTTCCTGCAGCCAGACGGTTACCTGCATCCCCAACTGCACATGGCGCAACTACAAGGCCGAGGTGCGCTTCGAGCCCCGCCACAAGCCCACGCGCTTCCTCAGCACCACCATCGTCTATCCCAAGTTCCCCAAGAGCATCTACACCACCACCCTGGATTACAACTGCCACAAGAAGCTGAGGAGGTTTCTGTCCAGCGTGGAGCTTGAGGCCACAGAGTTCCTGGGCAGCGACGGTCTCTCAGATGAATGCTGACTTGAGCTGGCTGCTTGGGGTTGGACCAGCTGTTCTGCCGCTGCCCTGGTCCCCAGACCATCCTCGGCAAGCTGGCTGACATTACCTGTGCACGTCATTCCAGCCCCAGAGGAATCTAACCTGGAGATACCTCGAAGCCCAGCCAGGGGAAGAAGAAGGAAAAAAAAATGATTTTTATAATGATGGAAATGCTTGGTTTTGTTTTGAAATTTTCAACTAGTTTTTAAAAAGGAGGGTGTGTCTTGGTTTGTTGGTGCAGTTTTCCCAAAGTCCCATCTGATAAGAAAATAAGTAGATGGCCTAAGCAAAAGGGCAATGGTAGCGGTGTGGACAAGGGAGGGCTGCAGTTGAGCTCTCTGTCCATTGGCTGGGCCGAAGAGCATGGGAAAGTCCCGGGGTGGAAACAGTGAGTTTTGAGAAATTTCAGCCATGGGTGTCTTCGTTGCCACAAAAATGGAGCTAATTCAGTAGATTGTGGCACCCATATGTGTTCAATCTGGAGAATTGAGTTCCATTCCATTTGTATTTCCTGTTAACCCAAACTCTTGGAATTCTCTAATATCGGGAAAAAACCCAAATCCAAACCACAAAAGGAGATGCTTTTAAAAAAGAAAGTTCTCCTTGTTCCTGTCTGCTTCAGGTCCAGCAGACGGGTGGCCCAGTCTGGGGACACTGGCTGCTGTCTGGTTCCTGGCAGGTTGGTCCCAGGTGCAGGCTCCGGCCCAGCCACTGCACACTTGGCATCTGGTTCACATCTCTTTGGGCTTGTGTAACTCTCCTGATAGGTATTTTGAGTTTTCAAAATATTTTACTATTTTTTTTTCCATAAAGTAAAATGTAGCAGAGGGCTCTTTTTGAAAGGAACATTTCCAAAGAAAGTCTTGAGATGTAGTTCAGTTGGTAGAATGCTTGCTTGGCATGCACGAAGCCCTGGGTTGGGGCCCCAGCACCACGTGAACCAGGCTGATGGCAAAGCCTGTAATTCTAGCACTTGGGAGCTGGAGGCAGGAGGATCAGAAGTTCAAGGCCATCCTCAGATAAATAGCAAGTTTGAGGCCAGCTTGGGCTACACGAGGCCCTGTCTCAAAAAGAAAAGTGCTTGGGGGAACACTTTTGACCTGCACGAAGGTTTCTACCTTGGCGCATCCTGCCTCTCCCCACTACCTCTAGGAGGAGGTGGATTTGGATGTATTTGGTGACCTGGATTATTGTGATTAAATGTTTGAATGGACTTTTCTTAGGGCTTTGGGGCCAAAGTTGTAGAGGAATTGAGTACGAAATAATGCAAAAAGCAAAGATCCTTACTTAAAAATCTCCCTAGGTTAAACCAAGGTAAATTTAGTATAGATAGGGATGTCACAGCTCAAACTCAACTTGCCGCTCCTGTGATGGTGGACATTTCTTTCTTGTTACTGTGTCAATGGAAGTGACCACTGTGGAATTGGATGTGGACCAGACATGTTCCCCAGCCAACTGTGTGAGTTCACTTGAGCCAACTCCAGCGGCGGGGGTGGGGGGGGTGGGGCGGGCGCTGCACATCTGGCTGCCCCCTGCTCACCTGCCTTCCCTACCCTGACCCCTACCCTGGCCCTTGCTTTGTAGAGCCTCCTGCCAACCTGTGCAGTGCTGGAGTAAAGAAAGTGGCAGCAGTACTTCCCCCCAGTATTGGCAAGAACAAGCTGTGCATTATTTCCTTTGAATACAACCTTATTATGCCAGGTGCTCCAGGTTATTGGCGGCTCGGCTGGTATCACTTTCCGCGGGTGGCCTCCATCTGTCCTGAAAGCAGAATGGAGAGCTCACTGGATCTCCTAGAGCCACACCAGGACCTCTGTTACCATGGAAGCAGGTACAAAGATAATGGCTCTCATTTAAGGCAGTGGAGCCCTCTGGAGTCACATTGCCCAGTAGATGTCCTCTGCAGACGACCATATCCAGCCTGTTCCGCTCCTCACTGGGTGAGGTGCACCTCTGGGACAGCTGTAGTTGCCTTCATGGTCTTGGTGTATCAGGAGTGTCAATGGGGACAGTCGGGGAACCCCATGTCATGTGCCAAGCAATAGATAGATGCTGCCTGTCTTTGGAAAAGAATATACTGGCAGAAGTGGACTTCCTTTAAGATGACCCTTAAGTGGCAAATACAATTTTTGTTTGTTTTTAGTTTTTCGAGGTAGGGCCTCTCTGTAGCTCAGGCTGACCTGGAATTTACCGTGTAGTCCCAGGCTGGCCTCAAACTCACAGTGACCCTCCTACCTCTGCCTCCCGAGTGCTGGGATTAAAGGCGTGCACCATCACGCCCAGCTCAAATATAAATTTTAAATCGTAATAGGAGAATTCCCACAGCTTTTCTCTGCCCCAGTGCTGTCGCTTGGATGAACTCAGAATGACGTTGTGGACAGTGTGGTAGGAGAACGTGGCCTTGGAATACAGAGCGATTTAAAGTTCCTTTTTTTTCGGGGGGGGGGGTTCTTAGAGGAATCATGTTACGTTCAAGCAGAACATTCTAGGTGTGGAAAATACCTAAACCGTATCAGTAAAGTAAGTGGAAGTGAGCGTTGGCGGGGGTGTGGCGTGAACAGAAAGGCAGGCTTCTCGCAGTTAAGCGCTCCACTAGCGAGCCAGCTGCGGGTCTTTCTAACCCTCTTGCTTTCCAATGTGGTGCCGCAGGAACGGAGCGTGTGCGATGTGCAGCCCTCCTGCCGTTCAGGTGTCTTAAGTCAGAAGGCGAGCTGAGTTCGTTTGCCAGGTGGAAGCAGTGAACTAAGAAACTCTCTGCTTTGCCATTCCTGAGTATGCGTGAGAGATCCAGTGTGTTGATGAGCAAGCTCTTTGTTCTGTCTCTTTAAATTGTGGCCTTTGAGGACAATTTTTATTTTCAGAGAAAAGCTGTGTTCCTTTCAAATCACGAGCTTCTAAAAAGACTTAATTTGAACAAGTATCTTATCGTTCAATACTTTTCCTGTTTCTAACTTTAGAAAATCCAGAATAGTATTTTACAAAAAAAAATGGTGTTTTACAATTATCTTTAACATTTGTCCTACTCCACTTTTGCTTTGACTTCTCCATTTAATAATAAATTATCTAAAACATAAAACTGAGATATGTTTTATTTTTTTCAAAGTGAAATTATGAATTTTTAAAATGATTTTGCTGTCAGCAAAATGAGGACCTCCCCGCTCAGGGCCTGATGCATGCAAGGCAGCACTCCACCACAGACCTGCATCCCCAGCTCCTGTCTCCATCTTGAGAAGTTTTATTTTATTTTTTATTTTCATTTGTTCATTTATTAGAGAAAGAGAATGAGCGTACACAGCCTCCAGCCTCTGCAAACGAACTCTAAATGCATACACCACCATGTTCATCTGGCTTACGTGGGTCCTGGGGGATTGAACCTGGGTCCTAGGGCTTTGCAGGCGAGTGTCTTAACCACTAAGCCATCTCTCCAGCACTTAAGAAATTTCAGACACAGGTGGGATTTTCTTGATTTTTAGTCAGGGTCACATGTGGTCCAGACTGACTTCAAACTCCATATGTAGCAGAATATGACCTTGAAATAACCCTCTTGCCTTCATCTCCCAAATGCTTGGATTATAGGCATGCACCACCATGCCTGGCTAGACATGATTATATTTAACAATATTAACCTCCAAATGTAAGAAGCTCTTCCCAAGGATAGCTGCGCTCACAGTCATTTTTCTAGTGTGTGCATGTGCATGCCTGTGCAGACCAGAGGATGACCTCAGTGTGAACAGCAGGAATGCTACCCAAGGTCTTTCACTGGTCTGGAACTCACCAGTTAGGCTACACTAGCTGGCCAGTGAGCCCCAAAAATCCCCCCACCTGTTTTCCTAGGGCTAGAGTACAGGTGAGCATCGGCACACCCGGAATTTAGGTGGGCGGCAGAGATGGAACTCAGATCCTCATAATGGTGAAAGAGGTCATTTGCATCTCCCCAGCCCCGGCCCAGCCCAGACAGATTTGATGGGGGCATTGGATTCCAGATTAGATATGCACTCTTTCTGAGAATGGATGCTCTTGGGAGTGCAGCTGTGACTGGGGCTGTCAGGCCGCTTCTCTCCACCTCCTCTGTCAGGTTGTGATTCTCTCACTTTGCCAGAGAAATCCACCCTAGTGGTGTTGGGGTTCACGGTTTGGGGATGAAAACTTGCCGGCGGTGCAGCACAAGCAGCACAGTGAAAGCTGACTCTGGGAGCCCGCAGGAGGGCTCTACGTCCGCAGCGGAGGGAGTGTGTTGATGGGAACAAGAGCAGCGCTTGCAATGCAAAATGCCCCCCATAGGAAGTGTGTGCTCGTGGGGCTGAGGGTGATTAGTCCAGCCCTACTGGGAGGTTAGCGCACTCTTGCTGCTCCCTTTGGCTGACATGACAAGAGGTGATGTCCAGCCTCTGCTCGGCCAGGACAAAGCTTCCCTCTGAGGCTGTGAGCCGAGATAACCCCGGTCCTCCCCTAGGCTGCTTTGGGCTGGGTGGTTTGTCCAGCCACAAGAAGGCATCTGCTCCCTCAAGACTGACTTGAGTCGGGGATGTCCTCACTTCCAGCAGCTCACCAATCGAGGCGGCAGGAGTGATGGCCCTTGATTTACATGACCTGAAAAGAAGCCACAGTTAGGACACTTTCCATTTTCACTCACCTGTCTTGGATTTCACACTGTCATCTTCCCGGTGGGAAAGTCCTGCAGGGAAGGAAAGTAATCTCTTTTTTACCTGAAGGTTCATGGCTAAATCCTTATAACAAAAGACAGATTAACAACAGGAAAACATACAACTTGATTTAATGCTTGCTTTCTGTGGCAGAACTGGCAGAAATAAAAACCCCAAGAGTGGCCAGGCTTTTGGTGCACTCCTGAAATCCCAGAGCTTGACAGGTGGAACAGGAGGATTGAGAATTTGAGGCGAGCAGGACCTTCATAACTAGACTGTCTCAATCTCCTCACACTCCACTGGGTGTGCTAAAGTGGAGCCGCTTAGCAAGATAGCCCTGTGTGACATTCCTTCCCTAAGAGTTTAGGGCAGAATGCCTGTCATATGAGATGAGGCAGGTTCTCACTCTGTAACTCTGGCTGGCCTAGAACTCACGATGTAGACCAGGCTAACCTCGAACTTGTGGCAATCCTGCCTGCATTCTAAGTGCTGGGCTTATGAGTTCTGCTTAGGTTTTATAGCCTGCCTTAGGGCAGAGGGTGAGAAAAAGAATTTTCCAGCTTCAGGACTTGCTATAGGGGAAAAAGGGAAAGTTAGACTTTGCTTCTGTTGTTTCCTCAATTTCCTAAAGCTTAAAGCCCATAGCATGCCAAAGTACCACATTTTGGGGTGGCATTTCCTATACCTTATCAATCTCTTTGGGCAAAGCTGAAAGAGGATTGATAGGAAGGATTGAAATGAGGCTTTTGGAGGCTAGAGAGAAGGCTTAGTTGTTAAAGATACTTGTTGGCAAAGTCTGGCAGCTAGGGTTCAAGTCCCCAGTACCCACTGAAAGCCAGATGTACAAAGTGGCACATTCGTCTGGAGTTTATTTGCAGTGGCAGGAGGCCCTGGTGCACTCTTTCTCTTTCTCTCTTTCTCTGTCTCCCTCTTTAAGAAATGGAAGTTCTTCAAGCCAAGGGTGGCGGTTTATGCCTATAATCAGCCCTGGGGAGACTGTCTCATGCCCATACTCTCTGCCTCTTTTTCTCTGTATCTGTCTTAAATAAATAAATAAATAAATAAATAAATAAATAAATAAATAATATTTTTAAAGTTTCCATACAATTAACTAGTTGATAAAAAGTTCCAAGAAAAACTTACAGGGTATAAAATTTAATCTATGACCCTATGTATATGAGGAGTTGGATAGAGACAAAAGTATGTTGAAATATTGGTTTCGATGTTTTAGTCTCCCCCACCTTTCTAAGTATATTAGATTAAGCTGATGTTGCCAAGACAAAAAGCAAAAGGTACAGCTAACAATATGATAAATCTTAGAAATCACTTGTGTGTGTGTGTGTACATGTATGAGCCCATCTGTGTGGGGAGGGTAAAAATTCGTCAGATATGGTTCATCTGTTATTGAGATAGGGTCTCTCACTGGCCTCGGGCTCCCTAAGTAGGCTAGACTGGCTAGCCAGCAAACTCCAGGGACCTGTTTCCTCATCACTGGGATTACAAGATTATGCTTTTATATAATTCCTGGAAGCACATGGTGGTGCATGCCTATAATCTCAGTGCTCTGGAGCTGAGGCAGGAGGATCACCAGGAATTCAAGGCCAACATGGGCTGCAAAGTGAGATCCTATCTCGAAAATCCAAAAAGAGAGCCTGGTGTGGTGGTGCACACCTTTAATCCAAGCACTTGGGAGGCAGAGGTAGGAGGATCACCGTGAGTTCGAGGTCACCCTGAGACTCCATAGTGAATTCCAAGTCAGCCTAGGCTAGAGTGAGACCCTACCTTGAAAAACAACAACAACAAAAGAATCCAAAAAGAAAGGCTGGAGAGATAGCTTAGTGGTTAAGGTGCTTGCCTGCAAAGCCTAAGCACCCAGATTTGACTCCCCAGGACCCATGTAAAAAAGATGCACATAGACTGGAGAGATGACTTAGTGGCTAAGTGGTTCCCTGTGAAGCCTAAGGACCTCAGTTTGAAGCTTGATTCCCAAGAACCCACATTAGCCAGATGTACAAGGAAGGGGGCGCACGCATCTGGAGTTCATTTACAGTGGCTGGAAGCCCTGGCGCACCCATTCTCTTTCTCTCTCTCTGCCTCTTTCTCTCTCTGTCTGTTACTCTCAAATAAATAAAAATAAACAAAAAAATTAAAGAAAAAGAAAGATGCACATGGTGGTGCATGTGTCTGGAGTTTGTTTGCAGTGGCTGGAGGCCCTGGAACGCCTTCTCTCTCTCTCTCTAAATAAAAAGTAAAAAATAAAAAAAAAAAAAAACCCTTAAAAAATCCAGAAAGAGGGCTAAGAAGATGACTCAATGGTTAAAAACACTTGTAGCAAAGCCTGGCAGCCTGTGTTTGATTCCCCAGTACCCACATAAAAGTCATATACACGAAATGGCACATGTGTCTGGAGTTCTTTTGCAATAACAGGAGGTCCAAGTGTGCCCCTGTTCACTCTCTGTCTGTCCCCCCCCCGTCTCAAATAAATAAATAAAAATATTTTTTTTAATCCAGGCTTCACAAGCAAGTGCTTTTAACTGCTGAACCATTCCCCCAGCTCAGCATTTCTTAAAGTTATGTGAAATGTTCATGGGTTCTATGGGATAGGTTTATGAAATGCTACATTTGCATTTTGCAAGAAAGAATGAGAAAAAACAAAAGAAAAGGGAAAGGAAGAAAGAAAGAAGGGGGAGGAAAGGGAAGCATACACCTCTATTGAATAGCTAGCCAAAGCTATTGCAAGGAATACGTCTTTTCAAGAATAAATTTTCATTTTTGTTTCTTCTTTTCTGAGACAGGCTTCCATGTAACCCAGAGCTACCTTGATGCTTCAACCTTAGTGCCAGGATTACACGTGTGGACCACCACACCTGGCTCAAATTCTGGTAATACTATTTGAGCATAATCATTATCAACTGGCTTGTTTTAAATCACTATTTCCCAAGTGCTTTCTATGGAATACAGACAAGGTTCTATGATCAGTTAGGTTCAGGGAAATGAAAGCTGAGCAATGCTAAGTATGTTTATTGTGGGGCCCTTGGAGCCCGGTATTAATCAGCTTTGCTATGTGCCAGCCAGAATAATCGCATGGCATGCAGCAGTCAGCATTTCTGTCTGGCCTACAGTCTGCCAGCAGTTCTGTTCCAGGCCAGGAGCTGAGTTAGGGTCGGTTCCACTTAGCCTTGAGGCGGGTTAGAGAGGTGGTTGTGGGTACATTCTTCTCAAGGCAGAGGTCAAAAGTTCCCAGAGCAGCAAACTGAACCATCCAAGACCACTTACAGTCTATTATCGTCTGTACCCAGAACTGGTACCTTGTTCCTTCTACCCACATTCTCTTGGCCGAAGCAAGTTACATGGGCAAACTTGCTATCAGTGGGTCAGAGCATCACACCTTGCTCATGCATGTGGGGGACAGTGAGTGGTGGCTGTGTAGTAATCTACCCAAGACTTGGATGTGGTTGTATGAATCTTCAAGAAGGGCCAGTCTGGTCTGATGGTGGTGCATGCCTATAATTCCAGCACTTAGAAGGCTGAGACAGGAGAATTTCTGTGAGTTTTAGACCAGGGCTATAGAGTGAGACCCAGTATCAGAAAGAGAGAGAGAAGAGAGGGAAGTAGGGAGAAAGAGAAGAAGGTAGGAAAGAAAAAGATGGGAGAGAGGTCATCTAGAATGTAGCCTTTTTTTTAAATTTTTTTTTGTTTATTTTTATTTATTTATTTTAAAGCAACAGACAGAGAGAGAAAGAGGCAGAGAAAAAGAGAAAATAGGCACACCAGGGCCTCCAGCCACTGCAAACGAACTCCAGACACGTGCGCCCCTTGTGCATCTGGCTTACATGGGTCCTGGGGAATCGAGCCTTGAACTGGGGTTCTTAGGCTTCACAGGCAAGCGCTTAACCGCTAAGCCATTTCTCCAGCCCTTGTTTTTGTTTTTTTGAGGTAGGGTTTCACTCTAGCCCTGGCAGACCTGGAATTCACTGTGTAGTCTCAGGCCTTGAACTCACAGCAATTCTCCTACCTCGGCCTCCTGAGTGTTGGGATTAAAAGTGTGTGCCACCACACCACAAATATAGCATTTTCTAAACCCATTCCATAGAACTGGTGAGTATTTCATAGAACTTTAAGAAATGCTGAGCTGGGAAAATGGCTCAGCAGTTAAAGGTATTTGTTTGCAAAGCCTAAAGTCCCAAGGTTAAATGCCCCAACACCCATACATATGAAAAGTAGATGCAAAAAATGGTGCATATACTGGTATGGTGGTACTCCTCTTTAATCCCAGCACTCGGGAGGCAGAGGTAGAAGGATTGCAGTGAGTTAGAGGCCACCCTGAGACTATGTGGTGAATTCTACTTCAGCTTGGACTACAGCAAGACCCTACCTCAAAAAACAACAAAAACAAAAAAAGTGATGCATGTGTCTGGTGTTCATTTGTAGTGGCAAGAGGCCCTGGTACCCCCCCCCCACACACACATAGGAAATAAATAAATGATATAGTAAGGAAAAGAAATGCTAGCTTTGGGCTGGGAAGATGGCTTAGCGGTTAAGCGCTTGCCTGTGAAGCCTCAGGACCCCGGTTCGAGGCTCGTTTCCCCAGGACCCACGTTAGCCAGATGCACAAGGGGGCGCACACGTCTGGAGTTCGTTTACAGTGGCTGGAGGCCCTGGCGCGCCCATTCTCTCTCAGTCTCTCTCTGCCTCTTTCTCTGTCTATTTCTTTCAAATAAATAAATAAATAAATATAAAACAAAAACATTTAAAAAAAAAAGAAAAGAAAAGAAATGCTAGCTTCCATGTGCAGCCCTTAGAGTCTGGACAGGAAAGCCTAAATCATACTAGGGATTTAATGCAGAGAGCTGGTCATGCAGATGCTCAAGAGCTAACAGGGGACACTGGACAATCCTGACCTGTAGTCACCCCAAGAAGCAGCTCCATCCCTCCCGTTCTTGTCACGGCCGTTCCCGAGAAGTCAGAAGAAGATGAGCAGATGAGCCCCACGGTAACAGAAAGGGAGGAAACACTAAAGATAGCAGTAGACGTCCACGAAATTGAAACGAAAGTGTGAGACTTTGAAAAGCAGAAATGGTCGTTGGTGGCTGTAGCTTAGTGGTAGAGTACTTGCCTAGCATGTGTGGCCCTAGACTTCGTACCCAGAACAACCAAAGGCAGCTGTATGACCTCAGCACCCAGGAGGCTGGAGAGTGTGAGGGCAGCCTGGGTGACACAGAGACACAAAACAAACAAACAAACAAAAACCCATCTTGTTGTTTAGAAAGATTGAGAAAGAAAATTGACAAGCCTCAGCTTGATTGACTATAAAATAGAAAACACGGGGCTGGAGAGATAGGCGGTTTAGCTGTTAAGGCACTTGCTTGTGAAGCCTAAGGACCCAGGTTTGATTCCTTAGTACCCGCATAAGCCAGATGCACAAAGTGGTGCATGTGTCTGGAGTTCATTTGCAGTCGCTAGAGGCCCTGGCCCACCCATTCTCTTTCTCTGCCTCTTTCTCTCAAACAAATAAATAAAATATCTAAAAAAAATAGAAAACACAAATAATAACATGAATGAGGGCTGGAGAGATGGCTTAGTGGTTAAGCCCTTGCCTGTGAAGCCTAAGGACCCTGGTTTGAGGCTCCATTCCCCAGGACCTATATAAGCCAGATGCACAAGGTGGCACATGCATCTGGAGTTTGTTTGCAGTGGCTAGAGGCCCTGGCGTGCCCATTCTCTCTCTCTCTCTGTTGCTCTCAATAAATAAATAAAAATAAACAACAACAAAAAAAACATGAATGAGTAGAGAGCCTACAATGTTGGAAGTGTAATAAGATAATTTTACAAATGATGTTATGCTGATAAATTAGGTAATTTAGATAAAATGAAGAAATTCCTTTATACAACAAGCAGAGGTTGGGGAGATGGCTCAGCAATTGCAGGCACCTGCTTGCAAACCTTGATAGCCCAGGTTCAATTCCCCAGTACCCATTGTAAGGCCATATACACAAAGTGACACATGTCTGGAATTGTTTGCAGCAACAAGAGGCCCTGAGACACCCATGCTCACTCTCTTTCTCTCTCTCACTTTCTCTCTCTAGCTCACTTATAAATACAAATAGAATATCTAAAAATCAGCCAGTTTGGTGGTATATACCTGTGGTAATTCTAGTATTTGAGAGGCTAAGGCAAGAAGGCCCAGAGTTCAGTGTGAGACTCTCTCTCAAAAAAATTATCTTACCAAGGTGACACAACATGACAGAAAATCAGAAAAAAAAAAAACATCTATGTGTGTGTGCATACATGCACACATATACAGCTTATAAACTATGTAAATAAAATAATACAAAGTACATAAATAATGACGTAAAGGTGTGGTGGCACATGCCTTTGATCCCAGCACTCATGAGACAGAAGTAGGAGGATCACTGTGAATTCGACACCAGCCTGAGACTTCATAGTCAATTCGAGGTCAGCCTAGGTTAAAAGCGAGATGCTACCTTGAAAAAAAACATATAAACAAAAAAAAAAGTATGTAAAATAGGAATATAGGGGCTGGAGAGATGGCTTAGTGGTTAAGGCCTTCGCCTGCAAAGCCAAAGGACCCAGGTTCAATTCTGTCGGACCCACATAATCCAGATGCACAAGGGGCACATGCATCTGGAGTTTGTTTGCAGTGGCTGGAAGACTTAGCATGCCCATTTTCTCTCTCTCTCTCCCTTTCTCTTTCAAATAAATAAGTAAAGTATTTTTTTTAAAAAAGTATGTAGGTATGTCACAGAAATTGATTTTTCTTCTCACAAAGAAAATACTGTTTTGGGCTGGAGAGATGGCTTAATGGTTAAGTGCTTGTCTGCGAAGCCTAAGGACTCTCGTTCAAGGCTCGATTCCCCAGGGCCCAGGTTAGCCAGATGCACAAGGGGGTGCACGCGGCTGGAGTTCCTTTGCAGTGGCTGGAGACCCTGGTGCACCCATTCTCTCAATCTCTCTCTCTGCCTCTTTCTCTCTCTGTCTGTCACTCTCAAATAAATAAATAAAAATAAACCAAAAGATTTAAAAAAAAAGAAAATACTGTTTTAGTGACCTTCATGGTTATTTTTAAAATATTTTATTTATTTATTTATTTGAGAGAAAGAGGAAGGTAGAGACAGAATGGGTGCACCAGGGCCTCCAGCCGCTACAAATGAACTCTAGACATATATGCACTCTTGTGCATCTGGCTTACATGGGTACTGGGGAATCTAACCTGGGTCCTTTGGCTTTACAGGCAAGTGCCTTAACCACTAAGCCATCTCTCCAGCCCCTCAATGGTGAATTCTATCAAACATTCAGTAAGAAATGACACCAACTTTTCACAGCCTTGTTCAGAAAACTGAAGGAAAATTTTCCAATTTGATCTCAATGAGTTTGTCCAGAACCTCACAAAAACTGAAAGAAAATGATCAATATCATCCAAGAAAAAACAGGTGCAAAAAATCCTTAACAAAACAAAAATCAGTCCAAAACAGGGGTGGTGGTGAACATCTGTAACCCCAGCATTTGGGAGGCTGAGCAGGAGCCTCCAGAGTTCCAGCCCACCTGGGCTACACAGTGATACCCTGTCTTGGAAAACAAAAACCAAAATTGTAGTATGTTTATGTGTTGAAACTCTCAATAAAAAAGATGTTAAAGATGGGGCTGGAGAGATGGCTTAGCAGTTAAGGTGCTTGCCTGCAAAGCCAAAGGACTTCGGTTCAATTCTCTAGGACCCACATAAGCCAGATGCACCAGGTGATGCATGCATCTGGAGTTCATTGGCAGTGGCTGGAGGCCCTGGAGTGTCCATTCTTTCTCTCTCATAAATAAATAAAATAAAATAAAAATGTTAAGTATGAAGTCAGGTGTGGTGGGGCATGCCTTTGATTCCAGCACATAGGAGGCCAAGGTTGGAGGATCCCTGTGAGTTCAAGGCTAGCTTGGGGCTACAGAGAGAGTTCCAGGTCAGTCTGGGCTAAAGTGAGACCCAGCCTGGGGCAGAGGGTGAGGAAAGGGGAGACAGGGCTGGGGAGATGGCTCAGAGGATAGAGCAAGCGGGCAGCAAGCTCACCCACAAGGGGTCTTGTGACTCCACACACATGCATGCTTGAAAAGAAATTAACAGCATGATTGAGATGGGGAGGGGATATGATAGAGAATGGAATTTCAAAGGGGAAAGTGGGGGGAGGGAGGGTATTACCATGGGATATTTTTTATAATCATGGAAAATGTTAATAAAAATTGAGAAAAAAAAAAAAAGGAACAGCATGCCTGCCGCCCCAGCACTGGCGAGGTGGAGCAGGAAGAGTTCCTAGTGAACCTCGGCTTCTCCTCCTGCCACTGCCTGGGGTTACCGATGAAGCCACCCTATCTGGTTTATGTAGTGAAGAAATTGCACCCAGGGCTTTGTGCCTTCCAGGTAAACCCCCAGCCCCATGATGACTACACAGCCTAGGTTACACGAGAACTCATCAAAAATGAATCAGAGTCCTCAGAAGTCACCAGCCTGCCAGGAAGAAGTGGCAGAGGAGTGCTCAGCACTGAAATATCTCTATTAAACCTTCCAAGGCTCAGGGTCCATTGTGGAAGAGGTGGCGGAAAGAATGTAAGAGCCAAAGGAAGGGTAGGACTCCTTACAACGTGCTCCCTCCAGACATAAAATGGCCTGGATATCCATGACCTCACAGTGCATGACACTACCTACACAAGACCATCATAATAGGAGGAAAAGATCATGACATCAAAATAAAAGAGACTGATTGAGAAGGGGAGGGGATATGACAGAGAATGGAGTTTCAAAGGGGAAAGTGGCCAGTGAGGGAATTACCATCAGATATTGTTTACAATCATGGAGGTTGTTAGTAAAAATAATAAATAAATAAATAAAAATTTAAAAAATGAATCAGAGTCCTAACAAAGATGAATATAGAACTACCAACAAACCCAGTTATTCCCTTACTGGGCATTTACCCTAAATGCTCCACATTTCACTACAGAGAAATTTGCCCAACCATGTTTACAGCTGCCCAATTCATCATAGCTAAGAACTGGAATCAACCCAGATGCCCATCACTGGATGAATGGATAACAAAGTTGTGGTACATTTATGCAATGGAATTCTACTCAGCAGTAAGAAAAACGATACAGTGAAATTTGTAGATAAGTGGACGGTCACAGAAAGACAAATGCCACATGTTCCCCTTACCTGCGCTTCCTGACCTGGCTCAGCTTGCGCGGCCGACGTAGCGGATAGGCCCAGACAACAGGGATGGAAAGGTTTGCGGGGAGGGGAAGAAAGGGGGTGAATAAACCCAAAACTAAACCCAAAATGAACTGGTACCATAGAAACCTTTCTCCTTGAAGGTAGACTAAAAGATAAAACCCTCAACAGGAATGTAGAGGGAGCACCGGAAAAGAAAGGCCCTGGAGAGAGAGAAATCACCAGTGAAGATACTCTATGGTGGTCACTACAAGCCTTATATTTGGCCAGCCAGGCCAAATGAACTAATGGATGCAAAAGGCATGTCTGTTATGGGGAAAACCAGCCGCTCTCTAATTGGACTGGAGGGAATACATCCCTGATACTGAAAACCTACCACAGGGATAGTCATGAGCCTTAGGGATGTAACAAACATCTGCTGGTGTCTGGCTAAATGTATATACTATGGTCACCAAACTGCCCAGTAAGCACTTCTCTTAATGTTCATTCCCATATATTAATGCTGCTCTCACTTTTGGTTAGAGAAGCTTCTTTTTTCATATGGCAGTGACCTTGGGATGACTCAGAAGGCACCACGGTGCTGAGAAGTGAGAGAGGAGCGCTCAGCACTGCAATATCTCTGTCACACCTTCCAAGGCTCAGGGTTCATGCAGAAGAGGTGATGGAAAGAATATAAAAGCCAAAGGAAGGGTCGGACTCCTTACAATGTGCTCCTCCAGACACAAAATGGCTTGGATATCCATGACTTCACAGCGCCTGACACTACCTACATAAGACCATTATAATAGGAGGAAAAGATGATGACATTAAAATAAAAGAGAGACTGATTGACAGGGGGAGGGGATATGATGGAGAGTGAAGTTTCAAAGGGGAAAGGGTGGGGAGGGAGAGAATTACCATGGGTTATTGTCTACAATTATGGAAGTTGTCAATGAAAAAATAAATTATAATATTTTATTTATTTGAAAAAAAAAAAAAAAAGAAAGGCCCTGGAGAGGGTGGGATGGAAGCTAACCTTAAAAAGACTTTGGCTCTGGCCTATAACTCCTAGTACCAGACCTACCAGTCACCTGTCTTAGGAGTGGAAAGGATGTGTCCAGACCAGAAACAAGCACCTCCACACACAGTGGTGTGTGTGTGTGTGTGTGTGTGTGTGTGTGTGTGTGTGTGCTCACCACTGGCTCTGCTCTTCCAGGCAGTGGAGCAGAAGGCGCTCCATGGTGTGACCTCCTTCCTAGTCCCGGACTGGGTTGGTAGTGCTGTAGACATAGGCGGAGGTGGGAGGGAGCTGCTGGGACCAGGAGGTTACTGGGGAACAGGGCTGTGCTGATGCAGGGACCCCCATCTTGTTACCCAAGTGCAGGAGGAATGAGAGGGGAAAGCCGTGTGGACTGCGCCTGGGTCTGATACCCTTTCCTGCTACCTCAGCTCCACGGAAGAAAACGAGCTTGCCAGCAGTAGCCAGTGGCACAACGAATAACCCCTCTGACAGAAAATATGCTTGTCCTCAAAGACCTGGGTCTGGACGAGATGTTCTTCACTGGCCTTCGCAGCCAGCATGCGCACCCACAATCCCAGCACCTAGGAGGCCGAGGCAGGGGACCGAGACCAGTGTGGACTGCGCAGTGAGACCCCCATCTCTAAAACACAGCTGAACGGCTGAAAAGGAATGTCTGGGTTTGACATTTGCATACCTCTAAGGGTGGGTACAGGTGGGCAGATGCCTCTTGGAGGGCTGGAGCCCAGGTGGTTGAGATGACTAAGATGTTTTTTATGCTAGTGGATGTCTGATATTAAACTTTAAGGTTTTTGTATTTTTTCCATGTAAACCCCCTTCATTTCTCCAAATCTTCAGTAAAATGTGGCGAATCAAACCCAGGCCATTAGGCTTTGTAGGCAAGTGCCTTAACCTCTGAGCCATCACTGCAGCCCAAATAAAATATTTTAAATAAATAAATAAATAATTTAAACCACTCCAGTCCTTGGGCTTTGCCTACATGCGCCTTAACTGCTGAGCCATCTCTCCAGCCCAACCCAGATGCTTTAACTCCCTTCCTTCCTTCCTTCTCTTCTTCTTTTTGTCTCCTTTAGTCCAGGCTGACATGGAATACAGAATTCACTATGTAGTCTCAAGGTGGCCTTGAACTCACCACAATCCTCCTACCTCTGCCTCCCGAGTGCTGGGATTAAGGCGTGCGCCACCACGCCCAGCCTGCTTTAATTCTTCATTCTCTGCTAGCAAGAGGCTTCTTCAGTCTGACTCTGGGGTGAGGGGCTCTTTTCTTCTCCATGTCCCCATAACTTTTCCTATCTTTACACCTGCCTCAGATAGTAACAAAAATAGAAATTGCTCAAATTTTCCCTCAGATATCAACCGTTACTAATTTTCCTTTCATATAAGGTCATGAAGGGACTCAGATGGAAGAGAGCTCCCCTTGCACGCATGATGCCTGGGTTCAAACCCCAATACTGTACTAAGCAGGGCTTGGTGGCCCACATGTGTGATCCCAGCAGTTAGAAAGTGCAGGAGGAAGGATCAGAAGCTCCAGACTGGCCTGGATTACATAGTGAGTTCCAGTATCTCACTAAAATGCTGCAAGACCCGATCTCAAAACAAAAAATAAGTAAATAAACAAAGCCAAGTGGCCAGGGACCGGAGGGATGGCTTAGCAGTTAAGGCACTTGCCTGCAAAGCCTAAGGACCCCAGTTCAATTTGCCAGGACCCACGTAAGCCAGATGCACAAAGGGGCATATGTGTCTGGAGTTTGTTTGCAGTGGCTGGAGGCCCTGGCTCAACCATTCCATCTCTATCTGCCCCTTTCTCTCTCTCAAATAAATAAATGAATAAATAGAAAGAAATGGGTGATCTGAACAATTGTTTGTTTGTTTTTTTGAAGTAGGGTCTCACTCTAGCCCAGGCTGACCTGGAATTAACTATGTAGTCTCAGGGTGGCCTCTAACTCACAGCGATCCTCCTACCTCTGCCTCCCGAGTGCTGGGGTTAAAGGCGTGCGCCCCACGCCCGGCTGTGTTTGTGTTCTTGTTTCTTCATTTTGCTCTGCTAGAGACTGAACCCAAGGCCCAGCGCTGGCTGGGCTGGGGACGCCACCCGTGAGTCCTGTTCTCAGCCTCGCAGTACTCAGTGCAGGCACTGAACCAACATGGCGCGTGAGTAGGAGGTTTCTTTCTTCCTGTTTGCCGGCTTCCTTTTCAGCGGGGTTCAGGGGTCTTGGATATGTCAAACCAATTTCTGCTAATTACAAATTATTGCACTTCTGCTCTGCAGAAGGGCTTTGTTTAGGTAATTAAGTGGGACAAGAACAATTAACAGGACGTTCCCAGGGCCAGCACCCCGCCTCCCCAACCCACCCACAGAGTGTTTACAAAGCAAGAAAGGCTTTGAAGAGTTAGCTGAAATGAACTTTTCCTGCTCATAGTTTGTGTTTTATTTGCATCCACTTGCTTTGAAGAAGGGGCAGGTATGACATATGCAAAGATACCAGGGTGAAAGGACCAACTAGGGAAGGGCCAGGTGTGGGTGGGGACATGGCCAAAAGCCACACAAAGATTGAGACCTGGTCCTCAGCTCCCTTACAAGCAAAGCCAAAAGGAGAAGCAGGCTGTGTGACAACGTCTAGTACCGAGCCGAGAAGACTGCGGCCACCTGCGAAGAGCAGAGACCAAAGGCCACAGGGTCTCCGGCCACTTCCCGTTTGGAGCTTGGGAAATCAGGGAGCCATGGCCAGACAGGTAGACGCAGACTCTGAGACCAAATGCCTGGGTTCAAACCCCAGCCTCACCATGGATTAGCTGCGTGACCTTGGGCAAGTCCCTTAAACTCTGTAAAGAGGAGAGAACAAGAGATCTTTTCTCCCAAAGATGTTGCCAGGATTGAATAAATGGATGTGTGTAAAGTGCTCAGAATGGTATCCAGCACGAGTTAAAAGAGCTATGTAAGTGTTTATTGTTTTAATTATCTTTTGGCTTGTAATTTTACTCCCAAGAATGTATCCAAAGGGCTGGAAATGTTCACTAAAATGTGCATATAAGGATATGCATGCAGAGTTGTTTGGAACAGCCAGAAAGACAGGAAACCAACTAAATGTTTAGAAGGAGGAGAATGAACAGCCTGCACAATGGAATCTTAGGCAAGCATCATAAAGAAAAACATGAATTCAGTGGTGGTGCACGCCTTTAACCCCCCCCCATTCAGGGAGGCAGAGGCAGGAGGATCACAGTGACTTCGAGGCCAGCCTTAGACTACATTGTGAATTCCAGGTCAGCCTGAGCTAGAGTGAGACCCCACCTTGGAACAAAAAGAAAAATGTTTAGTGGCTTGGAAAGATCTCATGCCATATATCCATTTGTCTATATCTATACGTATATATATCTACACGACTATGCCTAGATGTATGTATATCTATCTCTATAGCTATATCTATATGTGTATATAGGGAGAGACAGTCTCATGTAGCCCAGGTTAGACTTGAACTTGCTATGCCGCTGGAGATGAACCCTAAACTACTGATCTTCCTACCTCTATTTCCAATGCGTTGGGGTTACAAATATGCACCACCCATGTCCAACCTCATTTCATATCTTTTTGTTTTGTTTTGTTTTTTCAAGGTAGGATCTCACTCTAGTCCAGGCTGACCTATAACTCACTATTTAGTCTCATGGTGGCCTCAAACTCATGGTGATCCTCCTCCTACCTCTACCTCCCAAGTGCTGGGATAAAAGGTGTGTGCCACCACACCTGGAAATTTCATACTTTTAAAAATAATTCATTTTTATTTTATTTATTTGCAAGTAGAGAGAGATAGAGAGAAGAGAGGCAGGCAGAGAGAATGGGTGTGACAGGGCCTTCAGCCACTGCAAACAAACTCCAAACACACGTACCACTTTGTGCATCTGGCTTACATAAGTACTGGGGAATTGAACCTGAGCCCTTTGGCTTTGCAGGCAAGTGCCTTAACCTCTAAGTCATCTCTCCAGCCCAATTTATACTATTTGCAAGCCTATAATCTATGGTGTTTGATTTTGATTGTCAACTTGACTGGATTAAGACACACCTGGCAGAGTGGTCTCCTAGAAAGCACGATGCCCAGTATGGCAGAGAACTGGGCAAAAGCCAGTCATGGTGGTTCATCCCTGTAATTCTAGTACTCATGAGGCTGAGGTAGGAGAATTGCTGTGAGTTCAAGCCCAGCCTGGGCTGCACAGTGAATTCCAGGTCAGCCTGGACTAGAGTGAGACCCTGCCTTAAAAAAAGCAACCTTGGGGTTAAAGGCACTTGATTGCAAAGCCTGATGGCCTGGGTTTGGTTCCCTAGTATCATAAAGCCAGTGGAGTTCATTTGCAGTAGCAAGAGGCCCTGGTGTGTCCATTCTCTCTCTCTCTCTCTCCCTCCTCCATCCCTCCCTCTCAGCTTACAAATAAATAAAAATATTTAAAAACAAAAATATTAAAAAACAAATAACTCCCACCAACACCAAACAACAACAAAACTCTGAGCATATGGCGACTCACATCTGTAATCCCAGCACTCAGGAGATGGAGGGAGGCAGAAGGATCAGAAGTTCAAGATCATCCTCTACATGAGGGGTTCAAGGCCGGCCTGGGCTACATGGGGTCCTACAGAAATAAAGAAAGAAAGAGGAAAGAAAGAAAGAGGGGAGAGGAGGGAGGGAGGGAAGGAGGGAAAAAAGAAAGAAAGAAAAGAAAGGAAGGAGAGAGGGACAAAAAGGAAAGAAACACCTAGGGAATTAGTGGGGCACACTTTTGGGACTGCCTATGGGGATAAGACATGACCTGAATCTGGTGGCACCATCCCAAGGGTTCAAGACTGTATAAAAGGGGGGAAACGGGGCTGGAGAGATGGCTTAGTGGGTAAGGCGCTTGCCTGCAAAACCAAAGGACCCAGGTTCCATTCCCCAGGACCCACATAAGCCAGTTGCACAAGGTGATGCATGTCTCTGGAATTCATTTGCAGCAGTTGAAGGCCCTGGCATGCCCATATTTATCCTCTCTTTCTCTCTCAAGTAAAATAATGTTTAAAAAAAGGGAAAAACAGGAGCTGGGGAGATGACTCAGTGAAGAAAGTGCTTACTGTTTGTTACAAACTGAGGCCCTGTGTGTGGATCCCCAGCACCCATGGAAGTTCTGGGCAGTTGTGGCACCCACCTGCAATCCCATTGCTCAGGAGCTAGAGATGGCCAGCTAGACTAGCCAAATTGTTGAACCAATAACTAATGTCAACCTCTGGCCTCCACACATACAGGCACACATGAACACACACATGCACACATGCATACACATGACAAGCACACCACACACAAGTACATGTAAAAAATATAAACAAGGGAGCTGGAGAGATGGCTTAATGGTTAAGTGCTTGCCTGTGAAGCCTAAGGACCCTGGTTTGAGGCTCCATTCCCAGGAACCACATAAGCCAGATGCACAAGGTGGCACATGCATCTGGAGTTCATTTGCAGTAGCTGGAGGCCCTGGTGTGCCCATTCTCTCCCTCCCCCCCTTCTCTCTCTCTCTCTCTCTCTCTCTCTCTCTGCCTCTTTTTCTGTCTGTTGTTCTCAAATAAATTAAATATATATATATAGGGCTGGAGAGATGGCTTGGTGGTTAAGGCTCTTACCTGCAAAGCCTTAGAACCCAGATTCAATTCCCCAGGACCTACGTAAGATAGATGCACTAGGTGGTGCATGCATCTGGAGTTTGCAGTGGCTGGAGGCCATGGTGTGCACTTTCTCTCTCTCTCTCAAATATATACACACACACAGGCTGGAGAGATTGCTCAGTGGTTAAGTGCACCTCCTGCATAAGCATGAAGGCCTGAGGGGGGCTGAGACAGCCAGAGTTCAAATCTCCAGACCCCACATAAACACCTAGACATGGCCACACCTGCCTGTAATCCCAGACCCACAGGGGAACAGAGACCTGAGATTTCTCTCTTGCCACTGTTATTGGGCTCTGGAAGTGTGTGTATCATGGTGGCCACCAGTTATTAAGCCAGGACCTCTGAGACCAGCCAGCCCTGGGTTTGACATCCCATCTCCTCCTCTTAGTCTCTGTGTGACCCTGGGCAAGTCCTTTCCCCAATCTGTGCTGCTTTCCTTGTGGGTGAATGGGAATCCAGTGCCCTCACACCTCTCAATGATAGCTGTGCACAGGAAGTGAGATCATGTGTGCTGAGTGACTACCACCCCCCTGGGCAGGGTACCTGATACCCAAGGGCTACTGGTATCAATACTGTGGCTGCAAGCAGCAGAGAGCCACGTCCTTAGCCGTTGTCCGATGAATGCAAGCTATGGAATCAGTAAAGAGACTCTGGCTCAAAACAAGACCCAGGGTAAAAGTGATGGAGTGGGACACCCAGTGTTCTGCTCCAGCCACCAGAGGTGAGTATCCTCAGCTGCAGGCAAGTGTGGAAGGTACCACACCACCCACATACCACACACACACCACACACTCTACACACACCACATTATACACACATATTATAAAAAGTAAAATCTATAAATAAATAAATAAGATTGTTTAAAAGGAAAGAAAGAGGAAGCCAACTGAGCTCTGGCATTCATCTCTTTCTGCCTCCTGACTCCAGGTTAAATGTGACCAGCCACCTCATGTTCCTGCCACTGTGCCTTCCTCACCACGATGAGCTGTATCCTCAAACTGTGAGCCAAAACAAACCCTTCCTTCCTGAAGTTGCTTGCCAGATATTTTTTTCACAGAAACAAGAAAAGTACCTAAGCCGGGCATGGTGGTACACGCCTTTAATCCCAGCACTCGGGAAGCAGAGGTAGGAGGATTGCTGTGAGTTTGAGGCCACCCTGAGACTCCATAGTGAATTCCAGGTCAGCCTGGGCTAGAGTTAGACCCTACCTCAAAAAACCAAAAATAAAAAATAGAAAAGTACTTAATACACAGTCTACCTTAATATCATCTTGGCCAAAGACAAAGATATTTCCAGGTTAGGTGAAAAGGACAGTGTATTAGTCACAGCAGTAGCAGCAGTAGTAGCTGGAATATCACTATTGGTGCTGACATCATAAAAAGTTATATTGTAGGAAGAGAACTCTGAGCTGAACAGCAGGAATCTTCTAGAAAAAGTAAGCAAGCAAATCTGTCCTTTGCTCTGGATGGAGACAGTATGTCTGTCTTCCAAGACACACATTCTTCAAGGGGTAGTTTGGGTTTTATTTATTTATTTATTTGTTTGTTTGGTTGGTTTTTTAAGGTAGGGTCTCACTGTAGCCCAGGCTGACATGGAATTCACTATGGAGTCTCAGGGTGGCCCCAAACTCACATCAATCCTCCTACCTCTGCCTCCCTATTGCTGGGATTAAAGGTGTGAGCCACCATGCCCTGCTCAAGGGGTAGTTTGGAATAGAGGTACCAGTGACTCTCCTCACAAGACATGCAAAAGCATGAGAAACACGAGATTTCCCTTTGGTGCACTGTTTCCCAACCAGCAGGGCTTCTCAGATTTAATGTGCATCCAAATCAGCTAAAAATCCTGGTGAAGTTCAGAGTCCAACCTGGCACGTCTGGTTGGCGTGGAGACCCAAGTGCTGCTAGAAATCTTCATTATGCTGGAGCTGCTGTCCCAGGAGCGCATTTGGGAGGTGAGGCCTTGGGCCCCTATTCTCAAGGTCAGTGATGCAGGATTTGGGGTCTGGGGAGGAATTAAATTGCATAAAGATGCAGGAGGATCCTAGGCCCTTTGGACTCCAACTTTGGGTTGCTTGTCTAAGTTGCCAAAGAATTGAAAATATGGACTCAGAGAAGGGCAAATCATAAATTATAAGGTTTATTTTATTTTTTAAACTTTTTATTGACAACTTCCACAAATATAGACAATATACCATGGTCATAATCCCCTCCCAATACTCCCCATTTCCCTGCTCCCAAATCTACCCTCTACTGAATCCTTCTTTCCAACTAGACTCTCTTCTATTTTTTTTTTTATTATTTTTATTCTGTGAGAGAAAGAACAAGAAAGAGGCAGAGAGAGAGAGAGAGAATGGGAGGGCCAGGACCTTCAGTCTGCTGTGAACAAACTCCAGACATGTGCAACACTGCGCACTTTTATCATTATGCATTTGGCTATGAGGGGCCTGGAGATTTGAACATGAGTTCTTAGGCTTTGCAGGAAATCACCTTAACTGCTAAGCCATCTCTCCAGCCCAAACTCTCTTCTATTTTGATGTCATCATTTCCGCCCCCCGCTCCTCCTTTTCTGCAGATTTTGTGTAGGTAGCAACAGCCACTGTGAAGTCATGAATATGAAGGTCGTTTTGTGTCTGGATGATAGCATTGTGAAGAGTCCTCCCCTTTCCTTTGCTCTGACATTCTTTCTGCCATCTCTTCCACAGTGGCCTCTGAGTCTTAAAGGGTTTGATAGAGATGTCTCTCTTAGTGCTGAACATGTCACTGTCACTTCTTCTCACACTTTGGCCATTTAAAAAATTTCCCCAGTAGTCAAAGCCACCTGAAAAGAGAAGCTTCTTGGACCAAAAGTGAGCGTAGCATTAATAAGTGGGCATAAGCGTAAATGTTTAGAGGGCATTTTGGTGGTCATAATATACTTTTTTAGTCAGACAGTGATAGCAGTTTCCCCCTAGGGCTCATGACCTTCTCAGCCATAGGCTTTTGTTAAAAACATTATTATTATTACTTATTTATTTGAGAGAGAGAAAGAGGGAGAGAGAGAGAATGGGCACGCCAGGGCCTCTAGCCACCACAAACTCCAGACACATATGCCACGTTGTGCATCTTACTTATGTGGGTCCTGGGGAATCAAACCTTGGTCCTTTGGTTTTGCAGGCAAGCACCTTAACTGCTAAGCCATGTCTCCAGCCCTATTTATTTATTTGAGAGAGTGATTGAGAGAGAGAATTGGCCCTTGTCCAGCCACTACAAACAAACTTCAGGTGCATGCACCACCTTGTGCATCTGACTTACGTGGGTTCTGGGGAATCAAACCTGGGTCCTCTGCAGGCAAGCACCTTAACTGTTAAATCATCTCTCCAGCCCAACCATAGACTTTTGTCTAGGTTTTCAGTACTAGGCATGAATTCCCTCCCACACAGAGGGCCTCAAATCCATTCAGAGAGAAGTTGGTTTCCCCCAAGACAGACATGTCACCATTGCATTAGTTGGTACATTTTGCCTGACTGGCCAGCTGTAAAGTTTGCAGGGCCCACTGCTGCTTAAGACGGTTGATGATTTCTCTCTCCCAAAGGCTGCATGATGCATAGCTCTTTCCAGCATCCTGACAGCTAGTTAATAGGGAGGAGGCTTCCAGCTCAGCTCCAGTGACCTGCAGCCCAAACATGTGAAGTCTTTAGCAGTAGGGTCTTACCATCTACTTCTGACAGGCAACCAAGAGTAAGGTTTATTTCTGGAAGAGTTAGGATTCAAAGGGGAAGGCTAGCAGGAAGACCAAACCAAAGAAATTCCTCCTTTTCCCAGAAGACTAAGAGCGAGTAAGAGCTTAAAGAGACAGCATTCATGCAGCAAAGCAAGAAAGCGCCCACAGCAAAGCACATGTGGAAAGCAAGCAGGAAAACGCCCGAAGAGAAACCCTGCCCTGGCTGGGAAGCGGCAGAAGAGACCGAGAGAGACTTACAGGGAAATGCCAAGAGGGTGTGGTGACGCACGCCTTTAATCCTAGCACTCGGGAGGCAGAGGTGGGAGGTCGCTGTGAGTTCAAGGCCACCCTGAGGCTACATAGTGAATTCCAGGTCAGCCTAAGCTAGAGTGAGACCCTTCCTCAAGAGAGAGAGAGAGAGAGAGAGAAGATCTTTACACTCTTAGTTAAGCTCCTACATATGGATCAAATGTCCAGTGACGATGAGCCTCGTGTACAAGGGAGAGACCTGATTGGCTGGTGGGCTCAGGAGAGGCCAGCCCACCCAGGTGTGCTAAGCCTGAGGAAACTGAAGAAGCAGGAAGTGCTGCTGAGTTGTTTCTTGCAGCTGTCTTGAATGAGAATGGATCAGACATGGGTTCTAGTCCTCCCAGAGCAGGCAAGGTGGCATCATCTTGGGCGTCTGTCCCTAGCTGACTGCTTATTTAAAAAAAAAAAAAGCTACATCGTTCCTATTTTTGTATATTGTGTATCACTAGGCTATGGCAGGTAGCTATGGGCTAAAGTCTCTAGGCAGAGTCTAGAGCCCTGGCCTAGGTTGCTGTGACTGGGTTGAAATGGCTGAACGAGGTAGGACCTTTTTTAGTGACAATCAGAAGGAAACATGGCCATGGGTTTGAAGGTAACATTTGACCATGGACAAGCGCACAGTGGCCAGAATATCTGAGGGGGTTTTCCATCGCCTCTGTGAGTGGTTGCTGGAGATTCCTGCCAGGTCCTCAGACCCCTTCTCTCTGGAAAACCTCTCTGTCAGCCACAATTCCTGAGAAGGACTCCCTCTTTCCAACACTCCCATCCAGCATTGGACTGACAAGACCCAGTGGGCTCCGGGCCACCTGATCCCTCTTGCCACTGTTGTTGGGCTCTGGAAGTGTGTGCTTAGTGAGCCAAGACCTCTGGGACCAGCCAGCCCTGGGTTTGACATCCTACCTCCTCCTCTTAGTCCCTGTGTGACCCTGGGCAACTCCCTTTCCCAATCTGTGCTGCTTTCCTTGTGGGTGAATGAGAATCCAGTGCCCTCACACCTCAATGATAACTGCAGAGGAAGTGAGATCATGTGTGCTGAGTGACTACCACCCCCCTGGGCAGGGTACCTGATACCCAAGGGCTGCTGGTATCAATACTGTGGCTGCAATCAGCAGAGAGCCACGTCCTTAGCAGTTGCTGGACGAGTATTTTCTCCAAAGACTAGTGGAGAACTTCATTCAGATCTGTTAGGAGTGGTGTGATTCTAGCAAGACACCTCTTGTCTCCAAGCCTCAGTTGTACATAGAGATAATAAGTCCCATTGCTCAGAGACAAATGTGAAAGAATTTATGAACAATAAAATGTCATAAAGTGTCACAGTTTCCACTGAAGTAGAGCACACACACACACACACACACACACACACACACACACACACGGGAAACTTAATTCAAGCAGCTACTCAAAGCTCCAGAATGCATATAAGTAAAAACCATTCAGTCTTTTTCCTCCGCCCATTTTACTGATGTGTAATGGACACAAATAAGGAAGTTGAAGAAGGTCATTCAGTCTTATCTAACTTTTAATTCACCCAGGAGTGATACCAACTTGGCAAGGCACAGCTTCCCTTGCGGAAATAAATTTAAAAGGCCCCTGAGCACCGGCAGTGGGTGTCTATGAGGCCTGGATGTAATGCCTCTTCTTAAACCCGGTATGGTGGAGCACACCTGGGATCTCAGCGACGTGGAGGCTGAGGCAGGAGGAGCAGGAGTCATCCTTGGCTACAGAGTGAGTTCAAAGCCCACACAGCCTACGAGAGCCTGTCTTAAAGCAAACAAACAAATAAGTAAGCAAAAACGACTACTTTTATGACAAGCTTGGATTTGGGGTTTCCCAGTCCTCAGATGAGGGGGTTAGGCGGGTCACGGACAAGCACAACTGATGAGGAAGATGAAGGCTGTTTCAAGTGGCTATTGCTGAACACAAAATTCTCTCTCTAAACTGGTGGCTTACAACAACTTTACTTAGCCAGCATGGTGACACACACTCAAGAGACTGAGCCCCACGACCCTCACCTGCCTTCCTGAGGTCCCAGGACTCCTGGCATTTCCCACTGCTGCTTCGCCATCCCCCATCCCCCAGCACGCCTGCTTTCCTTTTTTTTTTTAATTTTTATAGACTTTACTTTTAGAACCAGCTTTAGATGTGTAGAAAAATTGTACAGACAGCTCAGAGGTCCTCTGACTACCCCTACAAGCGTACACACACAGATACAGTTTCCCTAGCGTCAGGATACTACATTTGTCATTAGTTTTTCTTCTTTTGAATTTTCAAAATATTTACTTATTTGAGAGAGAAACCATAGGCACACCAGAGCTTTCTGCCACTTCAAATGAACTTCAGACACATGCACAGTTTTGTGCATCTGGCTTTGTGTGGGTGATGGGGAAGCAAACCCCCAGGCTGGCAGGCTTTGCAACCAAGCACCTTTAACCACTGAGTCATCTCCCTGGGCCTCCTTCGATTTTTGAAAAATTTTGTCTGTTTATTTATTTATTTGAGAGCAACAGACAGAGAGAGAAAGAGGCAGATAGAGAGAGAGAGAAGGGCCCGCCAGGGCCTCCAGCCACTGCAAACGCACTCCAGATGCATGCTCCCCTTTGTGCATCTGGCTAACGTGAGTCCCGGGGAATCGAGCCTCAGACCAGGGTCCCCAGGTTTCACAGGCAAGCGCTTAACCACTAAGCCATCTCTCCAGCCCTCTCCTTCGATTTTTAAAAATATTTTATGAGCGAGAGGGAAAATGGGCACGCCAGGGCCTCTAGCCACTGCAAACAAACTCTAGGTGCATGCACCACCTTGTGCATCTGGCTTACATGAGTTCTGGGAAATCAAACCTGGGTCCTTAGGCTTTGCAGGCAAGTGTCTTAACTGCTGAGTCATCTCTCCAGCCCTCTTTTGATTTTTTTTGAGACAAGGAGTCCTATAACCCAGGCTGGCTTGGAAGTGCTGGGATTACAGTACAGGCATTTGCCACCATACCTGGCTCACATTTGTTATAACTTATCAATATTGATACATTTTTACTAACAAGAGTCCACAATTCCCCAAATTACTACCATTTTGTAACAATAGTGTGGCTCTTTTGTTATAACTGCTGAGTCAATCCTGATGGATTATCATAAGCAAAGTCCCTCGCTCTCATTGGGTTCATTCTTGGTGGTCTACATCCTGTAGTTTTAGACAGTGGATAAGGACATGGATCCATTATTGTCACATCATATAGAGTCATTTCACAACCATACACACGCCCCAGGATCCCGCTCCTGGACACATCCCTCCCTCTCCCTAAATAAACATGGCCTCCTTTTGTAACTTACAAGAGACATCCCATGACTTTGGACATCATTTTTTGTTTTTTGTTTTTTTCACCGATTTATGATCTCACTCTAGGCTAGGCTGACCTGGCACTCACAGTGATCCTCCTACCTCTACCTCCTGAGTGCTGGAATTAAAGGTGTGTGCCACCATGCCTGGCTGTTCTTATTTCTAATTAATATTTTATTTACTTATTTTCAAGCAGAGAGAGAAGAGAGACTGGGTATGCCAGGGCCTCCAGCCACTGCAAATGAACTTCAGATGCACCACTGTGCATCTGGCTTTATGGGAGTACTGAGGAATCGAACCTGAGTTGTTTGTTAAGTTTTGCAGGCAAGCATCTCAACCACTGAGCCACCTCTCCAGCCCATTTTCTGCTCTTTAGAAAGCCAAAATGTTCAGGCTGGATGGACTTCAAAGAAGAGTGTGGATGGCCTGTAGCGGAGACCCCAGGGGATGCCCACCACACAAAGGATGAAATGTCCTGTGTCATCCTTGGACATTCACAGGCCTCGCACAGAGACACTTTCTTTCCAGGTCTCAAGCCCACTACTGGTGTGGGGGTGAAATGCTAGTCCACTATACCAGGAGGGTGTTCCTGCTCTCCTCCACCCACCTAAACAGGTGCAAATGATCAACCCAGTCAATATGACCCGGGCCTGGAGTGGCAGAGCACTGTTGATCTTTGGTTACCAGGCTCCTTGGCACTGGCCAAGGGCCAGTCATTCTGGAGCTAAGCATGCAGTTGATCCAGATCTTGCCAATGTGAGCCACTCCTGTGACCCTTGATCAGGCTTTAAAAAAAAAAAATGAATCATTTTGAGCTGGGTGTGGTGGTACTTGCTATAATCCAGCACTTATGAAGCTGAGGCAGAAGGATTGTAAGCTGGGGGCCAGTTTGTACTACATAAGGAGATCCCACTTCAAAATAGCACTAATAAGGCTGGAGGTATGGCTTAGCAGTTAAGGCACTTGCCTGCAACAATCTAGGTTTGATGCCTCAGGACCCATTCAAGCCATACGGACAAGGTGGCACATGCATCTGGAATTCACTTGCAGTGGCTGGAGGCCCTGATGTGTCCATTCTCTCCCCCTCTATCTCTTTCTCAAATAAATAAAAAAAATATTTTTTAAAAATTTTTTTTATTTATTTGAGAGAAAGAATGGGTGCACCAGAGCCTCCAGCTATTGCAAATGAACTCCAGGTATATGTGCCCCCTTATGCATCTGGCTTACGTGGGTCCTGGAGAGTTGAATGGGGATCCTTTGGCTTTGCAGGCAAACGCCTTAACTGCTAAGCCAGCTCTCCAGCCCAAATAAATTTTTAAAAATAAGAAAATAGAGAGCTGGCTTAGTGGTTAAGAGCTTGCCTGTGAAGCCTAAGGGCCCCGGTTCAAGGCTCAATTCCCCAGGAATCATGTGAGCCAGATGCACAAGGTGGCACATGCATCTGGACTTCATTTGCAATGGCTAGAGGCCCTGGTGCACTCACTCTCTGTCTATCTGCCTCTTGCTCTGTCTGTTGCTCTCAAATAAATACATGAAATAAACAAAAAAATTAGAAAATAGCACTAATATAATTATTGTTCATTTGGAGGTCAGTCTATTCGGCACCTTCTCTAGGATGTCACTCTGTACCAGTTCTCAAATACTGTTCAGATCATGTGACACCTCCTCCCAACTAAAGTCCCCACTGTATTCTGTGCACTCATCAAACATTCCATTTTCTTGACTGCTGGAATTATTGCAGTGTTGGCATATGACCTTTGCCATGCCAGAGAACTCCTCTGGGGCTGATGTGGATGCTGGATGGGGACAAAACTAGAAAGATATGAGAGGCTGCCTTTGCCCCCCTGTGATGACTGTCTGGATATGAAGCAAATACAGAGGCAACAAAACACACACATGAAGAGACTTTTCTTTTTTTCTAGGAAGGGTCTCATTCTAGCCCAGGCTGACCTGGAATTCCCTATGTAGTCTCAGGGTGGCCTTGGACTCACGGTGATCCCCCTACCTCCGGCTCTCGAGTGCTGGGATTAAAGGTGTACGCCAGCACGTCTGGCAAGAGAGATTGTGATAATTCAGTGTGAGCTCCTGTATGTAGCTATGCCTGAAACCATAGCAACCCCGGACTGTTGGCTTTATAAGTCAGTCACTCCAGAGCAGGGGATGTAGCTCAGTGGATAAGAGTGCTTTCCTAACATCCATGAAGTCCTAGGTTTGATCCCCAGCACTGGATGGGGTGGTGTATGCCTGTGGAAGGCAGCAGGATCAGAAGTTCAGAGTCATGATGAGCTACATAGCTAGTTGTAGGCCAGCTGGGCTAATAGAAACCTTGTCACAAACAAATTAATGCATAGACATGTCACTCTACTTTTCGGAGTAAGCCACTGTTCGGTTTGCCTCTGTTCACTGCCATAGGAAGAGTCCTCACCAATTAACTTCTAACCCTAGGTGGTTTGAGCCGGAGCCACTTCTGTGCTCATAAGGGCAGTAATCTTCATCTGCTTCTCCTAATATTTTAGGCACAGACTCCTTCCTACCTGGCGCCAGGCCACAAATGGACACTTTCCTGTCTGGTCCAATCCCCCTTCCCCAGGGCACTAGCCTTTTGGACCTGGTTTCCTTCCTCCTGCTCCACATCTCTGCACTTGTTGTGTGGTTTGCTCCAAGTGCTGCTGCTCATCCACCGTGGCCACATTTCTTTGGCTCAGCCTTCCATGGTGAGGTCTACACCAGCACAGGACTGTTCCCTCTCTCAGAGGTTGTGTAGCTATGGCAACTAAACATATCAGTGGTCAAAGCTCTTAGAATGAACAGGTTGAGCATTTCCTAGGTGTCAGGCAATTGTGTAGATGTTTATGTAATGTTGCATTTGGTTCTCATGCCACTAAGGTAGCTATTTGCACGTGTACCTGCAGATGAGTGAAGCGGTGGAGAGGTTAAGGATGTGCCTGAGGTCACACAGCTAGAATGCGAGGAGGTGGTTAGCTCTGCTGTCAAAGCTCATAATTAGAGCTGGGAGTGGTGGCTGTCGCCTTTGATCCCAGCAAGTGTGCAGTCTGGACTACAGAGTGAGTTCTAGTCAGCTTCTAGGGTGAAACCTTGGTGGTGGTGGTCTTAGCACCAGCAGGGCCCTTCTTTTCAGCCCCAGCATCTCTTCCGGGCCAGGCTGCCAGCCATTGTCTAGGCAGATGACTGCCCTGCTCCGAGTCCCTTTATACAGGCTAGGGGGCTCAGGATTGTAATTCCAAGCATTTGGGAAACTGAGGCAGGAGGATCAAGAATTCAAGGCCAGGGCTGGAACGACAGCTTAGTGGTTAAGGCACTTGCCTGCAAAGCCTAAGGACCCAGGTTTTCCTTCCCAGAACCCATGTAAGCCAGATGCACAGGGTGGCACAAACATCTTGAGTTCCGTTTTTAGTGACTGGAGGCTCTGGCACGCTCAGTCTCTCTCTCTCAATCTAGTAAATAAATAAATAAAAATAAACAAAAAAATTAAATATATTTTTTATTTTTATTTATTTAAGAGTGACAGAGAGATCCTCTTATTGGTTCATAAGTGTGATGATTGGGTGTTCACACCATTGCGTGACGTGTGCCTCCCACTAAACCTTGTTACGCTCTGGCACATAACCCGTCTGACGTGAAGAAAAAAAAAAAAAGACAGAGAAAGGGGGATGGGTGGTGGAGACAGATAGAAAGAATGGGCGCGCCAGGGCTTCTAGCCACTGCAAATGAACTCCAGACACATGCGCCCCCTTGTGCATCTGGCTAAAGTGTCGAACCGGGGTCCTTAGCCTTCATAGGCAAGCGCTTAACCACTAAGCCATCTCTCCAGCTCAATAAAAATATTTTTTAAAAGAGTTAAAGGGGGCTGGGAGGGATGGCTTAGCGGTTAAGGTGTTTGCCTGCAAAGCCAAAGGACCTAGGTTCGATTCCCCAGGACCCACATAAGCCAGATACACAAGGGGCACACGTGTCTGGAATTCTTTTGCAGTGGCTGGAGGCCCTGGCATACCCATTTTTTTTCTCTCTCTCCCACCCTTCTTTCTCTGTCAAACAAACAAATAAATAAAATAAATAAAAATAAAAGAGTGAAAGGCCAGACTAGGTTGCATAATGAGACCGTGTCTCAAACAAAAATGTCTCCAGGATATTCAAGGCATTTTTCTACCATATATATTCTGTGTGAGTTATACATACATATATATATATTTTCTAAGTCTTAAACTAATTTCTGTGTGTGTGTGTGTGTGTGTGTGTGTGTGTGTGTATTGCCTATACACTCTTCTCTTTTTAGGAGCTGATTGTAGACATTTAACTGTTGAGAAACTAAGCAACAAAGAGCAATGCCAGCTTGGCTAAGAGAAAGAAACCGACTGCACTGTGCTCTCAGCATGGCTGCCGTTCTTACGGAATGCAACGCTTCTGCGTGCTTGGGGTTACCTTGGTGGAGGAGAGGCTGGCCTCCCCAGCACCATGAGAATCTGCTTCCTCCAGATACAGGTCTAATTTGCTTTCTTTTGTTGTTGTTGTTTTTGCTTTTTATTAGCATTTATAATTTGTTTTTTATGATTTGTTTTCTTATCCTTTATTTTTTTAAGGACGGCACACAGAGATTTAGGAAACATGCCTTCTGGCACTTTATGTTTATTCTGATTGTAACATATAAGCGGTGGCAAGAAGCAGCCTGGCAGCACGGCAGGCACTTTTCACTCTAGCTGAGCAGTGGCTGACTCTGGCTGTGGGAGCCTGGTTGCAAGTTTTCCTTCAAAGTAGCCATGCTGGTGGTCGCCTTTGCAAGTGGGCTGCTTGCTGCCGGGGCTGCAGTCTTTGTCTGAGAGATAGTGTAAGTTCTCTGGGCTCTCCTCGGAGCTGGGGGAGCTGGAGCCCGAGGGGGAGCCCTTCAGGGCGAAAAGCTGGTACCGCTTTCTCCGGTTCAATTTATAGATGCGAATTCTTTCTTTTTCTGCCTCAGGGTCGGTGAGAATCCCGTCCCAGCGCAGACTCTCATTGACCTGGTTTGGAAGGCTCTCGTCTATTTTGGCAAAGTGGGAAAAACTCATTGCACAGGCGTAGGGAGGGATGTGTTTGTTCTCCTCCTTGTCCAGTCTGGGCTCTGCCCTCGGGCCATGGTCTTTTCTGGGATTTAAGATGTCATAGAGGGACGATGATAGTGTCTGAGGCTGAGGCTGACTCTTCAGGGCTCGAGTGTGATGTTTATCTGTTGAGCAGATGCGGGATTAAGCGTTTGTGCCCAGGACACTGCCTCCCCCCAATCACCAAAGATGTAAGGGGGAAGGCTTCTCTTTAGCCAGGATTCAGATGGCCAAGCCCACTGCCTGTCTCTCCTACTGTCTGTATACTTTAAATCAAGACATTTCTTTTTGGTGGGGGGGGGGGGGCTTTCATCTGTGTCTGTCTCCTCTCTCTCTTCTCCTTTCATCTTCCCTTCCCTTGTTCTACTATGGATTGAACCCAGGCCTGTCTTGACATTTCCTTACTTTCCTATTCCCCCAAGTCTATGTGGTGTTCCCTGCTGACAGTATGAGGTACATCCCACTGTAATTTCTACAATCAAAAGTTACAGCAGGGCTGGAGAGATGGCTTAGCGGTTAAGCGCTTACCCGTGAAGCCTAAACACCCTGGTTTGAGGCTTGATTCCCCAGGACCCACATTAGCCAGATACACAAGGGGGCGCACGTGTCTGGAGTTCATTTGCAGTGGCTGGAGGCCCTGGTGCGCCCATTCCCTCTCTCTCTCTCTCTGTCACTCTCAAATAAATAAATAAAAATGAACAACAACAACCCCCCCCCAAAAAAAAGTTACACCAAAGGCTGGGTGTGGTGGTGCAGGCTGTTAATCCCAGCACTCAGGAGGCAGAGGTAGAAGGATCACCATGAGTTCAAGGCCACACTAAGAATATGTAGTGAATTCCAGGTCAATCTGGGCTAGACTGAGACCCTACCTTGGAAAAAAAAAAGTTACACCAGGGCTGGAGAGACAGCTTAGTGGTTAAGACATTTGCTTATGAAGCCTAAGGACTCACGTTCAACTCTCCAGGTCTCACTATAAGCCAGATCCACAGGGTGACACAAGCACGTAAGGTCACACATGTGCAGGAGGCGCACACGTCTGGAATTCAACTGCAGTGGCTGGAGGCCCTGGCATGCCAATTCTCTCTCTCTCTCTCTCTCTCTCTCTCTCTCTCTCTCTGTGTATCTCTTGCATATACATAAAAAAAAAGGCCAGTATGTTGGGCTTGCCTCAAAAATTAAAAAAAAAAAAAATGGTGCTGGAGAGATGGCTGTTAAGGTGCTGTCAGGCAAAGCCAAAAGATTCAGGTTTGATTCCCCAGTACCCATGTAAAGCTGGATGTACAAGGTGGTGCACATGTCTGGAGTTTGTTTGCAGTGGCAGGTGGCCCTGGTACATCTATTCTCATTCTCTCTCTCCTCTCTCTCTCTCCAACAAATAAATAAAATATTTATTTATTTGAGGGCGACAGAGAGACAAAGAGGCAGATAGAGAGAGGGAGAATGGGCGCGCCAGGGCCTCTAGCCACTGCAAACAAACTTCAGACCGTGTGCCCCCTTGTGCATCTGGCTAACATGGGTCCTGGGGAATCTAGCCTCGAACCAGGGTTCTTAGGCTTCATAGGCAAGCGCTTAACTGCTAAGCCATCTCTCCAGCCCTAAATAAAATAAAAAGCCGGTGCAGGTCTTTAACCCCAGCACTCGAGTCAGAGGTAGGAAAATCACTGTCAGTTCAAGGCCACCCTGAAACTACATAGTGAATTCCAGGTCAGCCTGGGCTAGAGTGAGATCCTACCTCGAAAGACAAAAACAAAAACAAGACAAACTGCCTGCTTTTGCAGGTGCAGAGGGCTTTTTGCCTTACATTCCTGATACATTTCCACCTGAAGAAGTAATTGCAGTGTTCTTATCGCTTCCTTCTCCAGACCACAGCACTGGCATGGAAGACGGCTGCTCCTCGGGCTGCCAGCTCTGTACACAGAACCCAGAGCCTGAGACTTGAGCCCAGGATTAACCACAATGGAGGTCAGATCACTTTACTCAGGGCCAAAGCCATTGAGGTGGACTTCTCAGGTGACAAATTCACTGCACTTTGGGGCAGGTGCATCCTGTCACTGCTGTATACTGTCCTCAGAGTGGGCATTCAGTGCTTTCACCAAGATATCCATGAGAAGAGCTTGGTGAATTGCAGGGACTCTGGTTTGTGGCAGGAGTTAGTGGTATGTGTGTCTGGATGAGAGGGTGAAAGTGAGAGACTAAATCTGTACAGCTATGATTTGCGGGAGGAGGAGAGTCTGTGCATGTGAGTGTATAACAATGTGCGTGTGCGGGCTGAAGAGATGGCCCAGCAGTCAAAAACACTTGCTTGCAAAGCCTGACAGCCCAGGGTTGATTCCCCAATAAAGCCAGATGCACAGGGTGGTGCACGCATCTGGAGTTTGTTTTCAGGGACAAAAGGCACTGGCATGCCCACTGATATTATCTCTCTCCTTGAAAATAAATAGATAAAAATAGTTTTTGAAAGCAGTGTGTGTGTGTACATGATGGGCCACTATGGCTTAGATTCATTGGATGGTGTTACATTGCTATAGGGGGCAGTGGGTGTCGTGAAGACTGTCAGGGGTGACAAGAGGATGTGCTGTGACAAGTATGAAAGTGTCTATGGGGCTAGAGAGCTGGCTTAGTGGTTAAGGCACTTGCCTGCGAACCCTAAGGACCCATGTTCCATCTCTCTCCAGATCCCATGTAAGCCAGATGCACAAAGGTGAGGCAAGTGCAAGGTTGCACATGCCCACTAGGTGGGACAAGCATCTGAAGCTCCATTGCAGTGGGTGAGGCCCTGGCACACCAATTCTCTCTCTCAAAAAAAAAAAACAAAAAAACTCCCAGACCCAGAAAGCCAAGCGCCACATGTTCTCTCTCATATGTGGATCCTAGCTACAGATGACTGGGCTTCTGCGTGAGAATGAAAATACTTAGTAGCAGAGGCCAGTAAGTTAAAAAGGAGACATAAAGGGTAGAGAAAGGAAGGGAGGAGGGTACTTAATAGGTTGATATTGTATATATGTAATTACAATGATTGTAATGGGGAGGTAATATGATGGAGAATGGAATTTCAAATGGGAAAGTGTGGGAGTGGGGAGGGAGGGAATTACCATGGGATATATTTTATAATCATGGAAAATGTTAATAAAAATAAAAAAAATAAGAAAAATAAAAATTAAAAAAAAACTTTAAAAAAGTGTGTATGAAGTTATGAAGTCTTCAGCTGCCTTTTCTTTCTTTCTTTTTTTGGTTTTTCAAGGTAGGGTCTCAGTCTAGCCAGGCAGATCTAGAACTCAATCTGTAGACCCAGGCTGGACTTGAATTCATAGCGATCCTACCTCTGCCTCCTGAGTGCTGGGATTAAAGGCATACACCACCATGCCTGGCTTTTCAGCTGCCTTAAAAAAAAAAAAAATGTTTATCTATTTATTTGAGAAAGAAAGGGGGGAGGGGCAGACTGAGAGAGAATGAGCATGCCAAGGTCTCCAGCCACTGAAAACAAACTCCAAATGCATGTGCTACCTTGTGCATCTGGCTTACATGGGGCCTAGGTTCTTTGGCTTTGCAGGCAAGCACTTTAATTGCTAAACCATCTCTCTTCAGCTTCCCTTTGGTTGATGCGGGATGGAGTCTGCGCAGGATGTTCTAGATGTGTTTACCTGGGAGTAGTTTGTACACAGGACCCACAAGGGAGCAGGGGGACCTTGGGGAGGCAAGAGTCTGTTCCGCTGTGGCAGTGTCAAGTGGTGTCTTGATACCAGGCACACAAGGAGTCAGACATGAAGTAACCAAGGAAAACTGCAGCTGAGCCTTAGTTATTGTGTCTCCTCTGGTCAGAAAACTCCTCTGTGGTTAGACATCTCTGAAGTTACCTTGGAGGCTGTTCCCACTGTATCAGAAACTGAGACGACGGGGCGCTTTTCCACACATGGCCACTAACAAAGGGTCTGAATCCTCAAAAGACCCTGATGTCATCATAAAATAACTTGCAAGCCTAGTGTGGTGGAGCACCCTAGGGAAGCTGAGGTAGGAGGGTTGCCTTGGATTCAAGGACAGCCTCGGGCTACAGAGTGAATTCCAGGTCAGATTGGGCTAGAGTGAGACCCTACGTAGAAAATAATCAATCCATCAATAAATAACTTGCATTGTGGTTCTGACATTCCTCTTTGTGAGCCCTTTTCTACAGTATTATGGGAGGAAATACCCTTAAAGGCAGATCCATGGTTTAGGGTGGAGAAAGGGTCACCTTCCCTCATGAATATGCCACCTATTTCAAAAATATTCACCAAAACTTTAAAATCCATGATGTGGAATCACCCACTGTGCCGCCCTGCAGGGACCCGCCCCCTCCCCACTTTTGAGGCAAACCCCACTCCGATCTCTCTTTGGAATGCGACGTTTTGCTTTGCCAAATAAACCTCTGCTTAAACTGTGTTCTGTACTGAATTTTTAACTTTGCGATGACAGATTTCTAGGCTACTAATGCAGTGTCCTGTTAGATTGGAGGCTTTCTGAATAAAGCACGGGTTTGGGGTTCAATTCCTGCCTCCGCTGGTTTGGCTGCGACTGTGATTTCCGTTTACACCTTCAGGTCGGGGGTGTGGGGGGGGGAGCTGGGCATTTCTGCCCAGAAGGCGTTTGGCACTGCGATCGGAGGGGGGACTAGGGAGTTGAGAGGGCGTGCTTGCGCGTGCGCGTGGTGCGAAGCTAAGTTTCTCACGGGTTGGAGCGCCTTGGGGACGGCGAGCATCTTGCGGGGATTCTGTGCGGGGTGGAAGGACTTCTTGGATGCTGAGGAGCCTCAGCGCGGGTACGCAGGCTCAGAGCAGCGCCGGGGCACCAGACGTCGGGGGACGCCCGTGTCCGCGACGGAGCATGCGTATTGGGTGGAGGCCCCTGTAGGCGGGGCCGAGCATCCCCGCCGCCCTGCGGGAGGGGAGGGGGCACCGGCGGCCCCAGCGGTTTCCGCTCCCCAGGCTGAGGGGCGTTCCTAGGGGACACTCGGGCCTCGGCCTGGCGTCCCAGCCAGCGCTGGGGAGGCGGAGGCGGAGGCGGGAGGATCACTAGCTCGAGGTCAGCTTGAGACCAGTTTCTGAACAGAATCAGCAACAAGGCGGGCCGGGCCGGGCCGGGGAGCGCTCTGATCCTCTTACCGTCCCCCTTGCCCGATCCCTTAGTCTTCTTCTTCTTCTTTTTCTTCTTCACTTTCCGTCGGGTCACTTCCGCGGCGGCGCCCGCGATGGGGGGCAGCCTGGACCCCGGGGAGCCCGCGGCGGCGCCTCGGCGTGCCTCCTCTTCCTCCTCGTCGTCGTCCTCGCCCTCTTCGGCGTACTCCGCCGCCCGGGCCCCGCCGAGGCCCGCCATTCGCCCGCGCGCCCCACAGCGACCTGGGCCTGGGGCAGCGGAGGACCCGCGCCCCGACGGAAACGACGCGTCTCCATGGCGACTGCTCCACACCCACCCCGCCCCGCCCCTGCGCACGGTCCAGAGGGCGGCGCCGGGTGCCGCCGCGGGCCTAGTGCGCATGCGCCTGTCCATCCTCTGGAGAGCCCGCCCAGGGCAAGGGTGGGTAGAGAGGAAGTTCTAAATCGTTGTACACGTCTCCTCCACAACTACCGTCTACAATGCTGGGCGGCCTTGAACCCCTGATTCATTCATTCATTCTTCTCTCTCTCTCTCTCTATCTTTTTGGTTTTCCAAGATAGGGTGTCGCTCTGGCCCAGGCTGACCGGATGTAGTCTCAGGCTGGCCTCAAACTCTCTGAGATCCTCCTACCTCTGCCTCCCCCAGTGCTGGGATTAAAGGCGTGAGCCACCACACGCGGCTCCTTTCTCTCTTTTTCAATTTTATTTTTTTAACTTAAAAAAATTTATTTACCTTATGAGAGAGAAGATTGACATGCTAGGGCCTCTAGCCACTGCAGTTGAACTGCTGACACGTTGCACCACCTTGTACGACATACACATGATCTTGTATGGCCAGCTTTTGTGGGTTCTGGGGAGCCGAACCTGGGTCCTTAGCTTCCCAGGCAAGTACCTTAACTGCTAAGCCATCTCTTCAGCACTAATTTTTATTATTTAAAATGTTTTATATTTATTTATTTATGAGACAGAGAAAGAGAGCACACCAGGGCCTCTAGCCATTGCAAACAAACTCCAGATACAGGCACCACCCTCCACATCTGGCTTGCTTAGGTTCTGGGGAATTGAACCTAGGTCCTTAGGCTTCACAGACAAGTGCTTTAACCACTAAGACTTCTCTCCAGCCCTCTCTCTTTTTTATTTTATTTTTTTCTTGTACCACTTTGTGCATCTGGATTCATGTGGGTACTGGAGAATCAAACCCAACCTGTCAGGATTTGCAAGCAAGTGCCTTTAGCTGCTGAGCTGTCTTTCCAGCACCCTGTCCTGCTTTAAAAATATTTATTTATTTATTTATTTATTTATTTATTTATTTGAGAGAGAGATACAGAATAGGCAAGAGGAGAGAGGGAGGGAAAGAGAGAGAAAGAGAATGGGTGTTCCAGGACCTCCAGCCACTGCAAATGAACTCCAGATGCTTATGCCCCCTTGTGCGTCTGGCTTACATGGGTCCTGGGAATTGAACCTGGGTTCTTTGGCTTTGCAGACAAACGCCTTAACCACTAAGCAATCCCTCCAGCCCCTTGTCCTGCTTTTTAAAATACTTTTTATTATTTATTTTCATGTGTGTGGGGGAGGTTGTGCCAGGGCTTCTTGCAAGTGAATGCCATATGCTTGTACCACTTTTTTCACCTGGCTTTATATGAGTGGCTTGGGAATTGAACCTGTGCTAGGGAAATGAAGACAGGATCCCTGAGACTTGCTGGCTAGCTAGTCTAGTCACATCCATGAGCTCTCTAGGTTCAGTGAGATCTTTTCTCAAAGAACAAAGTGGAGAGCCAGGTGTGGTGGCGCAGGCCTATAATTCCAACACTCAGGAGGCAGAGATAGGAGGATCACTGTGAGTTTGAGGCCAACCTGGGACTACATTTTCTCTTTAAAAACTTTTTTTAGATTTACTTGTTGGGCTGGGAAGATGACTTAGTGGTTAAGGTACTTTCCTGTGAAGCCTAAGGACCCATGTTTGACTTTTCAGATCACAAGTAAGGCTAGATACACAAGGTGACACAAATGCACAAGAATGCATGTGTGCACAAAATGGTGCACATGTCTGGAGTTCAATTACAGTGGCTGGAGGCCCTGCCATGCCAACCCTCCGCCCCCCCTAGCGTACCCATGCACATAAAAAGGCCAGTCTATTGGGCTTGCCTCAAAAATTTTTTTTTAATTTATTTGCAACCAGGAAAAGATAGAAGAAGAAAGACAAAGAGAATGGGCACACACCAAAGTCTCCAGCCACTGCAAACAGATTTCAGATGCATGCAGTACTTTGTGTATTTGCCTTTATGTGGGTACTGGGGATTTGCATCTGGGTCTTTAGGCTTTGTAGGCAAGTGCTTTAATGGCTGAGTGATCTCTTCAGCCTTCTTTCTTCTTTTTCTTCCCTTCCTCTCTCTTCCTTTCCTCTCCCTTCCCTTCCCCTCCCTTCCCTTCCCCTCCCTTTCTTTCTCTTCCCTACCTCCCCTTTCCCTTTCCCTCCCTTTCCTTCCCTTCCCCTTCCTTCCCTTAACTTACTTTCCCTTTCTCCCCCTTCTCTTCCTCCCTCTTCCCTTCCTTCCCTTCCCTTCCCTTTCCTTCCTTCCCCTTCCTTCTTTCCTTCCTTCCTCCCTTCCTCTCTCCCTTTCTTTCTCCCTTCCTCCCTCCCTCCCTCCCTCCCTTCGTTCCTTCCTTCCTTGGTGTATGTAGGGTACATGTGTGTGTTCACGTATGCATGTATGTATAGGACACATGTACTGTGATTCCCCTTTGAAGATCAGAGAACAACTCCAAGTGTCAGCATTTACCTTCTACCTTGCTTGAATCAGCATCCCTTGTTCTCTACTCCGTCCGTCTGCCAGGCTAGCTGGCCTGTGAGTTTCTGGACAACTCTCCTCTCTTCGTCTCCCTGGGATTATCAATGCTAGCACCACTGCTAGCATCATCACCTTACATAGGTTCTGGGGATCTGCACTGAGGTATTCACACTAGTATGGTGTTGTACTCAGGTTCACATCACCCAACCAAGACCTGGGGTGACAGCTGCACGAACTGTTTATTCATACAGCAGCAACAATGAGCCTCTTGTCAATGGGATTTGTCTGTTTTTTGGTTTGTTGCAGCATGTGATTATTATAATTGCTTAAGTTACTAATTTGTGATACGTTTTGCAAAAATAAGTGGAACATTGGTCTTTTATTTGAGCCATCTGAATGGATATGAAGTTATATGATTGTGGCTTGTTGGGTGGCTGTCCTGATGTGTTTCTGGTGCTGGACTTTAGCCCCAGGGCTTCTTGCATGCTGAGCAATTGCTATGCCACCAAGCTACATCCTCCAGACCTCCTTATAGTTTTAAATTCCATTCATCCCCCAGACCTCCCTATAGTTTTAAATTCCTTTCATCCCCTAGACCTCCCTATTGTTTTAAATTCTATACCCTGTTGGCTAAAGATATTGAGCACATTTTATTTTTTATTCATTTATTTTTTTAAGAGCCAGTTGTCTATTTACTTATTTAAGAGAGAAAGATAAAAAGGCAGCGAGAGAGAGAAAGAGAGAATGGGCATGCCAAGGCCCCCAGCCACTGCAAAGGAACTCCAGGCGCCTGCGCCCCCTTTTGTATCTGGCTTATATGGGTTCTGGAGAATCGAACTAGAATCCTTTGGCTCTGCAGGCAGATACCTTAACTGCTGAACCATCTCTCCACCCCCACTTTTTAATTTTGTTTTTCAAGGCCAGGTCTCACTGTAGCCCAGACTGACCTGAAACTTACTCTGTAGTCCCAGGCTTGAACTCACAGCAATCCTCCTACCTCTGCCTCCTGAGTGCTGGGATTAAAGGCATGCACCACCATGTCCAGCTTCTACTTATTCTCTTACTGATGTCTTTTCTAAAAGTAATTTTCATCATTGTATGTATGTATGCATGTTTGTATGTATATGTATGAATGCACTGGGATTTCTTGCTGCTGCAAATGAATGACCACCAGGCTTCATGTAGGTGACTGAGAATTGAATCTGGACTGACCTGCTTTGCAAGCAAACACCTTCAACTACTAAGCCATTTCCCTAGCCCAGATTTTTTTTTTTAAGACAGATTCTCATGTAGTTCAGGCTGACCTTGAACTCACCATGTAGTTCAGCTGGTCTTGAATTCCTGATCCTTCTGTCTCAGCCACCAAATTGCTGGGATTATAGGTGTGAGCCACTACACCAGGTTTAATGGTGTCTTAAAAAATATTTGTGGGCTAGAGAGATGGCTTAGCGGTTAAGGCATTTGCTGCAAAGCCTAAGGACCCAGGTTTGATTCTCCAGGTGCCACGTAAGCCAGATGCACATGGTGGCGCATGCGCCCACAGGTAGTTTGCAGTGGCTAGAGGCCCTGGGATGCCCATTCTCACTGTCTTTCTCTCCCTCTCCCGGTCTCTAATAAATAAATAAAAATAAATCTTTAAAAATTATTTATCTGTGCGTGTGCGTGTGTGTGTGTGTGTGTGAGAGAGAGAGAGAGAGAGCATGCACCAGGGTCTCTTGCTGCTGCAAATGAACACCTGTTCTGCTTGATGTGGGTGGCTTCGAAATTGAACCTAGGCTATCGGGCTTTGCAAGCAAGTGCCTTCTAACAAATAAGCCATCTTCCTAGCCTGTAAATGGTATATTTAGTTTATTACTTACTTGTGAGCTGAGAGAAAGAGAGAGAGAAAAAAAAAAGAGAGAGAATGGGCATACCAGGGCCCGTTGCCACTGCACATGAACTTCGGATGCATATGCCACTTGGTGCGTCTGGCTTCGTCGTGTGGGTGCTAGGGAACTGGACCTGTGCTGGCAGGTTTTACCAGAAAGTGTCGTTTAGCACTGAACCATCTCCCTAGCCCATGGTATTTTTGTTAAGCAGAAATCTTATTTTTTAATTATCATTTTACAATTACAAAATTATTTTAGGCATAATTGGAATATTAAAATCCTAATAAAGCTATTTCATCAATATTTTCTCTCTGAATCCTGCCCAAGGAGTCTTTACCTACCTTTCTACTTTGTCGATAGCATGCTATGTTTTGTTCTAGAAGTTCTGTGATCTTGAGTTTTAAGGTTGGGTCTATGACTTATCTCAAATTAATTTTTAAATAAGATTAGATAGGTATTAACATTTTTCCCCCCAATTAAATTTCCAATTATTTCAAAAACTTCCATTGAGAAGATATTCCTGTCCCCTGATGACTTCATTTAGCACTTGCTTATTATTATCATGTATTAGTTATGCATAATATGTTTCATTATGACATTCTCATATATGTATATAATGTATTTTGATAACATTCACCTCTTATTACTCTCTGTTGTCCCCCTACCACTCCTGCTGATCCCTTTTCTCTTTCTAACCAATCCTCCTTCAATGTTCACAATTTTAAAAAATATTTTAAAAAATATTATTTATTTATTTGAGAGCAACAGACAGAGATAGAGAATGGGCGCACCAGGGCCTCCAGCCACTGGAAGCAAACTCCAGACGTGTGCGCCCTCTTGTGCATCTGGCTAACGTGGGTCCTAGGGAATTGAGCCTCAAACTGGAGTCCTTAGGCTTCACAGGCAATTGCTTAATGGCTAAGCCATCTCTCCAGCCCCTTAAAAAAACATTTTTGTTTATCGTTTGCAAGGAGAGAGAGGGAGAGAATGGGCATTCCAGGGCCTCTAGCTGCTGCAAATGAACTCCAGATGCATGTATCCCTTCATGCATCTGGCTTTACATGGGTACTAGAAAACTGAACTCTGGTTGTTGGGTTTTGCAGGCAAGTGCATTAACCACTGAGAAATCTCTCTCTCTTTTTGTTGGCCTTCTAATTTCATTAGGGTTGCCTATGTGAACATGGGTGAGGGGTTATTTATTGGTGCATGGACAGCTTACTAGTGACCACACCACTGAACAAAGTGTCTCTCTGTCCCCCAGCAGCATTAACTGTCAATAGAGCCTAAAGGATGCCTGAAAACTCCTGAGCCCCTCACTTATCCCCCCACCTTTTTGAGACAAGGTCTTACTTTACAGCCCAGGCTCACTTCCAATTTTACAGTCCTCTTGCCTCAGTCTCCTGAGTACTGGGATTGCAGGAATGTGCCACTATACATTGTTTGATTTAGCACTTTTGTAAAATAACCCATTCATTATACATGTGTGACTCTATTCCAGACTCCTCTTTTGTCCCATTTGTTATGCCTACACCAGTATCACGGTGTCTTGGCTATTTAGCTTTATGGTTAAACCTTGACAGCACATAGTCCAAATCTTCCAACTGGGTTCTATTTGAATATTATTTTGACTGTTCTAACACCTTTGCTTTTCTATATCCATTTCAAATTTTCTTGTCTACTTTTTAAAAATAGCCAGTTGATGGGCTGGAGAGATGGCTTAGCGGTTAAGCGCTTGCCTGTGAAGCCTAAGGACCCCGGTTCGAGGCTCGGTTCCCCAGGTCCCACGTTAGCCAGATGCACAAGGGGGCGCACGCGTCTGGAGTTCGTTTGCAGAGGCTGGAAGCCTTGGCGCGCCCATTCTCTCTCCCTCTATCTGTCTTTCTCTCTGTGTCTGTCGTTCTCAAATAAATAAAAATTAACAAAAAAATAAATAAAGGTGTACACACCACCATACCCAGATTTGCTTTAAAAAAAAAAATAGCCAGTTGAAATTTTGATAAGGATAACATGCAATCTATGAGTTTAGTACTGAGTAAATGACGGTAATTCATGCTGACCCGTGCCCTGCATATGAGGACATGGTGTTTGGTGTAAGGCCCGTCTTCCAGTTTGTGGGTGTACTTAGTCCCTCCACCGGCTGGCACACGACCTGGTATATCCAGGATGGTTCTGCACATAGTGAGTGCCCAGTACTGCCTCCTTGTCTGTCTGCTTCTGTTCCTAGAAGTCAAGTGAAACATAAATGACAAATGTCCTTTGTGCAAATGACCAGCTGCTAGCTGAGGTGTCTGGAGTCTGCTTGCAGGCAGCCTTCTGTCCTCCCTCTGGTGTGTGCAGACAGGGCCTTGGAAGGGCTGGCTGCCCTCCCACCTGCCTTCCCTCCTGGCTGGTCCTCCTTGCCTGAATGCTTAGCTGACTGGAGACAGCGTGGTCATTTCTCTCCTGGCTTCAGCGAAGGTTGCATTGAGGTTGTACGGTGCCAGCTGGAGGGTTATGATAAGAGAGAAAAAGTCACCTCCAATAAAGGGCTGCATTGTATGGATAATTACAACACCCATTTGCAAGGAAAGTGCACAGGTATTTTAATTGTGTCTTCATTTGTTCTTTATTCATGATCTTCCAGCTGGCCTTGGAACTTGCCATCTTCCTGTTTTGGCCTCACAAATGTGGGGATTCGAGGCACAGGCTTCCACATCTGGCTTCTTTCTTTTGAATACTGTATTATTCTCTTTGGAGGATCCCTGAGGCTCACTGGCTGGCTACTCTAGTAGAATAGGTGAGTTCCAGGTTCAGAGACAGACTGTGCCTCAAAAACTAAGGTGGGGCTGGGCATGGTGGTACATGCCTTTAATCCTAGCACAAGGGGAGGCAGAGAGGAGGATTGTCGTGATTTTAAGGCCAGCCTGGGACTGCAGTGTAATATCCAGGTCAGCCTGGGCCAGAGGGAGACCCTACCTTGAAAAAAAAAGGTGGAATATAATTAAGTAAGACACCCAACATCAACCTATGGTATCTATGCATACACACGTGTATGTGTACTTGTGTGTCAATACACCTATGAACATGCATGTACATCACACACACACACACTTAGAGGAAAAGGTCTTTGGCACACAGAGGTGCGTGGCAGGGCTGAGGTGGAGTGGGCTGTCTACTGCAGGCGCTCACCAGCTTCCCTCCCCTCTGCCTCCTGCCTGTGCATGCCCCCTGTTTTGGTTCCTGTGCTATAACTACCTTCCGTCCCCAAGCTCAAAGCAAAATACTGATTCATGGGGTCATTGTGGCAGTCTTAGTCTCTTCTCTAGTGGCATATTTAAGAGGGAACTTGTGGGGTTGGAGAGATTGCTTAGTGGTTAAAGAGTCTGCCTGCAAAGCCAAAGGACCCAGGTTCAATTCCACAGGACCCACGTAAGCCAGATGCACAAGGTGGCACACGCGTCTGGAGTTCGTTTGCAGTGGCTGGAGACCCTGGTGTGCCCACTCTTTCTCTCTCCCTCTCTTTCTCTCTCTGCCTCTCTCTCTCTCTCTCAAATAAATAAGTAAATAGATAGGTAGGTAGGTAGGTAGGTAGATAGATAGATAGGTAGGTAGATACATACATACATACATACATACATACATACATACATAGATGGAATTTGTGGCCCATTTCTGGCCAGTGAGATTTGAAGGACCTCTACTGGAGGCTGCTGGAAAATACTCCCTTTCTGAGCACTGTTGGGTGTGGATATGGTGCCAGGTCAAGGCAGACATCTTGCCATGGTGATGGTGCCACCTGAGGACAAACCTAATGTGTCAAGAGTGAGAGACTGAGAACACTGGTCCTTGAAATAGACCCAAGCTAAGCTCTTGCAGATAGTCACCAGGAATTGTCAAGAAGGGTTGTGTCAGCAACGTTCATACTAGTAAGAGACTACAAGCAGCTATGACAGTCACACGTGGAATATTATACATCAGTGAAAGATGAACTATAAATATTTAAAATATTTTTTAACTTTTTATTTATTTGACAGAGAATGAGAGAGAGAATGGGTGCACCAGGGCCTCCAGCTGCTGCAAACAAACTCCAGATGCATGCACCACCTTGTGCATCTGGTTAACATGGGCCCTAGGGAATCAAACCTGGGTCCTTTGGCTTAACAAGCAGAGGTCTTAACCTCTAAGCCATCCCTCCAGCCCTTGGAATTGAGAGATTTAAGCTGGGTGTTGTGGAACACACCTGTAATCTTAGCATAAGAGGCTTAAGCAGGATTGTGAGTTTGAGACCAACCTGAGCTACATGAGATCCTGTCTCAAAAAACAAAAAGCAAATAATACCAAAAGGATTTGTTGTTGTTGTTTTTGAGGTAGCGTCTCACTTTAGTCCAGGCTGACCTGGAATTCAGTACGTAGTCTCAGGGTGGCCTTGAAGTCTCTGTGATCCCCCTACCTCTCCCTCCCCAGTGCTGGGAGTACACCACCACACCTGGCTCAAAAGGATATTTAAAGGCAGATCTAGTCCTAACTCTATTTTATTCCTCCAAAACCCTTTTTCTTTTTAATTCATTTCTCCACCCCAGCTTCCTGCCAGCAGTCATATGCTGAGAGCAGAAACTGCCCCTCAAGCGACGAAGTTTCCTAGTCCTGAGAGGATGCCAGCCAGACTCCTGTACAGCCCCCCAAACCAGACCTGTCACTAGACTGCAGCCCCGGCCAAAGCTGAAGTTGCATATGGATGTCTCTTATCCTGGCTTTCACTCTTCCCCTCTATGATCCTGAAGCCTTGTCAGCAAGGAGATCGTGTTCTAGATCTAATGTCTTCCACTCACAGCCTGACCTAACAGAAATAAAACTTTTCTGCCTTTCTTTCCCCTCCTCTCTTTTTTAAATAAATATTTTATTTAGTTATTAGAGAGAAAGAGAAACAGGAAGATATATATAAAGAGTCAATGGGAGCACCAGGGCCTCTAGCCACTGCAAATGAACTCCAGATGCATGTGCCACCTTGTGCAGCTGGTTTATGTGGGGAATCGAACCTGGGCCCTTAGGCTTTGCAGGCAAGCGCCTTAGTTGTTAAGCCATCTCTCTAGTTCTCTCTGTCTCTTAAGTGGATTGTAGGGGTGATGGGTTAACAGACCTGATATGGCCCTGGGACAAGGACTGAGCAATGATACACCTTGGAAGCATGATGTTAAATGAAACGGGGAGCTTCAGAGAAAGCTGTAGCTGCATGTTGGGGTGACTAGTCAAAGAAGAAGCTGTTCCAGGCACCAGATCCAGAGCTAAGAAAGACGGGGACCCTTTCAGTGGCCATGCCAAGAGTGTGTTATAAGGGTGGCACTGCGTCGAGGGAACAGAAATGCACATTCTGTGGTAACTCTGAGGGTTATGAGCAAGATCCAGGGCCACATCCTCAACTCTGCAGCCTCATGAGTAATTGTTTGGGATGTGGAAATGGGGCAAAAGAGAAGACTGGGCATTCTGCATGAGATGCTGCGTGTTGTCCTGCTAACTATTGGAAATTACCTGGTTCTATGTGTGCGCACCTTGGATTGTCTGTCCAATAACTAGGCTATTTTACAGCCCCATAGTTTTGGCAGTTGAGCTGTGAAAATATTACAGACATACAGATCATTCTTACCTACAGCAATGCAAATGATTTTGTCTAGTAAAGATATAATTGAGGAGTGCATGTCTTTGATGCATGTGGTTTATGTCTCTAATCCCAGCACTTAGAATGCAGAGGCAGGAGAATATCCAGTTTGAGGGTAACTCATCAAGACCCTGTCTCAAAAGATTAATAGTAATAATAAAAGACACATTGTTCTTCAGTGTAGAAAAATGTAACCCCTGCCAGGTATAGTGGTTCATGCTTATAATTCTAGTACATGGGGGATGGAGGCAGAAGGATCAGGAGTTAAAGTTTACCCTCAGCTACACAGCAAGTTCAAGGCCAGCCTGGATAACAGGAGACTGTATCTCAAAGACAAAACAAAACAAAACAAAAAAAAAACCAAAAAAAAAAAAAAAGAAAAAGAAAGAAAGAAGGAAGGAAAGAAAGAAAAGCTAGCCACAAACATTACATTTTAATTTATTTAAAAAAGTGTTTTTCAATTCAAGGTTTTACTGTAGCCCAGGCTGACCTGAATTCATTCAATAGTCCCAGGCTGGCCTTGAACTCATGGCGATCCTCCTACCTCTACCTCCCGAGTGCTAGGATTAAAGGCGTGCACCACCACACCTGGCCACAAACATGACATTTTATTGCATCGTAAGATATTAAGAATATTCACAGGTGGGCATGGAGGCACTTGCCTTTAATCCCAGCACTCGGAAGGTGGAGGAAGGAGGATCAACTGTGAGTTTGAGGCCAGCCTGAGGTTACATAGTGAATTCCAAGTCAGCCTGGGTCCTGGGCTATGGTGAGACCCTACCTTGAAAAGCCAAAAAATAGCGGGGCAGGCAGAGGTAGGATAGCCGTGAGTTCAAGGCCACCGTGAAACTATATAGTGAATTCCAGGTCAGCCTGGACCAAAGTGAGACCCTACCTTGAAAAACAAAACAAAAAACAAAAACAAAACAGAACAAAACAAAAAAGGAAAAAGCAGTTGATGGGAGGAAAGGTTTTATTTTTGGCTCATAGTCTCAAAGGAAAGCTTCGTGATGGCAGAGACAGAAAACTAGATATCACCTCTGCCACAGCAGGTGGACAACAGCAGCAGGAGAGTGTGCCAAGATCTGGCAAGGGGAAGCTGGCTAGAACACCCCAAAGTTTGTCCGCAAAATTACACGTCCTCTAGCAAGTCTCCACTTTCCAAATCGCCATCAGCTGCAGAACATATGAGTTTATGGGAGACATCTTATTCAAACCACCACATCTATACATATGTATATGTCTGGATAGACTTTACAGTGATGTTCACTGCCCAATAGGGGAAATGGTGGTATTTTCATTATATATATTTCTTCATTAATACAAAGGGTTCAATAAGATTTTTCATCTGAGCCATGAGTTGACCATTTTAAAAACTGTAATTAATGATTTTTTAAAAATATTTTTATTTATTTGAGAGAAATAAAGAGTTAGAGAGAGAGAGAGAGAGTGAGGGAGAGAGAGAGAATGGGCATGCCAGGGCCTCCAGCCACTGCAGACGAATTACAGACACATGTGCCACCTTGTGCATCTGGCTTACATGGGTCCTGGAGAATCAAACCTGGGTCCTTTGGCTTTGTAGACAAACACCTTAACCACTAAGCAATCTCTCCAGCCCCTTGATTTTTTTTTAAGACAAGGTCTTGCTGGGTCATGGATGGGGCTCAGGCTGGCCTGGTGCTCTGGGTCTGGTATCCCAGCTGGCCTCAAACTCTTGATCCTTCTTCAGCCTCTAGAGTGTTGGGGTTATAAGCATATGCCATAATGCCTGGCTTGATAACTATTTTAGCACAGAAATAAAATACTTTATTACCAGCTTAGAGAGATAGCTTAGTGGTTAAGGCATTTGCCTTTGAAGCCTAAAGACCCATGTTTGACTCCCCAGATCCCATGTAAGCCAGATGCACAAGGTGATGCAGATGCAAGGTTGCACATGTGCACAGGTGGTGCACATCTGGTGTTTGATTACAACAGCTGGAGACCCTGGTGTGCCAATTCTCTCTCTCTCCCTCTCCCTTGCTCTCTTTTTCTCACTTTCACTCTCAAAAAAAAGTTGGGGCTGGAGAGAAGGTTTAGTGGCTAAGGCACTTGCCTGCAAAGCCTAAGGACCCATATTTGACTCTCTAGATCCCACATAAGCCAGATGCACAAGGTGAGGCAAATGCAAGGTCACACCTGTCCACTAGGTGGTGCAAGTGTCTGGAGTTCAATTGTAGTAGGTGAGGCCCCGGTGCACTAATTCTCTCTCTCTGTCTCTAAAATTAAAAAATAAAAATAAAAACTTTATTACCTTACTTGAAAAAATTAGTTAGGAGCCTGGTGTGGTAGTGCACGCCATTAATCCCAGCATTTGGGAGGCAGAGGCAGGAGGATCATCGGGAGTTTGAGGCCACCCTGAGACTACATAGTGAACTCCAGGTCAGCCTGGACTAGAGTGACACCCTACCTCGAAAAACCAAAATAATAATAATAGTTAGGATGGTTGTGAACACCTGTAGTTGAAACTACTCACAAGGCTGAGGCAGAAGGATCACTTGTAGCCACAAATGCAACAACCTGGGCAACACTATGAGATCTCCATCCCAAACAGACAATTTTTTAAAAATTTATTTATTTTTTATTAACAACTTCCGTGATGTGATTGTAAACAATATCCCATGGTAATTCCCTCCCTCCCTCCACTTCCCCCTTTGAAACTCTATTCTCCATCATATCCCTCCCCATCTCAATCAGTCTCCTCTTATTTTGATGTCATGATCTTTTCCTCCTCTTATGATGGTCTTGTGTAGGTAGTGTCAGGCACTATGAGGTCATGGATATCCAGGCCATTTTGTGTCTGGGGGTAGCATGTTGTAAGGAGTCCTACCCTTCCTTTGGCTCTTACATTCTTTCTGCCTCCTCTTCCTCAGTGGACCCTGAACCTTAGAAGGTGTGATAGAGATATTGCAGTGCTGAACAGACCTCACAATTTTTTTCTTTCAGTTTTTTGAGGTAGGGTCTCACTCTAGACCTGGAATTCACTATGTAGTCTCAGGGTGGCCTCGAACTCACAGTGATCCTACCTCAGCCTCCCGAGTGCTAGGACTAAAGGCATGCACCACCAAGCCTGGATAACACTTCTTTTCCCTTTCTTTTCCTTTCCTTTCCTCACCTCGCCTTGCCTTGCCCCTCCCCTCCCCTCCCTTCCCATCCTATCCCTCCTTCCCTCTTTCTTTCCTTCCTTCTCCCTCCCTCCCTCCTTCCCTCCCTCCCTCCCTCCCTCCTCCCCCTCTTCTTTCCTTCTTTCTTTCTTTCTTTCTTTCTTTCTTTCTTTCTTTCTTTCTTTCTTTCTTTCTTTCTTTCTTTCTTTCTTTCTTTCTTTCTGTCAGAGAGAATGGGCACACCAGGGCCTCTAGCCACTGCAAACGAAGTCCACACACATGTGCCACCATGTGTATCTGGCTTATGTGGGTTCTGGGGAATTGAACCTAGGTGCAGGCAAGCACCTTAACCATTAAGCCATTTCTTCAGCCCAAGATAAACAATTTTAATTTAGCTTCTGTTTATTCATCTGGAAAATACTTCTGACCCCAAAGAAGTGTGTTAGGAAGTGGGCAACTCAGAGAGAGCAGCTGTTTGCTTCCTCTGTCAAGCCAAGTTCCTTGAGGTCAGAGCATGTGACATGTTAATCTGTGTCCTCACTGTGAGCCCAGATCCTGGCATAGCACTCATGTACTGTGAGTGAATGAATGAACAATGAATGAACTACTGGTCATAACTCTAAGAGCACCTATACAAGTGTATCCCTGTGTGGCAGATGAGGAAACAGACTCAGAGATGCAAAGTGACTTGTTTAAACTCTCAGTGTTCGCTAGCCATCACCGTGGGCCTGGAACCCACGGTGTTATGGGAGATGGAACCCCAAACCTCACCAATATTCAGCATGCTCCCTACCCCTGAGCTCCCCACACAGCTCCCACTTCTGCACAGCCTGCATAAGGACAAACAGAGTTTACCATGATACTCACTGACCAACCTGGGAGCCGGTGGTATTGCACTTCCTTGTTTACACTTGCTCCCTGTGGTCTCTGTGACTTCTGTGGTTACAAGCAGGTGAGGGCTGAGGCTCCTTTTTCTAGGAGGATCATATTTCTCACAGCTTTGTGCCTTCCTGCTGCCCATGCAGCCTGGGTCCCCACAGCTGCTTGTTCTCTTTCCCAGGCACGGTCCTGCCCAGGCTGCCAATGTCTTCCTCAAGGCAGGCAGGCCGCATCCAGTCCTCACTAGCTTAACCTTGGACTTGGGCCAGGAGAGTCTCTTCCCCAGGTCTTGGGCCTCACAGGGTCTTGCTCAGCCTCAGCTTCAGTGACCTCTCCCTAAGGGACAGGAAGTCTTTTTTTTTTCTTAGTTTTTTGAAGCAGGATCAGCCCAGGCTGATCTGGAACTCACACTGTAGTCTCAGGCTAGGCTTAAATTCATAGTGATCCTCCTACCACTGCTTCCTGAGCGCTGGGATTAAAGGTGTGTACCACCACACTCCTCCTCCTCCAGCCCAGGGACAGAAATTCTGTAGAGTCAAGGGTCTTTCCTCTCTTTCCCCCTGGACCTTGAATTGCTTATCCAAATGGTCCTGACCCCTTTCCACGTTCTACCCTCCTGGGCTTCTCCCAGACCAAGGGCAGCATGGAGGGAACCTAGATAGGCAGGCCAAGGCCTTCAGATTTGTGCACTCGCAGGATGGGTTCGGGATAGAGCTGGGAACAGAGAGAGGAGGGGCAGCCTGTAGGCTGGCACACAACCCCAACAAGCCTGAAATTCAAAATAGCAATCTGGCCTTCCAGATTGCTATGGAGGTATGTCTGTCAAGGTAGGAACATGGTACATATTTTACTTAACACTCTGTCAATTTAATTTATAACATTTAATATTTACACATATGGTGTGTGGGTCTCTGTGTCTGCTCTTGCCCCTGGCTTTGGAACTGTTAAGAGAAAGCTTGTTATTTCTCTCCCTCCTCCTTTTAGGCCCATTCCAACCACCTCCCGAGCTTTATTTCATACCTCACATACCTTTTTTTAAAATTTTTATTTTATTTACTTGAGTGACAGAAAGAGAAAAAGAGGCAGAGATAGAGATAGAATGGGCAAGCCAGAGCCTTCAGCCACTGCAAACAAACTCCAGATGCATGCGCCACCTTGTGCATCTGGCTTATGTGGGTCCCGGGGAATCGAACGTGGGTCCTTTGGCTTTGCAGGCATGTGCCTTAACTGCTAAGCCATCTCTCCAGCCCCTCACATACCTTTTTAACAAAAGGAAATGATAAAGATAAGCCCAGTTAGATGAATTGCACCCTATCCATATGGCAGAGACTGCCTGGCAGCTTCTAAAAGAAGCAGTCAGCTTGGTGTAGGCTGCTGGGGAGCGTCATCTAGAAGGAGTGTTCCGGGAAAAGGTGATGTGTGGGGCAGCATAAGGCTTGCTGACGCCTTCCACCCTCTTGTCCCCTTCCAGTTCTTCCAACGTGCTGACACACCTCTCAGCTCAGCTCCTGGTATCTCTTGCTCTCTCCCTTCTGGAACTGTTGTGTGTTTTTTGTGATTCTGGGGGTGGCAGCCAGGGCCTTATGGGTGCTAGGCAAGCTCTCTGCCCCGAGCTGCAGCCGCAGCCTGCTGAAACGTTTTTGCCCTGGCTTTTGTTGCTCCATTCAGATGTCACCTAATCATAGGGGTCCTCCTTAACAACATCCCCTACAAGTTCAAGGCTATCCTGGGCTCATGGTGGGTCTCAGGTCATCCTGGGCTACAGTATAGTAGCCTGTTTTTTAAAAATTATTTGCAAGCAAGAGAGAGAATGGGCACTCCAGGGTCTCTAGCCACTACAAACAAACTCCAGATGCATCTGCCACTTTGTACATCTGGCTTTATGTGGGTACTGAGGAATCGAACCCTGGTCGTTAGGCTTTGCAGGCAAGCATCTTACTTGCTGAGTCATCTCTCCAGCTCCCTGTTCCTTTTGCAAAGTAAGTAGCAAAAGAATACAGTGGTCAAGTCCATGGACACAGAAAGCGGATTTGTGTTTAGGGCATGAGGGGAGTGATGGTTATGGACATGATTATTCTCATATTAGTTAACGTCTTCAGAAAAACAGAGCCCATTCTCTCTAAAAGAAAGCTTATTATGGGAGTTGGCTCAAGTGATTAGAGAAGACAACAGGCCTCATGACCTGCCCCCTGCAAGCTTGAGAACCAGGGGAGCTGGTAGTTTATGCAACCCATGCTCCAAGGCCCAAGAACCCATGTCACGGGTGCACTAGTGCCACCTACTCATACATTCCATAATGGTCAAGTGGGTGGTGTTTGAATTTTTGTCTCCATTAAAAAAAAAAAGGGCTGGAGAGATGTCTTAGTGGTTAAGGTGCTTGCCTGAGAAGCCTAAGGGCCCATGTTCAACTCTTCAGATCTCAAGTAAGCCAGACGCCACAATGTGAGGCAAACGGGCAAAGTCGCACATGCACACAAGGTGGCACACGCATCTGGCATTCGATTACAGTGGGTGGAAGCCCTGGCATGCCAGTTCTCCCATTCCCGCTCTCACTGCCTCACATAAAAAAAAAAAAAAGGGGGAGACAGTCTGTTGTGCTTGCCTCAAAATTTTTTTTACGTTGAAATAATTAAAAAACACATAAAAGTGTATATATATATATGTTACAAGGGGGCTGGGAAGACGGCTCAGTGGTTAAAGGCACTTGCTTATAAAGCCTGACGGCCCAGGTTTGATTTCCTAGTACCCACATAAAGCCAGATGTACAAGGTGGCACATATGTCTAGAGTTCATTTGCAGTGGTAGGAAGCCCTGGTGTGCCCATTTCCTCTCGCGTTCTCTTTCTGTTTCTACTTGTAAATAAATAAATAACAATATAAAATATATGTACCACACTTTGCACAAGTGTTTAAAGCACACAAACTGGTATTATATTCGGTTTGAGGATGCACAGGTATGTAGTGAAAGGATAAAAAAATGCAGAGCAACTAGAAACCCTGCATTCTTGTTTGATTTGAGATGAGGTTGCACATGCTGGCCTTGAACTTGTGATCCTTCTGCTATGTAGCCAGGCCACCTTTGAACTCTTAGAAATCCTCCTGCTTCACTTCACTCCTACTTCACCCTCCCCAGTCCTGGAATTAGATAACAGGTGTGTGCCACTATGTCTGGATTTTTATTATTTATTTTTTTCCAACTTTTCATTAGGATCCTCTTATGGTTTGGATTTTTGTCTCACCCCCCTTAAAATTTATATGTTGAAATCCTAACACCCCATACCTAATCTGATCATACTGATTCATGATCTTTGAGGGCGTAGTGAAAGCTGTGTGCTGTGAAGTACACCATTAACCCCAGCTCTGTGGAGACTAAGGCTGGAAGATCGTCAGAGCCCAGGAGTGTGAGAACAATCTTGGCAGCATGGAAAGATCTGGTTTCAAGAAAGAAAAACACGGGCTGGAGAGATGGCTTAGTGGTTAAGGTGTTTGCCTGCAACGACAAAGGACCCAGGTTTGATTCCTCAGGATCCATGTAAGCCAGATGAACAAGGAGGCACATGCATCTGGAGTTCATTTGCAGTGGCTGGAGGCCCTGGTGTACCCATTCTGTCTCTCTCTCGTAAATAAATAAAAATAAAATATTTTGTTTTAAAGAGAGAAGAACAAACAAGTAATAAAGTCACTTGGGTGGTCCTGAGTCATAAGAAGAGAGACACAGCCACACGGAAAAGACAAGGGAAAAGCAGCTATCAACAAGTTAGGGAGACAGAAACCAGCCTCTTGACCCCTGCACCTCCCAGACCTCCTGACTCAAGAGGTGGCAGCTACTACAACCCTATTTAAGCCATGCTATGGCCCTGTCTGTGTCTCATGTCCCCTTCTGCAGGCCTCCCTTGTGGAGGCCCTAGACAGCAATGCAGCTCTTTTGTCCTCTGCTCCACCTCACGCTCGACCATGGCTTTACTTCGCTGTTTCCTGCTCTCCACTTGATACCTGGCTCACCCTGTGACTTCCTGGTATGTCTAGCCACCACAGCAGAGCAGCCTAAAAAGAGCACAATGGCCCGGAGATCTGTTGTGTTTAGAAGGACTTGCTATCACTGTCATTTCTGCCTATCTTCCGATTTTGACATTTTCAAAACTCAGCTCTCAGGCCCCGGGCCAAGAGCATGCAGGAGCTGGGGCTCTGGAGGAGACGTGGGCAATGAGAACGCTATGGATGACCAAGGCCTGGTGAGGAGGTGCCTGGTGGTTCCTTGCAGGCTGCCTGGATTCCAGGCCCAGTTCTGCTACTCATTAGCTGTGTTGTAACCAGAATTTTTAGTGCAGCCAACAGTCTAGGCTTAGGTACCTCATCCCCTACCAATTAAATATTTATTTATTTACTTACTTATTTTCAAGGGGGGAGAGAGAGAGCACCAAGACTGCTTGCCACTGCAAACAAATTCTAGATGGATGTGCCCTTTGTGCATCTGGTTTTATATGAAATTGAACCCGCAACATCAGGCCGTGCAAGCAATGCCTTAAAGTGCTGAGCCATCTTCCCAGCCCCTCATCTCACAACCACTTAAAGGAAGGGGGCTGGAGAGATGGCTTAGTGGTTAAGATACTTGCCTGCAAAGCTTAAGGACCCAAGTTTGACTCCCCAGTACCCACGTAAAGCCAGGTGCACAAGATGGTGCATGCATCTAAAGTTCATTTGCAGTGACTAGAGACCCTGATGCACCCATAGTCTCTCTCTCTCTCTCTCTCTCTCTCTCTCTCTCTCTCTCTCTCTCTCTATCACCCTCTAATAAATAAACAAATAACATAGTATATATGAAAGGATTAATGTTGAAAAAGATTTAATCAATGTGGCACATTGACAAGATGATCAGATAAAGAAGTTCAGTGACCCCCAAGTCCATATTCAGAGTTCTGACATGAGCTTTAGGTTTTAGAGGAAGAATTGGGGCAGGGGACAAGAGGTATATGAAATTAAGCCATCTTGCTTGATGTGAGGTCTAGGTGATCACTGCCTCAGTTCTGGTTCTGTAGGCGGCTCAAGGAGTGTCAATGAAGGGGGCAGGCTGCTCTCACGCGGTCACACCTGTTCCGCATAGCAGCCTTCACATCTGTGCCTTAGATAACTGCCCTGCCCGCCTTTGGGGATTGGCCCATTGTTGTATAGCGAATTCCTCCCAGTTGAAATATTCCCTCCTGAAGGGAGGAGGGAGACTCAGGAGGAAGCCTGGGACAGCCAAACATTAAAAGATCACAGGAGCACTCCCCAAGATGGTCGGAGCAGTGCATGACTGTTGATGGACAACTCTGACCAGTGTTATGTAGCTGTTTTCTCTGAATTGAAGCATTCCATCCCTGGAAGGAGGAGGGAGGCTCAGGTCAACAACATCTGGGAAAGCTAAAATTTACAAACTCCACTCTAGAGCTGGAGAGATGGCTTAGTGGTTAAGGCACTTGCCTGTGAAGCCTAAGGACCCAGGTTCGATTCTCCAGGTCTTACGTAAGCTAGAAGCACATGGTGATGTATGCGTCTAGTTTATTTGCAGTGGCTAGAGGCCCTGGTATGTCCATTCTCTCTCTCTCTCTCTAATAAATAAATAAAAAATAAATCTTGAAAAAAAAAACTCCACTCTATATAATGCGTAAGCAACTGCTTGGGGATTGGAGAGTGTCTCACCAGCCAGCAGAGCTGCCCACAAGTCACGCAGTGTGCTAACAGATGCAGCTTGCGTGAGTGGCCACCTAATACGGTGTCTGTGGCGCAGCTGCCTGTGAGTCACCCCTGCTCCTGTAAGCAAGCCCTCATCCCATTCTCTAAGTGACCCCAATAAACTCATTGGTTCACTAAAGCTCATTGTTGGTTCTTGGGCTCCATCCTGTGATGGAAAATTCCCAGAACTAGAATATCTAGTTTTCTCCCTAAACTGAAACTTTCTCTACCTCTACTCTCTTCCTACTAATGGGATCAATAAGAGTGATTCCCAGTCCCCCCTCTAATGGGGTTAGCTAGCTGAAAAACTTTCTACCTTAACCACCCCACTTCCTTCCTTTAAGTTCTCTATAACTACCCCAGTCTGTGAGTGGACTGTGGGTGTGGGATCTGCCAGGGAACACCCCCTTCTGCAGGGATCTACTCCATATAAACCCCATGTTGTTGAGTCACCCTCCCTTGCCTTTATTTTCTGGGCCAAGCTTGTTTCTTACACTGGCTTTGAGCAATCATACTTTGGTCTGTAGTCTGGGCCCTCTCTGGGATCAGTAGACAGGCATTCTTGTCTCCCCAGAGAAGGAGTTTCACGTACATAACATCTGCCCTTGGAGGATCCCTGTTTTTTAGGGGTCCTTTCTGTCTTTTATCAAGGTGTTTATTGGTCAGTGCTGTTGTACCAAGGGTGACTGCAGGCTTAGGACGATAACTGAAAAATCCAGGCCTTTATCTTGTAAGTCACTTTGTGGGTACAAGTGAAGTCAATGCTTTATGATTTTTATTTTATTTTATTTTATTTCTTAGCAAAAGCAGCTTCTATGTGCCTGTTATAATAAGACTTTGAGAAACTTATGTAACCTTCTTGTACCTCAATTTTCTCATTGTTTTAAAAAGCTGGGATGAAACACCTGTAATCCCAACAGAGGAACTGCCACAATTTGAGACCAGCCTGGGCTAAATAGCAAGTAATAGAGGCCAGCCTGGGCGACATAGCAAGACCTTGCCCCAACAAAAACACATCAAATAAATACACAATCCTGATAGTAAGAGCAATTACGTCCCAGAGTTGTTGAGGGGCTTAAAGGTGCTATTATCTGAAAACTCTGCATTGTTCCTTGGGCTCATGTACTGCTGTGTATCTTGCCTTCCCTGCATTAAGATAGTGTGGCCTGAGTGCCATATTGGTGGGGAGACAGTCTCAACTCTTGGCTGATAGTAAGGGATGATTTTTGGTCCTTAAAAAAGAAAATTGGGGCTGGAGAGATGGCTTAGCAGTTAAGCGCTTGCCTGTGAAGCCTAAGGACTCCGGTTCGAAGCTCGATTCCCCAGGACCCACGTTAGCCAGATGCACAAGGGGACACACACGTCTGGAGTTCGTTTGCAGTGGCTGGAAGCCCTGGTGTGCCCATTCTCTCTCTCTGCCTCTTTCTCTGTCTGTCGCTTTCAAATAAAATAAACTAAAAAAAATAAACAAAACAAAAAAAGAAAATCAATTTTTTTGTTTTGGTTTTTTGAGGTAGTCTTGCTCTAGCCTTAGGCTAATTTGGAATTCACTAGGTAGTCTCAGGCTGGCCTTGAATTCACAGCAATCCACCTACCTCTGCCTCCCTAGTGCTGGGATTAAAGGCATGCGCCACCACACCAGGACACAAAAACAAAACAAAACAAAAAAATCAAAATTTCAGTTTGTTCTGTGCAGATTGCCAAAGCTAGTGATGGTGACTCCTGTTGTCCAGGCCAGCCTCCAGCACCCAACACCTGTGTGCTTTCCCGAGGACTTCGGCTTGTGAATGCAATGAGCCAGCCCAAGGATGGGTGCCTGGGCCTTCTTGAGTGAGTCCCCTTACTGTGGCGTGTTGGAATGGCATCTGTTACCCTCTGGGCAAGCCTGAGCAAAGCCTCCTGCCCCAGGCTAGATGTCAAGGAAGCTTTGCCTGAGACGCTCACAGAGGCGGGCTGGGGGGGGAGTGTTGAGCAGGAGGGTCTGCATGAATAGGCTCCGCCCCACACCTAGACCAGCGAAGGAGACAGGACTGGGCATTCCCAGTGTTGCCAGGGCACTGAGCCCACAACAGCAGCACCTAGCGCGCAAGGTGACTTGTGAGGTTGACCTGATAACAGCTACAGAAAGCCACCTCCAGGGCCTGTGCATGAAGGCAGCGGGCTGTCTGGGTCGTTTCCGGGACGCTGTTTGCACAGCTCCTGCTGCACCATGTGTTGTGAAAAGGAAGCTGGGGCCTCTTCAAACCTCAGTTTCCTTGAGAATGCTGCCTACTGGGCTCACCGCGGCAGCCCCCAAGGTTGTTTCGGGAACTGTAAGATCTAAAGGTTTCATCCTGCAATGGTTGCTATTGATTTACGTTCCTGCCCCGACAGGGGGCCGCCAAAGGGCCTCTCCCTCAGATCAGCGGAAATCTGACCGGCGCCCAGCGCCTGTGAGTGAACGGAATCGGGCCTTGCAGGCTGACCGCTGAGGGGTGACCGTCGTGCTGGCTGGCCCCTGCCAGCTGCTATGTGATTGAGCCCTGCAGGCTCTTGGTCCCCAGGCAGAGAGGGCACCCCGAGGCTCCCACACCCCAGGAACATTCCTGGAAAGTGTTACGAGAAGCAAAGCTGAAGGCCTGTTGTGGTGGTGCATGCCTGCACTTGGAAGGTGAAGGCAGGAGGATCTAATTCAAGGTCATCCTCAAGTGTATAGCTGGAGTTTGAGGCCAGCCCGGGCTACATGAGACTCACAAAACAAAACAGCAACAACAAAAAAACCTCAAACAAACTAATAAACAAGAAAAGACTTGAGCCTGGTGGTGCAGGCCTGTAATCCCAGCTGTTTAGGAGGCTGAGGCACAGCAATCACAAGTTCAAGGCCTGCCTTGGCAATAGTGAGTTCAAAGCCAGCCTGGGTAACTCAGTAAAAATAAAACTGACGGGCTGTGAAGATAGCTCAGTGGAGATACAGTGCTTGCCTTGCAAGTGTGGGGACTTGAGTTTGGGTCTCCAGGACCCACGTAAAGCTGGACCCAGCCGCACATGTCTATAATCCTAGCCTCCCTATATCAAGGTGGGAGGTGGAGAGAGGCGAATACCTGAAAGCTTGAAGGCCAGGTAAGGGTAAGCAACAGGAGCCATTGCCTCAAACAGCATGGAAGGTGAGGAATGGGTGTCCTCTGACCTTTATGTGTGCACGCACGCACACGCAAGAAATTTAAAAGTTAAGCAAAGGGAGGAAGAGCTGAATCTCCTTTATTGGAAAAAACACTGATTTGAAGTATAAACATACTCTGAGCTAGACACATGAACAACCAACGCCCATCTTCAGCCAACAGCCCTGTGGTGACGCGTTGCCCCAGCAGCTCTGGAGGCGCCATGCTTGTGGGTCCTGTTTCCCGTGATTCTTTTCTGGGCTCATGCATCTTTAGGCTGCCTTATGTCTTCCCTTACTGGGTGTTCGTTACCCACCCAACCTTTTTGTTAAAATTTTTTATTTAAACCGGGTGTGGTGGCGCACGCCTTTAATCCCAGCACTTGGGAGGTAGAGGTAGGAGGATCACCATGAGTTCAAGGCCACCCTGAGACTACATAGTGAACTCCAGGTCACCCTGGGCTAGAGTGAGACCCTACCTCGAAAAAAACAAAAAAACAAAACAAAAAAAAAGATTTATTTATTTGCAAGGAGGGCGAGAGAGGGAGAGAGAGAGAGAGAGGGCATCTTGCTGCTGCAAACAAACTCCGGATTCATGTGCCACTTTGTACATCTGGCTTTATGTGGGCGCTGGGGACTTGAACCCGGGGCTGTCAGTCAGGCTTTGCAAGCAGGTGTGTTAGCCACTGAGCCATCTCCTCAGCTGCTACCCAGCCACTGTTTTTGTTTTTTTTTTGGTACCCAAACCTTAACCTTGGCCTGTGATCACTCTGAGGCTTTCTCAGCATGTTAGAGGAATGAGCCCACCTCACCACTGCCCACCTCTTTTCCACAGCCTGGGGTCTAGGGGCTCTTTGGAGCCCAAGTTCCAAACAGACAGCTGTGGGCAGACAAGACCATATGATGGGCAGGGAGGATTACCTTGCCTTGGTCTGCTGTAGTTCATTGATGATGGTGAAAGGCCCAAGAATTCAGAAGCCCAGAAATACTATCACACTCCAAAGGGAGCTTAAGCGGGCCCCTACATACCTCAAACTCCAGGCTTTACTCTCTGTTGAAAGCAAGTAAAGAATCCCTCTTCTCATTATATCAGAGCCCGCTCCTAATATAAAACTAGGTAAAAAGGGCATGAGATAGCCCTCAAGGATGGGAAATGAGTAATGAAGTAAACCACTTATTTGGTTTCTGTAAATAGCCTGCACCATAAGCCTTAATAGCCCACACTGTAAGCCTTAGTAGCCCGCACCATAAGCTGTAGCAGCCTGCCTCAGACCACCAAGGTCATAGGAGACTGATACCACACTCTGCTACTCCCACCCAAGGACCTGCGCAAATGCTGACCTCCAAGGTCATAAGAGACTGATTGGTCCACTAGGGGCTTGAACAAATTAAACTAATTGGCTTAGAAACTATGGAGTGACACAAACTGACTGGCTTGCACCTCATGGGCTCCTGATATTAAAAAAATGATTGGTCTAATGCACAGGCTTTGTTAGAAACCCTATAAAAACTGTCCCGTTCCTGCATTCGGGGCTCTGCAGTCCTCTACCCCTGTGCGGTGTACGACTGTGGGCCCCAGCGCGCTTGGAATAAAATCCTCTTGCAGTTTGCATCAAGACTGCTTCTCGTGAGTGATTTGGGGTGTCGCCATATCCGGGCAGAGCGTGGGGTCCTCGTTTTGGGGGTCTTACAATGGAAAGCAAACAGAAGCTGGGGGTGTTACACACTGGTTGAGTACTCTAAGCTTACATGAGGTCCTGGGTTTGATGCTACTGAGATTAAAAAAAAAAAAGTCTACTAGCACAGAGCCCAACACACTAACCAATCTCCAATAAAGGAATTGCGGCTCTTTGAAAGAATGGCTAATTCTAGGACTGAGACAGGGCAACAGAAAATGAACCTAAAACATCTTGTAAGTTCAAAAAGTTAAGGAAAGAATCAACTTCGCAACTCCAAACCAAATCCCACATTGCTAGGGGTGAGCTTAGCTGAGGAGGCACCTAATAGTCAAAGCTGGAGGAATCCAGGCAAAAACACAAAACAGAATTAGATTATGTTGTAGTCAGCTCCGTGGTGCTGGGGTGAACATCCAAACCACACAGGTTAGGGGAGGAAGGGATTTATTTGAAGCGTACAGATCCAGGGGAAGATCCACTGATGGCGGAAGAAGCTGGTCCCCTTGTCACAGAGGCACCTCCCCCGTCCCCCCCCCCCCCCCCGCCGGAGCACCACAAGCAAGAGCATGAACCTGCAGCAGCAGGACCCCCAGAGCTCACTCTGCACATCTTAGGCTGGAATCAGATTCGCCCCCAGTAACACCTTAGAACTGGACCCCAGGATCTGCCCACAGTGACACCTCCACCAGCCAGGCAGCTAAAGGCAAGGTTTTTTTTTTTTTTTTTTTTTTTAATGCTTGAGTCTACTGGAGGATATACATTCAAACTGCCACAGATTATAACCCAAAGTACAAAATAAATATGCATGGGTGTATGCAGACATACATCAATGATTAACTGAATTAACAAGTGGAGGAAAGTGATAATACTCCCATAGTTTGTGTGGATCCTACCCTTGAGGGGACCATCTGTCCACATCCTTTCAGTGTGGGCTGCCTGCAGGACTTCCTTCCAAAGAGTGAAGAAAGTGGGGGACCAGAAGCCTTGGAGTGGTGACATCTGACAAACCTATCTTAGAAAGGATCCTGGACTAGAAAAATGAATTTAAGGAGCAATCCAAGGAAACAAGTTAGTAAAGTCCAAGGACTTTAGTTACTAGAAAAAAGTTATCAATATTGATTCATTACTTATAACAAATGTGAACCACAGTGGTGAATGTCTGCAGTCCCAGCACTTTCAGGCGAAGCTGGGCTATAGGAAACCTTGTCTCAAAAAAGCAAAGGATGGGGCTGGAGAGATGGCTCAGTGGTTAATGCGCTTGCCCACAAAGCCTAATGACCTGGGTCTAATTCCCCAGTCCCCACCTCAGCACAGTGGAGCATGCATCTGGGGGTACTTTGCAGCAGCTAGAATCTCTGGCATGCCCATTCTCTGAGTGTGTGTATTTTTTTCTCTCTCTCTTCCTCTCTCTCTGTCTGCTTACAAATAAATAAATAAAAATATTTTTAAGAAAACCAAAGGAAGGGGCTGGAGAGATGGCTCAGTGATTAAGGCGTATGCCTGCAAAGCCTAAGGACCCAGGTTCGATTCTCCAGGTCTCACGTAAGCCAGGTGCACATGGTGGTGCATGCATCTGGAGTTCGTTTGCAGTGGCTGGAGGCCCTGGTGTGCCCATTCTCTCTCTTTCTCTCTCCCCCTCTCTCTGTCTCAAATAAATAAATAAAACAGATAAATAAAATGTTAGCTGGACATGGTGGCACATGCCTTTAATCCCAGCACTCAGGAGGCAGAGGTAGGAGGATCACTATGAGTTTGAGGACACCCTGAGACTCCATAGTGAATTCCAGGTGAGCCTGAGCTAGAGTGAGACCCTAACTCAAAAAACAGAACAAAACAAAATAAAACAAAACAAAACAAAACAAAAACCAAAGGAAGCAAAGAAATAAAAAATGTAGCATCCTAGCAACAATAGGGAAACCATCTCTCTCTCTCTCTCTCTCTCTCTCTCTCTCTCTCTCTCTCTCTGTGTGTGTGTGTGTGTGTACATGTAGGGTAGATACAGGATCTCTAAGCTGTCTGTGAAATTTTTCTATACATCTAAAGCTGTTCTAAAAATAAAGTCTAGAAAGAAAGATAGAGAAAAGAAGGAAGCAAGAAAGAAAGGAAGGAAAAAATGCAAGCTGGGGAGAAAAGCAACAGTGGGAAATTTCAGTTGTGCCGGGACTCCTGGGGTGTCAGGAAGGCAGGTGAGGTGGTGGGGCTCACACCTGGGTCACAGGATGCTGGCTACCTGCCAAGCGCTGGGCTGTCTGCATCTCTGCTGCTCAGGGGTCAGCCTGCTGGGATGCATCTTGGGGACCCAAGAGAAGGTTTCTGGGATTTCTGCCAGGAATGTGGCTGTGGGTGGGGACAGAGTGTTGTCTCGTGTAGTCCTTAGCCATCAGGACACCTGGAGACTCCGGGGCTCTTGAGGAGTGGGGTGCATTGATGTCGGCGTACCCACCCTGACCGCTGCCACCTCCAGCCTTCTGAAGAGGGAAGTCTGAGCCCAGCTCTATTAGAGGATTAAACGATTTAATGGTTTCTCTTCCGTCACGCCTCCTTCCAGTCTTGCTTTCTTCCAGAGTAGAAACCAAGGCTGTTATTACGGGAAGCCTCCTGTGTATACAGCCTGCAGCATCACGGTGTGTGAGGACAGAAGTCGGAGGGGTTGTACTGTGAATGCAGCTCCTCTATAACAATTATTTTTTTGTTCGATTTTTTCGAGGTAGGGTCTCGCTCTAGCCCAGGCTGACCTGGAATTCACTATGTAGTCTCAGGGTGGCCTTGAACTCGTGGTGATCCTCCTACCTATGCCTCCCAAGTGCTGGGATTAAAGGCGTGCACCACCATGCCCTGCTCCTGTATAACAATTGTTATGTTGTTTGTAAAGGCTTCTTGTGGTCCTTGTCTTCCTCATCCTCCTCTTTTTTTTAAAAAAAGAAATTTTATTGTTTATTTGAGAGAGAGGTAGAGGCAGATAGAGATGGAGAGAGAATGGATGTGCCAGGCCCTCCAGCCACTGCAAATGAACTCCAGATGCATGCTCCACTTTGTGCATCTGGCTTATGTGGGTCCTAGGGAATTGAACCTGTGTCCTTTGGATTTGCAGGCAAGTGCCTTAACCACCAAGCCATCCCTCCAACCCTCTTTTTGTTTTTTTGAAACAGGGTCTGTAGCCCAGGCTGGCCATGAACTCACAGTAGCTGAGGAGACCCTGGAACTCCTGGTTCTCTTGCCTCCATTTCCCAAGTGCTGGGATTACAGGTGTGCACCACCATGCCCGGCTTTCTCCTCCTCTGTCTTCCATTCATCTACTAAGCCAGAGTCCTGAGGAACGGAGCACTATCCCTTCTTGGTGCCCCTAGTGCCTGGCACAGTGACCAAGACTGGTCCATAGACGATTCTCCAGAAGTGTTGCTGAATAAGTGAACAGGTAATTACAGGCAGAGCTTCCAATCAGCCCAAGTTAATACCCAGTAATGTGCCCCTGTGAGAAATCATGTCAGCCCCAAATAATGACACTCAAGACATGAGCCTGTAGGACTAGAAGCATGTCAATGGGTAGCTTCATCTGAAAAAGAATTTTTTTTTAATTTTTTTTTTTTTTTTGAGAGTGACAAACAGAGAGAGGAAGAGGCAGAGAGAGAGAGAGAGAGAGAGAGAGAGAGAGAGAGAGAGAGAACGGGCACGCCAGGGCCTCCAGCCACTGCAAAAGAACTCCAGACGCGTGCGTGCCCTTGTGCATCTGGCTAACGTGGGACCTGGGGAACCGAGCCTTGAACCGGGGTCCTTAGGCTTCACAGGCAAGCGCTTAACCACTAAGCCAATCTCTCCAGCCCTGAAAATGAATTAAAATATATTTTATTTATTTGTTTAAGAAAGGGAGAGAGAGAGAGAATGGGCATTCCGGGGTCTCCAGCCATTGCAAATGAACTCTAGATGCATGCGTCACCTTGTGCATCTGGCTTACGTGGGACCTGGGGAATCAAATTGGGGTCCTTTGGCTTGGCAGGCAAACACCTTAACCACTAAGCCATCTTCTCCAGCCCTCATTTGAATTTTTGGAATATGGAAAGTAGACTGCTGCTTTTCTGTTTACTGTCCCATTGTATGTGAGCAACGTGTCCTAGGAAGCATGCAGTAGGATGCCTGCTGCTTATTGGGCTGAAAGGATGCCTAGTGTCTCGAAGTAAAAGGGGAAGAGAGCTTAAAGCACAATCACTACTTTCTCTCAGTGTCTCTGACCCTTCAATATGTATGCACAGATTATGTTTTATATAAGCCAAGAGCGCTTAGAATACATAAAACTCTGTAATGAGAATACATTAAACTTGCATATTCATAAAGTCTTCAGTTACCAGGAGGTCCCACCTGTGGGTATAATCTATGAAATGCAACATCTATTTATCCTTGTCTCATAGATTCAATAGAAAAGAAACATTAGCAGACACACAGATCACTGATTCATTTATTAGTTCACTCATTCTTTCTTTCCTCCCTCCTTCCCTTCCTTCTTTTTTTAGATAAGGTTACATGTATTCCAGGCTGCCTTCAAACTTGATATGTCACTGAGTATGGCCTTGAACTTCTGATCCTCCTACCTCCACCTCCCAGGAGCTGAGATTATTAGCATGTGCTACCTGGTTTATGCAGTGCTGCGTATTGGACCAAGTGCTTCATGCATTCTAGACAAGCACTCTATCAATTTAGCTAATCCCCAATCCTGATTCTCTACTTTTTTTTAGGCAAGCCCAACAGGCTGCTTCCGCTTTTTTTTTTATGAGGGGGAGCGAGAGTGAGAAAGTGAGAGAAAGAGTGAAGGAGAGAGAGAGAAAATTGGTGCGCCAGGGCCTCCAGCCACTGTAATCATATTCCAGATGTGCGTGCCACCTTGTGCGCATATGTGACCTTGTGTGCTTGCATCACCTTGTGCATCTGGCTTACTTACCTGGCACCTGGAGAGTCGAACATGGGTTCTTAGGCTTCGCAGGCAAGCACCTGAACTGCTAAGTCATCTCTCCAGCCCCTCTACTTTTTTTTTTTTTTCTATGCAGAGTCTCGCTATAGCCCCAGCTGATCTGGAATTCAGTCTCAGGGTGGCCTTGCACTCATGGCGATCCTCTTACCTCTGCCTCCCGAGTGTTGGGATTAAAAGCGTGTGCCACTTTACCAGCTTCCCTCAATTTTTTATTTTTTTAATTTTTGGTGTTTTTGAGGTAGGGTCTCACTCTAACCCAGGCTGACCTGAAATTCACTATGGAGTCTCAGGATGGCCTCAAACTCACAGCGATCCTTCTACCTCTGCCTCCCGAGAGCTGGGATTAAAGGTGTCTCCAGCGTGTCTGGCTGATTCTCTACTTTTTGAGGGATCCTCAGATTCAGGCATCCTGACTGGAACCTTCAAATCCACATCCTTGGCGAGGTGTACGAGGCCCTCTCACGCCAGTCCCAGCTGACCCCACGGGCCCTGTTTTCTGCTCTGTCTCCCCACCATTTACCACAACCCCCTTACTAACATTTCCTTACTGGCTTTCTCTGTGCTTTCACTGCAGCTGTTCCTTCTACCTGCCGTGTCCTTGCCCATGTGGCCCACCTGGCAGAGTCCTCCTCCAGGTATCTGTACCAGGTTTCCTGCCAAAAGCTCCCTGGATGTCCTTCCACACTGAGGCTCGTGCCTCTGTGTCTTTGTGTCATACGCAGCCTGCAGGGGTAGGAGGGGAGAGTGGCTGTGACGGTGAGCTCGGAGTCCTACGACTCTGTCATTACCTACGACCTTGGGGAAATTGCTTATGGTCTGCGTGCCTCGCTTTTCATAGCAGGCCTGAGCAGCCTGTCTCACATGGGGGCTGTGTGCTGCATGACGAGCCACGGTGGCAGCATCTTACGACAGGCATTCCACCGTGGGTACAGTGCCCTGTGCGTTCTTGACTGCAGGCACGTCACACCATCCTCCTGTGATGCGTCTCAGTACCCACCCAAGTCACCTACCTGCTGCCGTCTCAGGAATGCTGGCCTTTTCTGGAAGGGTAAAAGAGCAGTTTGCAGAAGGAACCAAAGAATATTCTGGAAAAAAGCTCTTACTTAATTTTCTTGCTTTGTTGTTAGTTATTTAGTTTTGTTTTTTCAAGGTAGGGTTTTACTCTGAAAAGTCTCAGAGTGGCCTCGAACTCACAGCGATCCTTCTGCCTCTGCCTCCAAAGTGCTGGGATTAAAGGCATGTGCCACCATGCCCTGCTTGCTTTATTTTTTAAAATATTTATTTAAAATACATAGAGAAATGGTATGAGAGAGAGAGAGAGAGAGAGAGAATAGGCGTACCAGGGCCTTTAGCCACTGCAAATGAACTCCAGACACATGTGCCACATTGTGTACTTGGCTTTACATGGGTACTGGGGAATCAGACCCAGGTCCTTAGGCTTTGTCAGCCAGTGCCTTAACTGCTAAGCTATCTCTCCAGCCCATCTTGCTTTATTTTTTTTCCTTTTTTTAAAAAATTTTTATTAACATTTTCCATGATTATAAAATATATCCCATGGTAATTCCCTCCCTCCCAACCCCCACACTTTCCCGTTTGAAATTCCATTCTCCATCATATTACCTCCCCATTACAATCACTGTACTTACATATATACAATATCAACCTATTAAGTATCCTCCTCCCTTCCTTTCTCTACCCTTTATGTCTCCTTTTTACCTTACTGGCCTCTGCTACTAAGTATTTTCATTCTCATGCAGAAGCCCAATCATCTGTAGTAGCTAGGATCCACATATGAGAGAGAACATGTGGCGCTTGGCTTTCTGGGCCTGGGTTGCCTCACTTAGTATTGCTTTATTTTTTTATTTTTATTTTTGTTTTTTGGTTTTTTGAGGTAGGGTGACCTGGAATTCACTATGTAGTCTCAGTGTGGCCTTCACCATCTTGCTTTATTTTTATTTTTTATTTTTTTTGGTTTTTCGAGGTAGGGTCTCACTCTGGTCCAGGCTGACCTGGAAGTAACTCTGTAGTCTCAGGGTGGCCTTGAACTCACGGTGATCCTCCTACCTCTGCCTCCCGAGTGCTGGGATTAAAGGCGTGCGCCACCACGCCCGGCTTATCTTGCTTTATTTTTGAGGTAAGGCTTTCCTACATAGCCCAGACTGGCCTTGGACTCAAAGTTCTCAGCCCTAGAGCTGGGTGTGGTGGCGCATACCTTCAATCCCAGCTCTTGGGAGGCAGAGGTAGGAAGATCACTGATCACTGTGAGTTTGAGTTCAGACTGAGACTACAGAGTGAGTTCCATGTCAGCCTGGGCTGGAGTGACACCCTACCTAGAAAAATCAAAGGGGGAAAAAAATACTCAGCCTCTCAAAAGATGGTGTTATAGGCATGCACCACCATGAGTGGCTGAAAGAACTCTAATCCTCAGACATCGACTCAAGCTCCCCAGTCCTTGAGATCAAAGCAAGGTCCGTGTCTAAGTTGGCACGCTGACTTCCAACCCTCTTGCCTCGGGACCCGCCTTGTCTCCTGCTGTCCTGCAGTCTTCAGATTCAACACGTTTTTGAGTTCTTCACTAAAATCAATCGTGCAACAGTATTAGAGACAAAAGCAAATTTTACTGGTGATCTTCTCCCTTCTAGATCAAATTCCAGTTTTCTGTTGAATTAGCTTCTGGGGCTGTCTTACCAAATTGTCCCAGAGTGGTGGCTTAAAACAAATGGAAATGTTCTGTTGCTACTCTGGTGGCCCGGAGTCTGACAACCGAGGAGTGAGCAGGGCGGGCTCCTCTGAAGACTCAGGGGGACTCTTCCTTTCTTTGTTTCCTTCTCCCAAAATCCTTTCTTTCTTCCCTCCCCCTCTTCTTTCTTTCTTTCTTGTTTTGTTTTTGTTTTTCGAGGTAGGGTTTCATGCTAGTCCAGGGTGACCTGGAATTCACTATGTAGTCTCAGGGTGGCCTCGAACTCTCGGAGATCCTCCTACCTCTGCCTCCCGAGTGCTGGGATTAAAGGCATGCGCCACCACGCCCGGCTTCCCCCCTTCTTTTTCTCCCCCCTTTCTCCCTCCCTCCCCCCCCTTCCTTCCTTCCTTTCTTTTCTGATATAGGATCTCACTATGTAGCCTATGTAGCTCAGTCTGGCCTTGAGCTCAGGGTGATTCTACTCAAGGCTGGGATTATAGGCATGAATCACGAAACTTAGTTTCTCCCAGCTTTTGGTGGCACCAAAAGCTTTTGGTGTTCACTGTATCCCTTAAATATCTGTCCTTACATCTTTTTTAAATGTATTTATTTGTTTACTTGAGAAGAATTGACAGAGAGAGAAACAGGCAGAGAATATGGGCATGTCAGGGCCTCTTTTGCTGCAGCAAATGAACTCCAGACACATGTACCACTTGGTCATCTGTCTTTACCTGAGTACTGGGAAATCGAACCCAGGCCGTCAGGCTTTGACAGCAAGTGCCTTTAAGCACTGAGCCATTTCTCCAGCCCCCTCATTCATATCTTCTTATAAAGACATTTGTCATGAAATTTATTGCTCAGTAGATATCCAAGATATCTCACTGTGAAAGCCTTCATTTAAGATCTTCCTAGGCTTTTTTCTTTTTAAAAATTTTTTTTGTTACTTTATTTATTTGAGAGCGACAGACAGAGAGAGAAAGAGGCAGAGAGAGAGAGAGAGGGAGAGAGAGAGAGAAAAAGAGAGAGAGAGAGGGAGGGAGGCAGAGGGAGAGAGAGAGGGAGAGAGAGAGAGAAAAAGAGAGAGAGAATGGGCACACCAGAGCCTCCAGCCACTGCAAACGAACTCCAGATGTGTGTGCCCCTTTGTGCATCTGGCTAACGTGGGTTCTGGGGAATTGAGCCTCGAACCGGGGTCCTTAGGCTTCACAGGCAAACGCTTAACTGCCAAGCCATCTCTTTAGCCCCCAGGCTTTTTTCTTAAATTAGATCCTAGTCACAGGTCCTAGGGGTTTAGGTGTGGACATGATTTTCTTTCTTTCTTTCCTTCCTTCTTTCTTTCTTTCTTTCTTTCTTTCTTTCTTTCTTGTTTTAGAGCCTCACTCTAGCCCAGGCTGACCTGGAATTCACTATGTAGTCTCAGGGTGGCCTCGAACTCACAGTGATCCTCCTACCTCTGCCTCCCAAGTGCTGGGATTAAAGGCGTGCGCCACCATGCCGGCTTTTTTTTTTTTTTTTTTTGGTTTTTCAAGGTAGGGTCTCACTGTAGTCCAGGATGACCTGGAATTTACTATGTAGTCTCAGAGTGGCCTCAAACTCACAGCAATCCACCTCCCTCTGTCTCCCGAGTGCTGGGATTAAAGGCGTGTGCCACCACACCTGGCTGGTTATGATTTTTTAGGCCTTCATTCAGCCCAGTAGATCAGTTAATGTGGACTCCATTGTCTTTGCCAACTCTACCTATTTCCCTTCCCCACAGCACAAGGGAAAAGCGCTCTCCATCCTTCTGTCTTTTCCAACATGGGCATTTGTGGGGATTCTTAGGAGCCCCTCTGTGATAGGCTCTGGAGGCCTCTGGACTCCCTCTGAGAGCCTGCCTCTTAGAGGCATCTCCCTCAGCCTCTGGTGGCTAGGATTCCCTTGGCCCAGGTGACATCCTTGTGCTGGGCTCTTCAAGGCTGCTTGGGCCCCTGCCCCCCTCCCCAGCTGTCATCCATACTTCCCTCCTCACCTTTGGGAAACTCCTCTGGTCAAATAGTGGAGATGCAGGTCTGCTCTCCCCAGCCCTGCCTTTTCCTGGTGCTGTAAGCATAGAACAGTTCCCCAACTTCCCCTCCATAACCCTCTAGGCTGGAAACAGGCACCCGGCGCCCGACACATGGTTCTCACTGCAAGGGAGGGTAGAAGTGGGGGGACGGTGACCCATAGGGAATATGGAACAATGTCTGGAGGCATTTTTCACTGTCATAACTGAGGACTAGGTATATAGCACTACTATTTAGTGAGCAGAAGCCCTGGATGCTTTGAAACATCCCATAATGTATAGGGTAGCCCCTTCAAAAAAGAAGTTCCCTGTTCATAATGACAGCCGTGTGGTAGCGGAGAGACCCTGCTTTGGCTCCAGTGCTGCCCAAACCCCAGGAGGCAGACTCAAATTTCCTGAAGTGTCTCTACTCCCCAGGCTGTCTTCCCAAGCTTTGATCATCCAGGGGTAACAGTTTAGTCAGCATGCCTGGGACATGGGTATCTTGCAGTCATCCCGTCCTGGATTGCTTGGTAGGGTTTTCTGGGCATGGTGGGATTGAAGGGGGAGGCACAGGGGAGTTCAAGATGAACCCACTTCCCTCCCAGGTACCTAGATCAGTGGCTTTCAGTGGGGCAGGGGCACAGGTCCAAAGACCAGCTGGGCCTCTCTTTAGGAAGTCTTGGCAAGGGTCCTTATCACCTCTCCATCTCAGATGGAATTCTAGCAGAAATTCTGAGACAACAGGAAGTGTCCCATCCGATGCCAGTATCTGCTTATCTCTGTGAACTCTCCATCCTCTCTGGTGTGTAAGGTCTTGGTCTAGTTTGTTCACCTGTGTGTCCCCAGTGCCTTCAACATAATTAATCTTTGTTGTAAGACAAAGACTATTTGTTGATGAGTGAATTAAGATTCCCTTCTTACTTAGAGAACAGGTGGGTTTATAGCTGGCAAGATTATATCTGTAAGGACTGGGCATGCAGCTCATTTGGTCAGAGCACTTGCCTGGCATGCACAATGCCATGGTTGATCTCCGGCGCCACAAAAACCTGGTTTGGTGGCACACCTCTTATAATCCTCTTATAAGGTAGAGGCAGGAGGATCAAGGCATCAAGTTTGAAGCCAGCTTGGGCTACATGGTCTTACAAAGATTATATCAATATGTCTGCATATCCATTGGTAGTCCTTAGGATCCTGTTTTTGTTTTTTTTTTTTCTAAATAGGGTCTTGTTATAGTGCCTGTTTTGCCAGGGATGGCCTTGAACATATGATTATTTTGCTTAGAGTAGTTGGGGCCACAGCTACACACTGTGAGGCCTGGCATTTTTTCCCCTGCCTCAATGCCGAGGATCAATCCCAAGTGCACTCTACCACTAAGTACATACTGGCTTCATTTGTAATCTATTCCAAAGAGACAAGAAACAAGCTTGCTTAGCCCAAAGAGCGAGAAAAGATGAGGCTGATGTGAATTTTGCTGAGTAGACAGGCAGGGGACTCTTTCCATGTGATGGGAAGAGATGGCTAGAATGGAAGGGACTCTCTAGGAACTTGCAGTGCACACACCTGTGTGTGTCCCTCACCGGTGAGCACGCAGGAACCCTCAGCAAGAGGACAAAGCATCTGATACTGGGGCAGGTCAGGAGGAAATGGCTTCTTGAGTGTATGGGAGGCCGCTTCTATTTTCAGGTACAAGATTTCCCCAAGTCACAGCCAGAATAAGAGGTGATTTGGGTACTGCCGTGGTCCGGTGTGGGAGGCCTGTGAAAGGAGGGCTAAAGGAGACTCATGGGAGTCCTCAGCTAGCCCGAGCACAGGCCGCGGTGCAGCAAGAGCCCACGGAAAGCTGTGCTCTTGCAGGAATGAAAGGACTCCTTGTAAGTCCCTGAAGCAGCCCCGCTCTGGCCAGGACAAGGTGCTCCAGGGAGGAGCCTCCCCTCAGGGGATTCATCATTTCCACCTGGACAGGCATCCAGAGAGAAGCTGGGGCACCCCAGACACTGCACATGCTGTCATAGGCCACACAGGTAATAGTGTGATAATAGTGTGAGCAATCCCTGGAGGGGAGCTTGTGGGTAGGCAGGGGCTCCTGACTCCTTGAGAGCCGAATTAGTGATGAGGGTCAAGATGGCATTAACTCCGGCTGTTGTTCAGCGAGCCCAGGCTAGAAGTTCCCCTGCGCCACTTCCCTGAGTCCTCATCCTAAGACACTGACCGTCTCCTGCAAAGGACACTGAAGTTCGAACTGCGCTGCCTGATATGCAGTGATGGTTAATGTTCAGTAAGATTAAATGAAGTAAAAAAAATCTTCAAGGCCATATCGCTTGTGGTCAGTTCTGCTGCACATTTCTGTAAATGCAGAAAGCTTCCCTGGACAGGGCTCATTTACAGATTCACTGATGATTACATCTCCTGTGGGGCCAGAAGGACAACCCAAATAAAGGTCAAGATGACCTGGGTGCCAGTCGAGGATGCTGAATGAATCTGCCAACTTGGACTTCCTGGCTTGCTTTTCACGCAGTCACTGCTTTCCAAGGCTAAATCTGGGGAAATTATATCATAAGAAATGCTGGTTGTCTATAAGTATAGATGTTGTCAATTAAAAAAAATCTATAAAAAGAAATATTGGGTCTGTTTGTTTTCTTCTTAACGATGGGGGGTAACACTCCCCCTGGATCCACAGCCTCAGGCTCAGGCAGGGTGGGGATGGAGAACACCAGAGATTGGTATTGAACTGGTGGAGCCAAGATCAAGCCACTGGGAACTTTAGCTTTGGGCTGCAGCAGGTTGCCTGCATTTGTGCCTCTTCCAAGGCAGCATCCATCCGTCCATCTGTCCATCCAATTAAATATGTAAGCTCCAGATAGTGCCCAGTACTATTGCAAGCCCAAGAAACTGCACCTGCCTTTCTTTTGCCTCCTAATGTTAGAAGAGGGTAACTTTTTATTTTTTCATTTTTTATTCTTTTAATTTACTTATCTCCAAGGAGAGATGGGGGCAGAGAATGAGAATGAAAGGGCATACCAGGGTTTCTAGCCGCTGCAAACAAACTCCAAAGACATGTGCCACTTTGTGCATCTGGCTTTACATGCGTATTGGAGAATCGAACCAGGGTCCTTAGAGTTTGCAGACAAGTGTAACCGCTGACCAATCTCTCCAGCCCAGAAGTAGGTACTTCCCCCCACCCCAGGTAGGGTTTCACTCTAGCTCAGGCTGATCTGGAATTCACTATGTAATCTCAGGGTGGCCTCAAACTCAGATCCTCCTACCTCTGCCTCCTGAGTGCTGGGATTAAAAGCCACCATGCTTGGCCTGAAGAGGGTACTTTTAAGATATTTTTAAAAACCTATTTGCAAGGAGAGAGAGTGAGAGAAAGAAGTAGAGAGAGAATGTGTACACTTTACGCGGGTACTGGGGAATTGAACCCCGGGCCTTAGACTTCTGCAAGCAAGCGCCTTTAACGGCTGAGTCCTCTCTCCAGCCCGCAAGGGTGCTTTTTATAAATACTTTGATTTGGGTTTAGGGACTTGAAGCTGCTAAAAGAAAAGACAGAGCAGTTTTGTTTCTTTTAATGCATAACAAAAAGCTCTGAAGGCGCGTTCTATCCGGAGGGGAAGTCACCTGCCAGGTGACCTCAGGCCTAGGCTCTTCAGCGGGCAGGCACAGGTCCCAGGTCGGCGCGGGGCGGGGCGGGGCGGGGCGGGGCGCGCGTGGGGTCCCCGCGGTCGCCGCCAGAGGGCAGCCGGGGAGCGCTCCGGGAGCCGAGGCCGAGCCCCCAGGTGAGCGTGGTTCAAAGTGGGGCCGCCCCCACTTTTCTTTCGGTGGGTGGGGGGGCCCAGTCTCCTGGGGACCTAGGAGTGAGTTTGAGTCCGAAGCGCGAGCCGGAGGGGACGCGTCCGCCGTGTCTCCCCCCGCCCCCGTTGAAGCGGGCGCCGGGACTCGGGAGATGTTGGGGAGCCGGGCAGGGGACGAGCCCCGGGGACCGCTGCGGCGCGGGCCGGGCCGGGCCTGGCGCTCTCCCGTGGCCGTCCAGGAGCCCCGGGACTGCCCGCGGTCAGCGCTCGGCCCCGCTCTTCCCCGCCGCCCGCTGGCCCGGGGCGCGGGGCTCCTCCTCGGCGGGAGACTCGGGGAACCCCCCACCCCCCGGGGCGCCCCGCGCTCGGGAGCGGCGGCGGGGGAGGGGCGCGGCGGCGGGGCGGGCGCGGCGGCCGGCAGGCGGCGCTGGGGCGCGCGGGCGGCGGGGCGGGCGTTCCCCGCCGGCGAGTCAACAAGTGAGCGGCGCCGGGCGCGCACGTGCGGCGGGCGGGAAGGGGCCGGGGGCCTGCGTGCGCCCTCCGCCTAGCCCGGGGCAGCGCCCGCTCTGCGGATGACAGGCGTGGGGCCGCCGCGCCGGTCCTGGGCCCTGCGGCCTGGAGTGAGCTGGCTTGTGGGCGCTCAGGGCTGCGGGCGCTCCGTGGTTAGCTTCTGGGACATCCCCCCCCCCCAGCTCCCTGTGGTCAGGCCGAGGTTTGGGGAGCCCCCAAGCACACGCTCAGGATGGTTCCCAAAGGCGGGGGTCACAGCGTCCACATGCTGCTCCCTTTTATTGGGGACTGCAGAGAGAAATCTGTTGCGAGGTTCAAGGCTGGCAAGTGCTAGGGTTAGAGGGACCCACTGTCCACGCACGTGGCAACCCCCAGGGTGACCCTGGGAAGAGAGGCCGGATGCTGATGGTGGAAACCCATCCTTGGTGAGCCCTGAGGACGGGGCATCCAGGTGTCACCTTGTATCTGGGTGGCGGTCAGCCTGTGATGGTCGCAGTAGTGGGAGGGCAGGGGAGGAAGGGGCTTCGCTGAGGGTTTGGTGAGCACCTTGGCTGTTCCTGCACTGTGGTCCACGCTCCGCCCCGCCCCCACACGTGTATATTCAACCCTTCATCCTCCTCTGTCATCCACTCGGATCCTGTTTGGGGGGGAAAAAAAAAAGCCAAGCATGCGTGAGCTTTGCCTTCTTTATCTCCCTGTTGCATCTTACTGACAAACACCGCACCTGCTGTCTCCTGTCCTCCCCTTCCCTTAATCCCCCAGCCAACTGCGGCTAGCCCGCCACTTGGCAGAAACTGCAAACTTGCTTTCCTGAAGGTCATCTTATTTCCGGACACTGCCTTCTGTCCTCTAGGAAGTTGACCCCTGGATTTCGAGGTCATCTTTGCAGTCTTCTTCACTGGGCATGTCTGTCTCCTGGCTTCGTCCTTCATTTTCACTTGTTTCTTTTCTGAGCTCTTCTCTCTTTTCTGGGACACACTGGCCAGGCCCAGTTTATAGCTTCTCATGGGGCCGGCATGGAGGCCCCCGGGACAGACATGCTGTCTGGTGTCTAGCCCTGTACCGGCTTGCTCTACGGGGATGCCCAAGGTCACTGCAAACAGCACGGCGCAAATCTGGCTTCTATCCCTGGCCGCTGCCTCTTTCACTTCCTGGCAGTGGGTTTTCCTCATTTTCTGTCATGCCACACTTGCCTCAGAAATGTCTTCTCTTCCCTATCTGCTTTGTGACTGTCTTTCAGCCTGGAGCAATGTAGTCCAAAACATCTGCTGACAGCCCCATTTGCCAGCCACCTGCCTTGCTACCTCTAGAATGAGTGGCCCTTGACTTTGTCACTGACCTCTCCCTCCCCGCCACCCCGTCCTGAGAAATTGGCAGAGCCTTTGGATTTCCATCGTTCAAGGCTCAGCTCCTTCCCTGGTTCCCCAGCCTATCTGACCCGGGCTGCCCTGAGTCCCAGCCTATCTGACCCGGGCTGCCCTGAGTCCCAGCCTATCTGACCCGGGCTGCCCTGAGTCCCAGCCTATCTGACCCGGGCTGCCCTGAGTCCCAGCCTATCTGACCCGGGCTGCCCTGAGTCCCAGCCTATCTGACCTGGGCTGCCTTGAGTCCCAGGCTGTCCGACCTGGGCTGGGCTCCTGTCCAGCCCTGCCTCTTCTTGCCTCCCTGTCCTGGTCACCCTTTTGTCCCTATCTCTTGCTACTCTGCTTAGGTGCTGTTTTCTGGGAAAGCTTGTCCCCTTTCTTGGCCCTGTGGCCTTGAGTTGCTGCAGTCATTTGCAGCCCTACTGTACCCAACTCTGATGGTATCTATTAGCCTGCTCACATTCTCTCTGCATCCCTGGTACTGGGCATCCTACAGTTGCTCAGTAAACAGAGTTTACCTCCCCATTGCCTCCAGAACTCACACCAACTCCATCTCCTTCCAAAAGCAGTCTGGTCTTCCAGATTACAGACAACCTGCTCCTCCAGGCTTTTGGATGGTTTGGTTACAGAGTGCGCCACACAGTTTAATCCTCAGTGTTCTCTGCTGGCAGCTCCCAGGATGCCAGGGCTGTGAGATTCTCTTTTCTACCTCTTTCACTGCAGCAGCTGTTGTTGGGCGAGGCATTCTGTGTCCTGTGTTGGGCAGTGTCCAGGCATGTGCTGATTTTGTGTTCTTATAGCACCAAGAGAGGTACATGTTAGGCTCACTAAGTCTTAGTTCTGACTGAGGCAGGGCTCTCTGTCCTGGAAGTGTATGTGTTCCACATCTTTGGTGTCCCTCAGTGTCTGGCCCAGATGTGCATACTGATGGCTTGAGAGCAGGGAAAGACTTGGGTAACGACAGCTGGGTGATGGAATCTGTGACCTGGGTTGCTGGGGAGTTTGTGACATCAGCCAGGAAGATCTGGGAGAAGGTCCGTTTTCTGGTCTGTCCTTAAAGTTAGAGTTGTGGGCTGGAGGTAGCAGTGGCCAGGCCGTTAGGTCTGTCCTTCTGCAGTCCCTAAGTATCCATCCCCTTAGGACTTCTTTAGATGTCTTTTTGGACCTTCAACTAAGTTTCTTTAGAAGACATCATTCCCTTCTCTTGCAGGCCACTGTCATAGGAAAATGAGCTCCTGCTGTGAAATCCCGTTACCATAGCAACCAGTAGTGTGAGGCTCAAGTCTCTTGCTCCTAGGTCTCTCCACTGTGCTCTTTGAGGGGCTTTTTTTCTTTTTTTACTTTGTCGCCTAAAAAAATTAAATATTCCTCTTCTCTCCTTTTGCATAGACATTAATTTTTTTTTGTTTCTTCCAAGCAATGACTTCTGGGTAGTGCTGGTGCCCCAGCAGGTTGTCACCAGGCTGTTGGCACACCATTAATAATGACCCCAGACTGATGTCCTTTGTTTAGGCCACACTTTGAATGACACCCAGTGCCCTGTGGGTAAAAGGACAGTGTTGTAGTCCGCTTCACATTGCTGGCAGAAAACACCCGACCAAGAGCAGCTTGTGTAAGGAAAGGGTTTATTGTGGCTTCCAGACTAGAGAAGAAGCTCCATGATGGAAGGGAAAAACAACTGCATGAGCAAAAGGTGGACATCACGTCCTGGCCAACATTAGGTGGACAACAGCAGGAGGAGAGGGTGCCAAACCCTGGCAAGGGGAAGCTGGCTGTAACACCCATAAGCCTGCCCCCAACAATATATGCCTAAAGGAGGATCCAGTTCCCCAAATTGCCAACTGGGGACCTGGCATTCAGAGCAGATAAGTTTATGGGGGCACACCCACCACAGACAGTAACTGTGGCTTTGGTGCATCTTGAATGTCTGGTGGGGGCGGACAGTAGCCTGGCGTCCTGCTGCACCCCTGTTGCATGGGCGGGGGAGGAGTTGCTTGGCTTCAGATGCTGTTCAGAGGCCTTGCTTACTGACCTCCTGTTGGGGGACACCCACAACTCTGGAGGAGTGAAGAAAGAATGTGTCTTTGGGGTGATCCCAGGTGCTAGTATGGGCTGACTATTCACTGAACACAGATGCAGTCCCCTTTTTAATCCCTCACCAAAGGAATTTAAAAGTAATGATATGATATTATTCCCATTTTAGTATCTTTTAAAACTTTTAAATTTTTATTTATGTATTTGAGAGAGACAGAGAAAAAGGCAGATAGAGAATGGGCACACCAGGGCCTCCAGCCACTGCAAATGAACACATATCATCTTGTATATCTGGCTTATGTGGGTTCTGAGAAATCGAACAGGTTCCAGCCCCTCATTTTACAATTAAGGAAACTGGTGCGCAGAGAGGTTGGTTGTCAAAAGATACACAGCAAGTATGTGAAAGAGTTGAACTTTCGTCTTGTGAAGCCTGACTTTGTAGATAGAGGAAAACTATGTTTAAAGCATGAGGGATGGAGCGATGTCGCAGCAGCTAAGGCGCTTGCCTGCAAAGCCTAATGACCTGGGTTCAATTACTCAGTACCCACATAAAGAGCCAGATGCACAGTGGCATATCCATCTGGAGTTCACTTGCAGTGGCTGGATGCCCTGACATGCCCATTCATTCTCTCTGTCTCTGGTTTTTGAGGTAGGGCTTCACTCTAGCTTAGGCTGAACTGGAATTCACTATGTTTTCTCAGGGTGGCCTCAAATTCATGCAATCCATCTACCTCTCCCTTCAAAATGCTGAGATTAAAGGTGTGTATTACCACGCCTGGTTAAAATGTTTTTTTTTTTTTTTTAAAAAAAGCATGAAAAGGTGAATTGGAAAGGTGGGACAGGTAGGCTTTACCAAGATTTGAAGCTTAAAGTAATAGTTCTGGGCTGGAGGGATGGTTTAGCTGTTAAGGTGTTTGCCTGCAAAGCCCAAGGACCCAGGTTCTATTTCCCAGGACCCACGTTAGCCAGATGCACCAGGGGGCGCACGCATCTGGAGTTCGTTTGCAGTGGCTGGAGGCCCTGGCACGCCCATTCTCTCTTTCTCTCTCTCCCTCTTTCTCTGTCAAGTAAATAAGTAAATAAAAATAAAAAAATCTTTAAAAAATATTAAAGTAGTAGTTCTCAACATTTTATATGTCTCACGGTGGGCAGGAGGCTTCAGTGAGAAGGGATGTTACTGGAATGCTCCTAGTAGGCACTATTTGTAGCAACCAGTAAAACTAGAAATCACTAGAGTCCATAAGCAGTAGATTGGACATAAATTGGGCAGATGCAGAGATTAGAACCTCACAGCCTTGAGAATGAACAGTCCACAGCTCCGTGGTGCTGTGTGGATGAATCACACAGACAGAATGTTGAGCCAGAGGAGAAGGATCCAGACATAAAAGAGCCGCAGTGTGTCATTCCATTTATGTAAGTGCCAGCAGAATGGACCCACAGTGGGGCAAAGTTAGTGGTGCTTTTCCAGAGGCAGTGGGGAAGGCTTGGGGAGGCTGCCTTGTAATGTATGTTCTCTTTTGTTCTATTAAAGAGACAGGGTCTGGCTATGTTGCCTAGGCTGGCCCTGGAAATCATGGGCTCACATTATCCTCCTGCCTCAGCCTGTAGAGCACACCCAGCTTGGGCTTTCTTTTTTTGTCATTGCTTTATTTATTTATTTATGAGAGGGACAGAGAGAGAAAAAAAGGAAAGAGAGAATGGGCACACTAGGACCTCTAGCCACTGCAAACAAACTCCAGACTCATGCGTCACCATGTGCATCTGGCTTTATGTGGGTATTAGAGAATCAAACCCAGGTCCCTAATTAGGCTTTGCAGGCAAGCATCCTAACTGCTGAGCTATCTCTCCAGCCCTGTCTTTGTTGCTTGTGTTTTTGAGGTAGGGTCTCACTCTAGCTCATGCTGACCTGGAACTTACTCTGTAGTCCAGGGTGGCTTTCAATAGACAATGATTCTCTTACTTCAACCTCCTGAGTGGAATGCTGGGATTAAAGGTGTGATCCACCACACACTTAAGCATTTTTTGTTATTTAAATCTGGATTGGTCACATAATTGTATTCATATTGCTAGAAATAATCTCTTTTTTAAATTAAAATTTAATTTTTATTTACTTATGAGAGGGAAAGAGGGAGAGAATAGGCACACCAGGGCCTCTAGCCACTGCAAACAAACTCCAGATGCATGTGCCACCATGTGCATCTGGCTTACATGGGTTCTGGGTAATTGAACCTAGGTCCTTTAGCTTTGCAGGCAAGTGCCTTAACCACTAATCCATCTCTCGAGCCCTGGACTTTATCTCTTATTTATTTATTTTTTTAATATTGCTATGGACAAAACTCATGGCCTTTTGCATGCTTGGCAACGATTCTGCCCCTGAGCTATACCAAAAACTCAATTCATTAGTGACTTTTTTTTTTTTTCTAGGTGGGGTTTCACTGTAGTTGAGGCTGACCTGGAATTCACTATGTAGTCTCAGGGTGGCCTTGAGTGATGGTGATCCTCCTACCTCTGCCTCCCAAGTGCTGGGATTAAAGGCGTGCGCCACCATGCCCAGCTCATTAGCCAAATTTTGCTATCTGTTTTTCCTATGTATGTTACACTTTAAGCAAGTGCCTTTAACCATTGAGCCATCTCTCCAGACCTGTAACCTGGTATACTTCAATAAAATATACCAAAATAGCAAAAAAGGCAATAGTGATCTTAAGCCCTAAGTAAACATACACACATATATGACCTGATAGAAAGGCCATACCTTTGACCTCACTGGCTTTGAGAGGCTGTGACGTGAGTTTCCACGGGCTAGAAGGGTTGGCTTTGGGATATGTCAGCTGTGGTTGCTTCTCCCCAGCGTCCCACTGGCTCACTTCGCTAGCAGGTGGTCCAGTCCCTTGTTCCACTCCCTAGATATTCTGGGGGTGCTGGTTGCCCGGAGTTGGGCCAGCTTGGAGGAACTGCAGAAGCTGGGTCTGGGTGGTGCTGCAGCCCTGGTCCAGCCCCAGTCCTGCAGCGACCTGCCTGCAACCCAGCATCTCAAGGGTCACACCAGCATGCAGCGCAGCAGCACGTGCTGAGAGAGCGGCCCCTCTGTTCTCACGGCACTTCTGTGCTGCTAAAAATACCACAGCGCCTTACATAAGACGGCAGGCATGTCTTACGCACCTTACATAAAAACAGTCTTTAGACTCCAAACAGTCCGTTACATGGTGTCCTGACTGTGATTATGAAGGTGTTGTTGAGTGTGTGTGTTCTGAGTGGCACTCATGTCTATGTGTGTGGGTAAATATGTGTGCAGCCAGAAGCTGACATCAGCTGTCTTCCTCAGTCACATTCCACTTTAAAAAAAATATTTATGGGCTGGAGAGATGGCTTAGTGGTTAAGCGCTTGCCTGTGAAGCCTAAGGACCCCGGTTCGAGGCTCAGTTCCCCAGGTCCCACGTTAGCCAGATGCACAAGGGGGCGCACGCGTCTGGAGTTCATTTGCAGAGGCTGGAAGCCCTGGCGCGCCCATTCTCTCTCTCCCTCTATCTGTCTTTCTCTCTGTGTCTGTCGCCTCTCAAATAAAAAAAATATATATATTTATTTATTTGTTTAGGAGAACTGAGAGAAAGGACACATCAGGGCCTCCATCCCCTGCAAACAATCTCCAAATGCATGTGCCACCTTGTGCATCTGGCTATCGTGGGTCCTGGGGAATCGAATAGAGGTCCTTTGGTTTTGCAGGCAAGTGCTTTACCACTGAGCCATCTCTCCAGCCCCACTTTTTTTTTTTTTTTTTTAAGACAAGGGTCTCTCCTTGAACTCAGAGTGCACCAATTTGGCTAGACAAGCTGGCTGGCAAGCCCCGGGGATCCTCGTGTCTGCTTCCCCACTTCCAGGAGTACAGGCATGTCTGGGAATCCAAACTCAAGTCCTCATGCTTGGTGGCAAGCATGCACTGTGCCATCTTCCCAGCCCCTGGCAGAGGGTTCTGGGGGGGGTTCTGATACTTGGCTCTGCTGCCTGATTCACATGTTGGTGTGGTTTTGCCTGTGGGTCTGGGCCATGCAAGCTGTGAAGTTTCCCCTCACCAAGCCCCAGTCACTAACTTAGAACCCCTGCTTCACCGAGAGGCAGCATCTCAGTGTAGAGGAGCCCTCGTCATCAGTGACCAGTTGCCCGTCTGGCCTATGCTTGTGTGCCCTCTGTGATAAGGACATTCTGTCGGTGATAAGGACAGCCCAGCTCATTGCTGGATGGTGATTTCATAGTAAGGAGAAAGAGTGAAGCAAAACAGGGGCACAAAATGCTTGGCTGAAACCAACAGGAAAATTTTCCTAGAGGCCAGACCTATAACTCCATGTGACCTAAGATTAGGAAATGAGTACCACAATGTATGCAGTTTGCTTATTTTTTATTTTAATATTTTATGAATTTATTTGAGAGGGAGGCAGAGGGAGAGAATGGGTACTCCAGGGCCTCTTGCCACTGCCAACAAACTCCAGACACATGTACCACCATGTGCATCTGGCTTACATGGCTACTAGGAAATTGAACCTGGGTCCTCAGGCATCGCAGGCAAGTGCCTTAAACCACGAGGCCATCTTTCCAGCCCAGTTTGTTTATTTTTTAAAATATTGTATTTTATTTGTTTGACAGAGAAAGAGGGAGAGAGACCGAGAGAGAGAAAGAGAAAGAGAATAAATAGGCACACCAGGGCCTCCAGCCACTGCAGACGAACTCCAGATGCATGCACCCCCTTGTGCATGTGGCCAATGTGGGCCCTGGGGAATCGAACCTGGGTCCTTTGGCTTTGCAGGCAAATGTCTTAATTGCTAATCCATCCCCTCCAGCCCCCAGTTTTTTTCTTTTCTTTTTTCTTTTTCTTTTTTTTGGTTTTTCAAGGCAGGGTCTTACTCTAGCCCAGGCTGACCTGGAATTCACTCTGTAGTGTCAGGGTGGCCTCGAACTCACAGCGATCATCCTACCTCTGCCTCCTGAGTGCTGGGACTAAAGGCTGCACCACCACGCCCGGCCTGAGACTTGTTTATTTTTGAGGCAGGGTCTTGCTGTGTAGCCCAGGCTGGCTGGGAACTCTCAGTCCTGCAGCCCCAGTCTCCTGAGTGCTGGGATTATAGCCATAGGCCTCCAGGCCTGGTTTACAGCTGGCACTATTTGGCAGAACCTTGTAAAATAAAAAAGAGGAGATGGAGGGATGGCTTAGTGGTTAAGATATTTGCTTGCAAAATCAAAGGACCCAGGTTCTAGTTCCCAGGACCCACGTAAGCCAGATGCGCAAGGTGGCGCATGCGTCTGGAGTTTGTTTGCAGTGGCTAGAGGCCCTAACATGCCCATTCTCTCTCTCTCTCTCTGACTCTTTCAAATAAATAAATAAACTTAAAGAAAGTTAAAAAGATGACAGACAACATAATAATTCTGTTTTTTAGGATTTGAGCCTAAAGAAACTCTGCCATAGGCAGGGGCATGGCTCAGTGATTGTGCTTAGCATTCCAGAGGTCCTGGATTTCATCCCCAGTACCAAAAACAAAACTTGAATACAAATATATGCCATACATACATTTGAAAGAAAATAAGATCTAATATAGTAACTTTTATCTATAGGAAAAATGGCATCAAATAAATTTAGTCTTCTCTGGTACTTAAAAAAATATTTATTTATTTATTTGAGAGAGGGGGCGGAGAGAGAATGGATCTGCTAGGGCCTCCAGCCACTGCAGATGAACTCCAGACGCATGTGCCCCTTGTGCATCTGGTTTACGTGGGTCCTGGGGAATCAAATTGGGATCCTTCGTCTTTGCAGGCAAATGCCTTAACCGCTAAGCCATCTCTCCAGCCCTTCTCTGTGATACTTTTAATTTTAATTGAATTTATTTATTTGAGAGAGAGAAAATAGGTGTGCCAGGGCCTCCAGCTGCTGCTAACTCCAGACTCATGTGTCACCTTGTGCATCTGGCTTACGTGGGTCCTGGGGAACCAAACCTGGCTTTGCAGGCAAGCACCTTCACCACTAAGCCATCACTCCAGCTCACTTTTAATTTTTTAAAAATATTATTTATTTATTTATTTTAGAGAGAGAAAGCAAGAGCAAGAGAGAGAGAGAGAGAATGAATATGGGAGTGCTAAGGCCTCCAGCCACTGCAAATGAACTCCAGATGCACGTGCCACCCTGTGCATCTGCCTTTATGTGGCGTACTGGACAGTTGAACCTGGGTCCTTAGGTTTTGTAGGCAAGTACCTTAATCACTGAGCTATCTTTCCAGCCTCCCTACTTTTAATTTTTTGAAAATATTTTTATTTATTAATTTGAGAACCAGACAGAGAGTATGAGTATAGGCATGTCACAGCCTCTTGTCATTGCAAACACACTCCAGATGCATGCACCACTTTATGCATCTGGCTTTATGTGGGTACTGGGGAATTGAGCAAAGGTTTTCTGGCTTTGCAAATAAGTGCCTTTAACCCATTAACCATCTTTACAGGTCCCTATTTTTTTTTTTAGTTAAAAAAAAAATTCAGACAGCGTGTCTCATGTAGCCCAGACTGGCCCAGAGCTCACTGTGTAGCTGAGGATGACTTCCGCTCATCCTGCCCCTACCTCTCAAGTGCTGGGATTACAGGCACATGCCACCACACCCAGTTTTTTTTTTTTTTTTTTCAGTGTCAACGATCACACTTGGGGCTTTGTGTGTGTTAGACAAGCACGCTACCAATTGAACCGCATCCCCTAGCCCTATACTTTTTTTTTCTTTCAAATTTTTACTAACAACTCCATGATTATAAAATTATGCCAGGGTAATGCCCTCTCTCCCTCGCTCCACTTTCCCCTTTGAAACTCCATTCTCCATCATATCTCCTCCCCATCTCAATCAGTCTCTCTTTTATTTTGATGTCATCTTCCTTATGATGGTCTTGTGTAGGTAGTGTCAGGCACTGTGAGGTCATGGATATCTAGGCCATTTTGTGTCTGGGGGAAGCACATTGTAAGGAGTCCTACCCTTCCTTTGGCTCTTTCATTCTTTCTGCCACCTCTTCCACATTAGATCCTGAGCCTTGGAAAGTGTGATAGAGATATTGTAGTCCTGAGTGCTTCGGTCACTTCTTTCCAGCACCATGATGCCTTCTGAGTCATTCCAAGGTCACTGCCATCTGAAAAGAGAAGGTTCTCTACCAAAAGTGAGAGTAGCATTAATATAAGGGTATGAACATTAAGATAAGTGCTTACTGGGCAGTTTGATAATCATAGTACATACATTTATCCAGACATCAGCAGATGTTACACCCCTAGGGCTCATGACTACTCCTGTTTTAAGTTTTCAGTATCAGGGATGTATTCCTTTCCCATGGAGCAGGCCTCTAGTCCAAATAGAGGGCTGTTGGTTTCCACCATGATAGACATGCCACTATTGCACCAGTTGGCTCATTTGGCCTGGCTGGCCAAATATAAGGCTTGCAGTGTCCACTGTTGAGTATCTTCACTGGTGTTTTCTCTTTCTCCCATTGAACTGCATGCAGAATGGCTTCTTCCAGCTTTCTGTTAGCTGGTCTGCATGGAGGAGGTTATCAGCTCAGTTCCCGCAGGATTTCTCAGTGGCCTTTCAGCCCAAGTATGTGCAGTCTTCAGCAATAGGGTCTTATCATCTATTCCTGGTGGGAAACCAAGGCTAGCCCTATACTTTCAATTTTAGCAAATGTTTTAAAGTTAGATACGAGTGGCATATTTTTCTGTAATTCCAAGAAGACTATGGCAGTGGGAGGTGGAGTCTGGTGGATCCGGAGGCTCCGGCCAGCTCGCCTAGCGTTCCCAGCAGCAAAACGATGACAGCCTGTCTTACATAGGGTGGAAGGTGAGGACCAACAGTCTGAGGTTGCCCTCCAGCTTCCACATATGTCATGGCGCCCCCATACACAAAATAATAATTTTTTATTGTGGTGTATGTGTATGTTATGTTGGAGATCAAGCCTAGAGGTTTGTGTATGGTCAGTAAGCTCTGTGCCACTGAGCCATACCCCAGCCTTTGATGAATACATCGCCCAATTTCAATCTTTTTAAGGATAGTCTATTGTAAATTATCTTCCCTCTTTCTGTGGTGCTAAGGATCAAATGTAGGACCTCATATTTTAGGCAAGTTCTCTGCCACTGAGCCACACTCTCAGCCCTGTTTCCAATAAATATTTTATTTATTTGAGGTAGAGAGAAAAAGAGAAAGAGGCAGATAAAGATAGATAGAATGGGTGTGTCAGGGCCTCTAGCACTGCAAACAAGTTCTAGACACCTGTGCCACCTTGTGGGTCTGGACTTATGTGGGTACTGAGGCCCTTAGTTTTGCAGGCAAGTGCCTTAACCACTGAGCAATATCTCCAGCCTTGTTTTCAATTCTTTTTTTTTGAAGGTAGGGTTTCGCTCTGGCCCAGGCAAACCTGGAATTCACTATTTAGTCTCAGGGTGGCCTCGAACTCATAGAGATCCTCCTACCTCTGCCTCCTAAGTGCTGGGATTAAAGGTGTGCACCACCACACCTGGCCCTGTTTTCAATTCTTAAAAGGAGAGGTGCTTTTGTAATTTCAAAATGTCTAATTTAGGCTCCTTCCTAATACCAGAATCTGCCCCTCATTCCATCCCTGAGTCATGGCTGGGTGGGACAAGGAGGCCATGACACAGTGTCCTGCATTTAGAGGTAGCTCAGGTAGGTGGAAATTATTCCTGTTTTGAGCTGGGATCTGTCTCTTTGTCACGCTCTGGGTCTGTCCCCTTAGCCACGTCATATGCTTTCCTTTTTCCATAAAGACTTCACTGGTTCAGGACCTCGGTCACACCATCCTTCCCAGTATCCTTCAAGGTTCCTTGCAAAGTCTGTAGATGGTACAGGGTGTACATCCTGGACTCCATACCAAGCAGAGCGCTGCCAGCTCATCCCCCATGCCCCCCTGCAGCCTCATACTTGGGCTGTCAGCCCCAGATGGTGCTTGACTGTGACGTCCTTCTTAAGGACAATGCATACTGTGGGCTGGAGAAACGGCTTAGCAGTTAAGGTGCTTGCCTGTGAAGTCTAAGGACTCATGTTCTGCTCTCCAGGTCCCATCTAAGCCAGACACACAAGGTAACGCAAGTGTGCAAAGTTGCACATGGGTACAAGGTGGCACACGTGTCTGGAGTTCGGTTACAGTGGCTGGAGGACCTGGTGCGCCAATTCTCTTTCTCACTCTGTCTCACTCTCTGTCTCTCTCTCTCTCTCTCACTCTCTCACATAAAAAAAGGGCCACTCTGTTGGGCTTGCCTCAAAAAGAAAAGTAAAGAAAAAAAGGTGCATACTTTTTTGAATTATAGAAATAATTCATGTATTCTGTGGGAAGTTTAGAAAATACAGAAGAAAATAAAAGTCTGATTAGCAATTGCCAGAGAAAACCACCATTTTATGTTTAAAAACGGAACATACAGAAAAACACCAAATGAAAGAAAAATGTCCTGACATATATGTAACAGATATTTTTCTTTTAGTTGGGTGTTTTTCTTTAATTATTACTCTGACATAGAGGAGTTTTAAATGTTTATGAACTAAATGTTTGTGTTCCTCCAAGATTCATATATTGAAGCCGTAACTACAAGTGTGGGTATATTTGGAGTAAAGAGTCATTGGGTTGAAAGAAGGCATAGAGGCTGGAGGTGTGAAGCATTTGCCTAGCATTCCTGAAACCCTAGACCTTGTGTTCGAGCCCCTGTACAAAAAAAAAAAAAAAGGCTGGAGAGATGGTTTACCAGTTAAGGTGCATGCCTGCAAAGCCTAAGGATTCTCCAGGTCCCGTGTTAGCCAGATGCACAAGGGGGAGCATGTTTCTGGAGTTCGTTTGTAGTGGCTAGAGGCCCTGGTGCACCTACTCGTCCTCTCTCTCTCTTTCTCAAATAAATAAATACAATAAATAAAAATAAAATCTTTAGGGCTGGAGAGATGGCTTAGCAGTTAAGTGTGTGCCTGTGAAGCCTAAGGACCCCGGTTTGAGGCTTGGTTCCCCAGGTCCCACGTTAGCCAGATGCACAAGGGGGCGCACGCGTCTGGAGTTCGTTTGCAGTGGCTGGAAGCCCTGGCATGCCCGTTCTCTCTCTCTCTCTCTCTCTCTCTGCCTCTTTCTCTCTGTCTATCACTCTCAAATAAATAACTAAGAATAAACAAAAAAAAATCTTTAAAAAAAAAAGAGAGGGGGAGAGAGAGAAAGGGAAGGAGGAAGGGGGGGGGATGGAAGGAGCCCATCATAGGGTGGCCCTCTCTGGTAGGGTTAGAAGAGATAACAGAGAACTCTGTTCCTCCCCCTGACGTAGGAAGGCCTTTGAGGACATGGAGAAGGTGACGGTAGGTTACCCAGGAAGAGAGCCCGCCCAGATCCTAATCAGCTGGCTCCTTGATCTTAGACTTCTCACCTCCGGAAATCAAGGTCTGTGGGAAATCAATGAGATGTGAGCCTCCACCTACTGTACTTTGTTTCTGCAGCCCCGGCTGACTGGCAAACATGATTCAGGCCATCACCCTTTTGTACAAATGATTTCTCTCTTTGCTTTTGGGCTTGGAAGGTCTTCCCCACCCCAAGGTCAGATAGACACTCTTGGTGCATTCTTTTTTCCTCACCCAATCAACATTTATTTATTGTTTATTTTTTCAGGCGTGTTTGTGTATGAGCAGTATGCGTGGTGTGGGGGTGTTTGCGTGTGCGCATGAGCAGAGGCTGAAAGAAGTGTTGGGTGTCACCTTCCTTGTCACTCATCTGCGTAGGTCCTGAGGAAGAGTCTCCTGAACCCCGAGCTGCCACTCTTTGGTCAGACTGGCTGACCAGTGAGCCCCAGTGGCTCTCCAGTCTTCGTCCCCCACAGGACTAGAGTTACTAGATTTTCAGAACCTTCTTCTGTCTTCTGATGGACTCAAAACATGAGCTGTCTTTATGTTGTCTAAATAAGGAAGTCTCTGGACTTTCTGTATTTTCATTAATCTGTCTCATTTTTCTTCCAATGTTATTTATTTATTTATTTTCCCGAGACAGGGTTTCATGTAGCCTAGGCAGGCTTGGAACTTAGTATGTAGTCAGGGATGGCCCTAAACTCCTGATCCTCCTACTGCCTTCACCTCCTGAGTATTAGGATGATAGCCATGTGTCACCATGCTGGCTTCTTGGTCACTTTTTTTTTGTTGGTTTTGAGGTAGGGTCTTATTCTAGCCCGGGCTGACCTGGAATTCACTATGTTCTCTCAGGGTGGCCCTGAAGTCGCGGTGATCCTCCTACCTCAGCCTCCCAAGTGCTGGGATTAAAGGCATATGCCACCACACCTGGCTAAAGTTACTACTGATTATTTTGAGATATCTCACTATGTTACCTAAGCTGGTCTTGAACTCATGAGCTTAAGCCATCCTTCTGCCTGAGCCTCCCAAGTTGTTGGTACACAGGTGTACACCACAGTGCCCATTTGGAAGTTAGAGAGTTAAAAAAAAAAACCCAATAAACAAAAAACAAACTTGCTGGGCATGCCTTTAATCCCAGCACTCAGGAGGCAGAGGTAGGAGGATCGCCAAGAGTTTGAGGCCACCCTGAGACTACATAGTGAATTCCAGGTCAGCCAGGGCTAGAGTGAGACCCTACCCCTAAAAAACTAAAACAAACAAACAAAATACTTGTAAATATATATACAAAAGCTTATAAAACATGCATGTGTAGTTTATGAAGGGAATAAAGCAGACATTTGCTGGCTAACTTAAAAGATAAGAACCCTGCTAATCTTTTAGACATTGCTTATAGATGTCCCCTTAAGTGGATCTGCTCCTCCTGTCCCTAGGGGATATGCTGTCCTGAATGCTGTTACCACCAATAATTTGCAGCTCTTTTGAAAAAATATTTTATTTACTTATTTGAAAGAGAGAGAGAGAGAGAGAGAGAGAGAGAAAGGAAGGAAGGAAGGAAGGAAGGAAGGAAGGAGGGAAGAGGCAGATAGAGAATGGGCGTGCCAGGGCCTTTGGCCACTGCAAATGAACTCCTGACACATGTGCCAGTTTGTGTATCTGGCTATGTGGGTCCTGGGGAATCTAACCTGGGTCCTTAGGCTTCACAGGCAAGTGCCTTACCCACTAAGCTATCTGTCCAGCCGTACAACTCTTTTTAAATACATATTTTATTTGTTCATTTGCAAGCAGAGAGAGAGAGAAGGGAGGAGAGAGAGAGAGGGAAAATGGACACTCCAGGGCCTCCAGCTGCTGCACACAAACTCCTGATGTATGTGTCACTGTGCATCTGGCCTTATGTGGTACTGGGGAACCAGACCTGGGTTGTTAGGATTTCAGGCAAGTGCCTTAACCACCGAGCCATCTCTCTAGCCCCAGTTTACAGCTCTTTATACCTTTGAGCTTTTATAAATGAGATCATTACATTTGTTTCCTTCTTTCCTTTATTTGAGTCTTATGTAGCTCCAGGCTGATCTAGAACTCAGTATGTATCCAAGGGTGAGCTTGAGCTTCTGATCCTCTTGCATTCATCTTCCAAGTGCTGTACACCATTACGTGCAGTTTTATGCAGTGCTGGGGATGGAACCCAGGACTTCATACATGCTAAGCAAGCACTCTGTCTACTGAACTACATCATCAGCACTCCAATTTCTTACTAGTTCCATTGGTGTGCATTACATTTTTGGGACAAATCCTGTTTTTTTTTTTTTTTACATGTTTGTTTTTATTTATTTATTTGAGAGAGAGAGAGAGAGAGAGAGAGAAAGAAAGAATGGGTGAACCAGGGCTTCCAGTCACTACAAAGGAACTCCTTACCTTACCTGAATGCATGTACCACCTTGCGTATCTGGCTTACGTGGATACTGGGGAATCAAGCCTCAAACCAGTCTCCTTAGGCTTCACAAGCAAGCGTTTATCCTCTAAGTCATCTCTCCAGCCCCGACAAATCCTGCTTTTGCATACTGCTGTTGTTCATTACTTTTTCATTACCCTTGGTAAACATGTCCACCTTATCCTTTCTACCCAATGGCACTGGACTCTTTGTGCCTTTCTCTCCTATCCACAACATTCTTTCCAGGTGCAAGTTGGTCTGAGCTGTGTATGTGTGGGTAGAATGACAAGGTCACATGCTCCACAAAATCTGAAGCAACATGTGTTCCCTCCAGACAGTGCCCTGCCCAGTGTCACATCCTCACTTGTACTTAGTTCCATCCACAACTAGAGTGCATGCCAGCCTCTTGCACTAATACCTCACTGAGCGTTAAGTGCATCTCACTGACTATTGTGGAGGTTCGGTGTGTTTATGGCTGTGTTTTCTCATTTACATGCCTGTGCTTTCCTTAACTGTTTTCCCCTAGTAGATTATTTTCAATACCTGGGAGATCTTCACACATTCACGTGGTGATACTAATCCAGTGCCTACTTCTGTGTGACAAATTCTCACAGGATGTGGCTTTTCACTATCTTAATAGCATCTTTGGATGAACAAAACAGTTGGCTACTTCAGCAAGCTAGCCACTAACTAAAATTCAATGTTTGTCTATGGTTCTATTGTGTTGTGGTTTTGAGGCTCAGACTGTTGCAGTCATTGGATGCTGTGCACACAGTGTCAAGCACAGACCTTACCTGGATGGTCTGGATGCTGTGCATGTGACATCACACGCAAACCTTACGTGGATGCTGTCCACGTGATGTCACACGCAAACCTTCCCTAGATGCTGTGCACATGACGTCATGCACAGACCTTTCCTGGATGCTGTGCACGCGAGGTCATGCACAGACCTTACCTGGATGCTGAGCACGCGATGTCACGCACAGATCTTACCTGGATGCTGTGCACACAATGTCACGCACAGACCTTACCTGGATGCTGTGCACACAATGTCACGCACAGACCTTACCTGGATGCTGTGTGCGCGACATCACGCACAGACCTTACCTGGATGCTGTGCACACAATGTCAAGCACAGACCTTACCTGGATGCTGTGCACACAATGTCACGCACAGACCTTACCTGGATGCTGTGCACACAATGTCACGCACTGACCTTACCTGGATGCTGTGCACACAATGTCATGCACTGTCCTTACCTGGATGCTGTGCACACAATGTCACGCACTGACCTTCCCTGGATGCTGTGCATGCAATGGCGTGCATAGCCTTATCTGCTCTGTGTGATGAGGTCAGATGGGGTGGCTAGTTTTTGGTTTGAGAAGAGGTCTTCCGGGATAGCCAGGCTGGGCTTGAGCTCTGGTTTCTCTCACATGATCTTCCTCTCTTAGGAGTGGGGTTTCTGGGCCAGAGGGATTGCCCAGTGATTAAAGACACTTGCTTGCTAAGTCTGACAGCTTGAGTTTGATTCCCCAGTACTCATGTGAAGCCATGGGCACAAAGTGATGTGTGCTTCTGAAGTTTATTTGCAGTGGCAAGAGGCCCTAGGATGCCCATTTTCTCTCTTTTTGATTGCAAATAAATAAATAAAAACAAACTTTTTTTTTTAAAGAAAAAGGAGTAGAATTTCTAAGTGGAACTTAAAATATATATATATATATATATATATATATATATATATATATATATATATATATATATTTCCCCCATTCTAAGTGGAACTTAAAAAATATATATATATATATATATATATATATTTTTTTTTTTCCCCCGTTCTAAGTGGAACTTAAAAAAAATATATATATATATATATTTTTTTTTTCCCCAAGGAGAGTGAGAGAGAGGGAGGCATAGGGCCTCTCCCCCTGCAAACAGATTTCAGATGCATGGGCCACTTTGTGCAACTGGCTTTATGTGGGTATTGGGGAATCAAACCCGGGCCATCAGGCTTTGCAAGTACGTGTCTTTTACCACTGAGCCACCTCTCCAGCACCCTGTAGCTTTCTTTAAAACTGAAGCATAACATCTATTGAGAAGGCCGCGTGCATCATCAGTGTGCAGTATGTTTCACTTTCACAGAGGAAGCACACCTGTGAGGCTCTCTCCCAGGTTATGTGAAAGACTGTTGCAGTTTGCTCCATGTTGCTGGGACAGATATCTAAGCAGACTGTTCATAGGAGGAAGAGATTTATTTCAAGATCCAGGGTAGGTTCCATCAATGCCTGAAGAACTTGGCTCCCTTCCAAATATCCAAGGAGAGAAAGAGACTAACATCCAGCAAACATCAAAAAGCAAACACTCAGGCTGCTGGAGTCTTAAACAGGAAACTTAAATGCCAGAGGCTATGGGGGACATACATTCACATTCAAACCACCACAGAGACCTTCCCCTACACTGGGCTGTACCCCTGGTCTGTCCTTTCTGGAAACTGAACCTTGAATAAGTGAAATCTCTCCAAGAAGAATATGGAAGAATATTGGAGGTGCTTGTTCCTAACATGGCAGCAATGATCTTAGAGGCCCAGACTGTTGCAGTTGCCCCAGTTCCTTTTTGCTTTTCTATCAGAACCTTCAGCCTTTCCACAGTTGCTGAGCTACAAGACTTCTCCAGTCATTAGGCAAGCAGATTTGATTTCTGCGTCTTAGAACCAAAGAACCCTGTTGGAGACAGCGTGCCCAATTAATGTCTAGAACCAAAACCTTAGCAGGGCTTGCCTCTCACGTTACTAAGCTCTGATCATGAACTAGCTGCCTTACCCAGTGTCTGAGGGAATTTTGTGAGTGTGTGTGTTGTGTGTAGTCATATGTGTGCCTAGAGGCCAGAGGACAACCTTGGGTGTCACCATCAGGTATGCTCTCCATGTTCATTCATTCATGTATGTGTCTGTGTTTGTGGGGTTGGGGGTCCAGGACCTCTTGCCACTGCAAGCTAACATCAGACTCATGTGTTGTTCTGTGCACTGGCTTTATGTAGGTGCTGGGGAACTAAACCTGATCAGCAAGCTTTGTAAGCAAGTGCCTTTAACCCTTGTGCCATACCCCTAGCCCCCCTCCCCCCTGCTTTTTTTTTTTTTGAGACAGAATCTCTTGTTGACCTGGAGATCACCAATTAGGCTACACTGGCTGGCCAGAAAACTCCAGGGATCTGCCTGTCTCAGCCTTCCTAGAGCCGGGATTACAAGAATGTGCCACTACCTCTGGCATTTTGTGTGGGTAGTGGGGATTCAGGGCCTCATACTGGCAAGGCAAAGACTTTACCCGCCTAGTTATCTCCCTAGCTCTAGTGCCAGAGTTTTTGTTTTGTTTTTAGATAGAATCTCACATTAGCCCAGGCTGACCTGGAACTCATTCTGTAGTCCCAGGCTGCCCTCAAACTCACAGTGATCCTCCTACCTCAGCCTCCCCGGTACTGGGATTAAAAGCATGCACCAGGGCTGGAGAGATGGCTTAGCGGGTAAGGTGTTTGTCTGCAAAGCCAAAGGATCCTGGTTTGATTCTCCAGGACGCACGTAAGCCAGATGCACACGAGGATGCAGGTATCTGGAGTTTGCAGTGGTGGGAGGCCCTGGTGCACCCATTCTCTTTCTCCTTTTCTCTCTCCCTCTTTGTCAAATAAATAAATAAATAATATATATAAACATTTTATTATTTATTTATTTATTTGAGAGCAACAGACAGAGAGAGAAAGAGGCAGGGGGAGAGAGAGAGAGAGAGCAGAGTGGGGGTGCCAGGGCTTCTAGCCACTGCAAACAAACTCCAGACACGCACGCCCCCTTGTGCATCTGGCTAACGTGGGTCCTGGGAAATCGAGCCTTGAACTGGGGTCCTTAGGCTTCACAGGCAAACGCTTAACTGCTAAGCCATCTCTACAGCTCTAAAATATATTTTTTAAAAAAGCATGTACCATCACATCCAGCTTAGTCCCTGAGGGTTTTTTTTTTTTTTTTAATTTGTAGGCAGAGATGGGGGTGGGGGATGAATGTGTGCACCAGGGCCTTTAGCTGCTATAAACAAACTACCCTTTGTGCATCTGTCTTTATATGGGTACTGGGGAATTGAACCTGGGTCATTAGGCTTTGCAGGAAAGTGCCTTAACTGCTGAGCCATCTCTCCAGCCCAGTCCAAGTTTTTGCATGACCCTGGTTGAGTCTCTTTGTGTGGCTGTTTATTTGCTTTTGTGGTTTGGTACTAGAGCCTTGCACATGCTGAGCTACATCCATAGCCCCATGACTTCATTTGAACAATTGAATTCTTGGCCTGTCAGGTAAACTTTCAAGTAGACAGTCACTTAAGAGTTAACTGGAAAAGTTTGCAACAGGCTGGGGGTGCAGTAGTGGTTTGCCTAGCATGCACAAGGCTCAGAGTTTGATCTCCAACATCTTAAAAAGAAGCAGCACATTACTTCAGACATCTGGACTTGGTGAGATTGTTCCCCCACTCCCTACTTTAAATTCAATTCCCAGTTTTGAAACAGTTTTCTCTCATTCCCCAGCGGCAAGTTAATGGAGAGCACTGGCTTAATTTAGAAGGCAAAATGCAGGAGTCTGTGTTACTTTCTGGGCTTCATTTTTGGAAGCCAGGTTCACCCCTCTTGTTTCTTAAGAGTGTATTAGGTGAGGAGGTGTTGGGCATAGGGTGAGAGAGCCAGGGCTCCATCACAGCAACCCTTCGCTCTAGAAGGTTCCCACTTAAGCTGCTCTGCCCTGAATGTGGCATCATCTGAAAGTGAAAAAGGAAATGAATTCTCTTCTGGTTTCTTTTTGTTTCTTCTTCCTTTATAATTGTTTTTTTCGAGGTAGGGTCTCACTCTAGCCCAGGCTGATCTGGAATTCTCTATGTAGTCTCAGGCTGGCCTGGAATTCACGGTGACCTTCCTACCTCTGCCTCCTGAGTGCTGGGATTAAAGGTGTGCGCCACCACGCCTGGCTTCTTCTTTCTGCTGCTGCTGCTGCTTTTAATACCATCAAATCACATAGGTTAGTGACAGGTAACGACCCAATTTCGGCTGGCCTCTGAATTGTCGCACTGCTTGCCCTTGTTAATGTCAGGGTCTGGGAAAGTATTTGATCAAGGGGAAGGTGCAGTGGGTGAAGTTGGCCAAGAAAAGGTCAGAGATGAATGAGAAATTATTTCCAGGCCCCATGGAAAGAACCAGCCCAGGCTGCCTCCCAGCTGCCCGTGTCGTTCCAGCTTTCGTTCTGTTTCCAAGGTCCTTTCTCAGAGCTGGTTCCTGCAGTACCCTTTTCCCATCTGCCATTTCTAATTATGCAGGGTGACCGGGGTGGGATAGGGAGGTGGAGGGGGGTGCTACTTATTTCCACAAGCCACCTCTCAGATTCCCTTGACCCTAGTTTAGACACAAAGACATCTCTTCCACTGTCTGGATTTGTTCAAACCTTATACTTTTAACTTGAGCTAAACAGAAACAGGAACTCAATATTATTACTATTTTAAATACTTTTATTTATTTATTTGCAAGCAGAGAGGGATAGAGAGGAGAGAGAGAGAATGGGCATACCAGGGCCTCCATCTGCTGCAAAAGAACTCCAGATGCATGCATCACTGTGCACCTGGCTTTATGTAGGCACTGAAGGATCTAACCTGAGTCATTAGGCTTTGCAGGCAAGCGACTTAACTGCTGAGCTATCTCTCTCCATCCCTCACCATCATCATTATTGTTGTTTTGTCATTGTTTTGTTTTGTTTTGGTGTTTTTCAAAGTAGGGTCTTGCTCTAGCCCAGGCTGACCTGATTTACTATGTATCTCAGGGTGGCCTTGAACTCGCAGTGACCTTCTTACCTCTGCCTACTAAGTGCTGGACATGGTTTATTATTATTATTATTATTTGAGGTAGAGGCTCACTCTAGCCAAGGCTGACCTGGAACTCACTCTGTAGTTCCAGGCTGGCCTTGACCTAACAGTGATCCTCTTATCTCTGCTTCCTGAGTGCTGGGGTTAAAGGTGTGTATCACCATACATGGCTCATTATTACTATTATTTTTGATTTTTTGAGGTAGGGTCTAACTGTAGTCCAGGATGACCTAGAATTCACTATGTTGAATTCACAGCAGTCCTCCTACCTCTACCTCCCAAGTACTGGAATTAAAGGCATGTGCCACCATGCCTGGTTGGCTCATTATTTAAAAAAATAGTTTATTTATTTATTTGCAAGCAGAGATGGAGAGGGAATGGGTGTGTCAGGGCCTCCTGGCACTGCAAAGGAATTCTGGGTGGTGCATGCACCACTTTGTACATCTGGCTTTATGTGGGTACTGGGGATTTGAACCCAGGCCACCAGACTTTGCAAGCAAGTTCCTTTAACTGCTGAGCCATTTCTGTAGCCCAGGACCTCATTCTTACCATGACATAAGTCTGTCTTAGCCCACGTGGGTGGCTATAACAACACAGCACAAATTGGGTGGCTTGTAAGCAACAGAGCCTTGGTAGCAAGACCCTACATTGAAAATGACAAAACAATAATAATGAGGAGGAGGAGGAGAAGGAGGGATGGAGAGAGATAGCTCAGTGGTTAAGTCACCTGCCTGCAAAGCCTAATGGTTCTCATGGTTCTGGAGCCTGAGAAGTTCAAGGTGTGGACAGTGCTCTGCCGCTGTCTCCCCGTCATGGAAAGGGTCACTGAGCTTCCAGAGGGGTTTTGGGTTTTGTTGTTTTTGTTACCAGTGCAGAGGATGAATTTTTTTTTTTTTTTTAAGAGAGAGGGAGAGAGAGAAAGAAAGAAAGAGAATCAGCGTGCCAGGGCCTCAGCCACTGGAATCGAACTCTAGACGCTTGTGCCACTTAGTGGCCATGGTGACCTTGTGCTTGCCTCACCTTTGTGTGTCTGGCTTATGTGGGATCTGGAGAGTCAAACATGGGTCCTTAGGCTTTGCAGGCAAGCTCCTTAACTGTTGAGCCATCTCTCAAGCTCCAGGGCCTCTTTAATAAGGGCACTAACCCCTTTGAAGGAGGCTCCATTCTCATGGCCTTACCATCTATCCAAAGCCCCACCTCTTAATACTATCACTTTAGGGATTAGGATTTCTGCATAAACTTGGGTGGAGAGGGGGAGGGCATAGAGCTTTGGACCCTAGCTGGCTCCCTCTGAAGGCCACTGAATTGGTCTTGGCTGTGAGTACCTTGCTTGGTTAGAGCTGCTAGTGTTTGTGAGCATGGTGGATGTGCCCAAGTCACTTCTTTTTAAAAATATACTTTATTTATTTATTTAGTTGAGAGAGAGAAAGAGGAAGAGAAAGAGAGAGGGGGAGAGAGAGAGAGAGCACACCAGGTCTTCCAGCTACTGCAAACGAATTCCAGATGCATGTGCCCCTTGTGCATCTGGCTTTTGTGGGTCCTGAAGAGTTGAACCAGGATCCTTTGGCTTTGCAGGCAAACACCTTAATCATCTCTCCAGCCATCTCTCCAGTCTCCCAAGTTACTTCTATAGGCTGAATGGCATATGAGGACTCCCTGGAAGAGAGCTTTGATTTGGTTGTTTTATTAGGGAAACTTGGTAACATAATATGGAATATCTAATGTTTTAAAATAGTGCTGCTTTTTTGTTGTTGTTGTTGTTGTTTTATGTTTTGGTTTTTTTTGAGACAGGTTCTTGGCTATGTAGCCCAGGCTAATCTGGAACTCATGATCCTCCTGCCTCAACCCTCTAGTGTTGGGATTTTTTTTTAATTTTTTTTTGTTTATTCTTATTTATTTGAGAGCGACAGACAGAGAGAGAAACAGGGAGAGAGAAAGAGAGAATGGACGCACCAGGGCTTCCAACCACTGCAAACGAACTGCAGATGTGTGTGCCCCCTTGTGCATCTGGCTAACGTGGGTCCTGGGGAATCGAGCCTCGAACCGGGGTCCTTAGGCTTCACAGGCAAGTGTTTAACCGCTAAGCCATCTCTCCAGCCCTGGGATTTTTTTTTATTAAAAAAATTTTTTTTGTTCATTGTTTATTTGAGAGGGACAGACAGAGCGAGAAAGGCAGATAGATAGATAGAATGGGCACGCCAGGGCCTCCATCCACTGCAAAGGAACTCCAGACGCATGCGCCCCCTTGTGCATCTGGCTAACATGGGTCCTGGGGAGTCGAGCCTTGAACTGAGGTCCTTAGGCTTCACAGGCAAACACTTAACCGCTAAGCCATCTCTCCAGCCTAAGGGATTTTTTTTTTGAGGTAGGGTTTCACTTTGGCTCAGGCTGACCTGAATTTCACTATGTAGTCTCAGGGTGGCCTTGAATTCATAGCAACCCTTTTACCTCTGCCACCCAAGTGCTGGGATTAAAGGTGTGCGCCACCACGCCCTGCTCAGAGCTGGGATTATAAGGCATAACACTGGTTTTTACTATTATTCCACCTCTCCTTCCTCCTCTTTCCTTTCTTCTTCTCTCCTTCCCTTTTGTCTTGTTTGTGTTTCAAAACAGGATCTCCTGTAGTCCAGGCTAGCCTCACCTGTACACAGGGACACCTCTTTGACTGTTCACAGAAATACCCTGAGAGCTGGACTGGCTGCAGACTTCCTACACTCAAATTTCAGGTTCTGGTCATAGGGAACTAGATACCCTCAATAGTGTGATGGAAATTTTTTTTAAAATTATTTATTCATGAGAGAAGAGGGAGAGAGAAAGAGAAAATGAATGGGCACGCCAGGGCCTCCAACTACTGCAAACAAACTCCAGACACATGTGTCACCATTTGCATCTGGCTTAAGTGGGTACTAGGAAGTCGAGCCTAGGTCCTTAGGCTTTGCAGGTAAGAGCCTTAACTGCTAAGCCATCTTTCCAGCCCTATAGGAAACTAATTCTCCAAAGAGAGGGGAAGTTGGTATGAATGGGCCTCAGCTGGAATTTGCTGAATTAAAAGTCTCCATCCAGGTCATGTAATAGGGGTCAGGGAAGAAATGACAGGCAGCAGAGGTAGCCAGGACCCCAGAATGTGTTGACCCAATAGCCAGAGATTGAAGGGCCTGGGTGTGCTGGTGCACACCTGTAATCCCAGCATTTGAGAGATGGAGGCACACAGATCAAGAGTTCAAGATCAACCTCAGCTACATACTGAGTTTGAAGCCTGCTTAGGCTACATGAGACTCTGTCTCAGAAAAATCAAAACACTAGTAGTAGGTCCATGAGGCAGAGCAGCATCAGGTTTGCACCGTGGAGGCCACTAACTTAAAGAAAGCTCACTGTGTGACATTCTCAGCCATGAGCTCAGGCTGACAGATGCTGAACCTGGTCCTGTGGGGTGCTGGGTTGTTTTGTGGGGACAGAAGGCGAGTGGAGGCAGACCTGGAGGAGCTGGAAGTGGATGCGTGGGAGGGCTTGACTAGAAGGAGAAACCCATTGGAGGTGAAGTGTAGGGGAGGGAAGAGACACACCTGTGAAATTTGGTAGCTGGTCGTCTCAGGGGCCCCACCAGGAGGTATGGCAAGCTGAATAAGCCATTTCAGGACAGCTCTTTTGAAGTGAAGAGAATGAGTGAGGTCTCCACCTGGGGAAAGGGCTGGCCCAGATCCTGAGGCTTGTTGGCTCTCAGGACTATAGGATATAGGCCAGCATGAATGAAGCCGGGTTGCTCACACGTTGAGGGCTCAGGCTCGAGGCTTTCATCCCGATTCTATGACCACTGTATTCAGTGGCCCTCAGTCTCCTCATCTGCAAAATGGGAGTAAGAGAGTGTCTGTGACATTGTGAGAAGCCATATGCAAGGCAGTCACAACTGCCCTTGGTCTGTAGGTGCTAGTGGTTAGTATTGGGGTAACCCCAGTTTGCCCCAGGAGTATCTTTTTGCATTTGGAGCCACTTGGGCGTGGGGTCACACTTAGGGCCTCTGCTGTCTGATTTTATGTGGCACTCCATGGCCCTGACGCCTGCCTTGTTTGGGGGGTGCTGCTGGAGCGCCTTGAGTCAGATGCATTGCTCAGGTTAACCATCAGATTTCTGGTGACGTCTTCCCTTCTGCTTTCTGCATGGCCTCTCCTCTCTTTGATCCCTAAGTTGTTTATTTTTTTTATATCACATTTAGCCCCTAAACTGCCTCCAGCCCTCCTTGAAATAGACAGTTATACAAGTAGATCACACATTGACTCAGAATTGCACTGTAAGGGAATGGGCTGCCTGCCGCAGTCCTTGCTTCTGAGTTTAAGCAGGGTTCTGCCTGTGAAATAAGTGAGGGGGCAGCCCCTTGCCCAGTCCCCCAGCAGAGGACGAGCTGCAGATACTGCGGCTTGGGGCCGGAAGTGGAATTGGTGAGAGGCAGGATGCAGGAGGACAAAGCCTCAAATCCAGCCACAGCCATGTTGTGTGCCTGGCGCCATGCCGGGTCCTTAGTACGCACCAGTGTGCTGCTAGAGATGAGTGTCGCAGGCGCAGGGTGTAAAATTCTGGGACGCTTATCTTGTGAGCCCTGCTAATAAGTTCTGGAAGCCGGTAGGGTGCTGGTTTGGGGCTCTTGGATGAGTCTGGGGGAGAGACAGCAAGTGGAAGTGAGTAGACAAAGGCTGGGGGAAGATGCCTGGAGAGGGCTCAGCTGGCAGGAGGTATGTGCCCCAAGTGCAGGTGTGATGTGAAGGGAGGTTGAGGAGGAGGAGGAAGCAGGACTTTCCAGAAGAGATGTCACTGGGAGGACATCCTCTCAGTCTACAGGGTCACCGGATGTCTTTGTCACCTAGCGCTACAATATTGTAGTGTGGCAAACCTGCTGACGCCGGCAGTAAGTAATTTTCTCTCAGCTTTGTGGGTTGGATGAGGCTTCAGCAATCTGAACCAGTCCTAGCGGGCCACAGTTAGATGCACACTGTGATTGGTTTTTAAAAAAAATATTTTATTTTTATTCATTTATTATTTGACAGAGAAAGATGGGGAGAGAGAGAGAGAGAGAATTGGCATTCCAGGGCCTCCAGACACTGCAAATGAACTCTAGACATGTGCGCTCCCTTGTGCATCTGGCTAACGTGGGTCCTAGGGAATCGAACCAGGGTCCTTTGACTTTGTAGACAAGCGCCTTAACTGCTAAGCCATCCCTCCAGCCCTGTGATTGGGTTTTTAAGTTAGTCGCTGTGTCTTTGAATCCATCAGGACCAGTAACCACCACACAAGGCTTCCCTCAGGGTGATGGGCAGGAGGGCAAAGAGCCAGCTCAGTCATACATTGCATTTCAGGCCTTTGCGTACATCATATTCATGAACATTCCATTGGCCAAGTCACATAGCCAACCCCAAGTCAAGGGGCAGGGTGTACACTTCCCATCAGTAGAGCAGCACAGGTAAGGCTGTGTCCTCCTGCTACAGAGTGAAAAGTTGAGACCAGTGTTTTAACCTCCGTCAGCAAGAGTGGGCTTTATCTGTTCATGGAGTAAGCATTATTGAGTCTGCAGTGCGCCACTCTGCTGGCTCTTGTCCGATGGAAAGCATGCCTACCAGCCGTGTGCGCTGTTCATTCCTCAACTGCTCTTGTGATGGTCACTGTAAAGGAGAACTGGAGGGTCAGGAGCAGCAGTGTTGAAGAGCCTCTTCTTTTCCAGGAAGGAAGAGATGGCTGAGCTAGAAATGAAGAGTTAGAGTCCCTTCACAATTTAGGCGAGAAAGCTGGGCTTGCAGGTGCACACCTGTCAAACCTAGCACTTGGGAGACGGAGGCAGGAGGATTACAGTCAAAGCTAGCCTTGGCTATCCCAGTCCGACATGTGCTGTGCGACTAAGCTAGCTCCTTGCAGTCTTGTCTGTCACCTGAGACAAATAAGTCTTGTCACAAAAACATAATGTAACAGAAAAATGAAAATTAGGCAAGAAACCATTAAAAAGGTAAAGTTTAGTCAGGGCAAGACAAAGAAGGCAGGGGTGACACAAAGTGCTAGCTGTCAATCAATAATTCTATATCCAGGAAAACTATCTTTCAAAAATGAAGGAGCAATGAAGATATTCTAGATAAATAAAAACTGAGAAAATTTGTTACTGGCAGACATGCCCCATAAGAAATACTAACGGGAGTCCTTTCACGCAGGAATTAAAGGATATGAGAAAGTCACTCAAATCCATGTGAGAAAAATAGAGTACTTTCAGGAATAAATTCTCCTATCTGATCAAAATGACACCTGCATAAAGCAGTAATTATAGAGCAGTTAACTTTGCATTATCCCATTCAGTGATAATTTGCATGATGATAATAGCACAAAGGAGAGGTGAGAGAATAGAACTATAGTCTTATGTCACCTAACAGGTATGCATTCTGAGACTGCATTGCTAGGCAATTTCATCATTATGTGACTATCATAAAGTGTTTGTGTACAAACCGAGATAGCTACATCACCAGGTGATGAAATCTTACGGGACCACTTTGTGTCTGTGCTTCGTGTTGACCAAAACGTCATGATGCAGTGTGTGACTGTCAGAGTAACGTTTCTGTATTCTGTTGCATCTAAGTCAGCATCAGTCCAAGCTAGCCTTTTCAAAAATGATAATTGAAGCTTTGCATGATAACATACGCCTTTAATCCCAGCAATCAGGAGGCAGAGGTAGGAGGATTGTTTTGAGTTCAAGACCACCCTTAGACTACGTAGTGAATTCTGGGTCAGTCTGGGCTAGAGTGAGACACTGCCTCAAAAAAAAAAAAAAAAAAAAAAAAAAAAAAAAAAAAAAAGAAAAGAAAAGAAAAATAATGTGCTGGAGAGATGGCTTAGTGGTTAAGGCACTTGCCTTTGAAACCAAAGACCCAGGTTCAGTTCCCCAGGGCCAGATGCACAAGGGATGCATGCATGTGGAATTCATTTGCAGTGGCTAAAGGCCATGGCTTGCCCATTCTCTCTCAGTCTGTCTTCTATCTATCTCTCTCTCTGCTTGCAAATAAATAAAATAATTTAAAAATAACAACAAAAATGTTCATTGTATCAGCTGAGAAGGTGACTCCAGCATGGGCAAGGCTGTATTTGATCCCCAGCACAACACACACACACACACACACACACACACAGACACACACACACACACACACAGTAATTATAATTTCCAAGGCAACCACTGAGAAATTGGCTTCAAAATGAAATAAAAGATAATGAAAAGCTACACTAGAGAATATCTATTTAGCACAAAAGAAGGCATAAATGGAAGAATATATGGACAAAAAAGGCTGATGGAGAAAACAATTAACGAAATGGCATAGACCCTATCTTATTAGTAATTTAATTCCAACAGGGTAAACATTTTAATAAAAAGACAGAAATCGACAAAATGTATTACATGAAAACCCAAGAACATGATAAAACAATTTGCTGTCTACACAGGACACATTTTATTTTATTTTTATTTATTTATTTTTTTACAGGACACATTTTAGACTTAAAGACATCATCAAGTGGAAAAGCCAGGCACGGTGGCACTCACCTATAACCCTAGTGTACAGGAGGTAGAGGTGGGAGACTCAGGAGCTCAAGGCTGTCCTCGGCTACATAGCGAATTTGAGGGATTTTCTTCAATTACATGAGTCTTTGCCCCCTTCAAAAACAGAACACAAAAAAGAAAGAAAGGGGCTGGAGAGATAGCTTAGTGGTTAAGGTGTTTGCCTGCAAACCCAAAGGACCCAGGTTCAATTCCCCAGGACCCATGTAAGCCAGATGCACAAGGTGGCACAGGTGTCTGGAGTTTGTTTACAGTGGCTGGAGGCCCTGGTGTGTCCATTCTTTCTTTCAAATAAAAAAATAAATACAAATAAAATATTTTTAATTTTTATTTATTTATTTGAGAGTGACACACAGACAGAAGGAGGCAGAGAGAGAATGGGCGCACCAGGGCCTCCAGCCACTGCAAATGAACTACAGATGCGTGCATCCCCTTGTGCATCTGGCTAACGTGGGTCCTGGGGAATTGAGCCTCGAACTGGAGTCCTTAGGCTTCACAGGCAAGCCATCTCTCCATCCCCAAATAAAATATTTTTTAAAAAAAAGAAAGAAAAAAGGTAGAAAGGAAAAGATTAGGAAAAAAGGTATCTTGGGCTGGAGAGATGGCTCAGTGGTTAAGGTATTTGCCTGTAAGGCCAAAGAACCCCAGTTTGATTCACCAGGACCCATATAAACCAGATGCACAAGGTGGCACATGTGTCTGGAAGTCTCTATCTACCTCTCTCTCTCTGTGTCTGTCACTCTCAAATAAATAAATAAAACTAAAAAATTTTAAAAAGATATTCTATGCAAGTGGTAATGAAGAAAAGCATTGAAGTGTTTTTAAAATATCAGGACTGGGGAAATGGCTCAGCCTTCAAAGGTGCTGGCTTGCAAAATCTGCAGGCCTGGGTTGGTCTGGGTTTGATTCCCCAGTACCCACGTAAAGCCAGATGCACAAAGTGGCACATGCATCTAGAGTGTTTGCAGTGGCAAGAGGACCTCACATGCTTATAGTCTCTCTCTCTCCCTCTCTCAAATAAATAAATAAATCACATATTTTTAAAAAATCAGACAGCGTAAGCTTTAAGGCAAAAAATGTGTCTGGGGAAAGGTGGTAGACTGCTTGCTAGCATTCCCAAAGCCTTGTGTTCAGTCACTGAAAAAAGGACAAAAATTGTTCCTGTGGATGAAGAAGGACATTTTATAATGATGAAAGGGACAATCTGTCAGGAAATTATAGCAATCATAAACATCCATGTATTCGGTAACAGACCTCCAAAATACAAAAAGTAAAATAACAAATGCTAAGAAAAACAGTTCAGCAATGACAGTTGCAGACCTCAAGGTCTTATTTTATTGTCTTCGTTTGTTTGTTTGTTTTTTCGAGTAGGGTCTCACTGTAGCCCAGGCTAACTTGGAATTCACTATGTAGTCTCAGGCTGGCCTCGAACTCACAATGATCCTCCTATATCTCCCTCCTGAGTGCTGGAATTAAAGGTGTGCAACTCCATGCCCAACTCTTTTTTTAAAAAAATATTTTATTTATTTATTTATTGGAGAAAGAGAGAGAGAGAAGCAAATGGAATGGGCATCTAGCCCTTGCAAACAAACTCCAGACACCTGTGCCACCTTGTGCATCTGGCTTGTGTGGGTACTGGGGAATCAAACCTAGGTGCTTTGACTTCGCAGGCAAGTGCCTTAACCTTGGCCATCTCTCCAGCCTCCTCTTTTTTTCTTAGTATTGAAAAATTTTCATTTGACATTATTTTTGTTGTTTTCTTCTTTGAAGTAGGATCTTACTGTGTAGCCCAGGCTCACCTCAGACTCACTGTGGACCAGACTTGTCTCAGATTTACAATCCTCTTACCTCAGCCTCCTGAATGTTGTGACTACAGGCATGTGCCACCATGCCTGGCTTTAAGGACTCCTTCTCAGTGATGGATACAGTTAGAAGACAAAGGATCAGTAAATTAAATTAAATAAAGACTTGGGTAACATGTAAACCAGCTAGGTTCTACAGACATGGATAGTAACATGTAAACCAGCTAGGTTCTACAGACATGGATAATAACATGTAACCCAGCTAGGCTCTACAGACCTGGATAGTAACATGTAACCCAGCTGGGCTCTGCAGACATGGATAGAACCCTCTGCCCCACAACAGAAGGTTCTTCTATGTGTGCATCAAGCATTATCCAAAAGACCATATGCCAGGCTGCAAAACAAGTCTCACTAAATTGAAAAGGATTAAAGTCATACAGAGTATGTTCTCTGGCTACCATGAAGTCAAAGTTAGGAAATTTGGGACAGTTCACAAATATGTGGAAAAGAAATTGACTCCTAAATATTCACAGAAGGCACAAGCATAATTAGAAATTATTTTGAGATGAATGAAAATATGACATTCTAAGCCTACAAGATTTATAACTGTGAATGCCTATATTAAAAAAATAAAAAAGAAGAAAGCTCTTAAGTCAATAATCTTCGACTGTAAGAAACTAGCAGAACAGCAAACTAAACCCAAAGCAAGCAGAAGGAAAGAAGTAATAAAGATTAGAACAGGAAAAAAAAAAATGAAATAGTGAATAAAAGGTCATGTATTGTATGACTCCATTTATATGCAGTACCCAGAATATGCAAATCCACAAGGCAGAAAGTAGATCAGTCCTTTCCAGGGCCGAGAGGAGGAGGAATGAAGTGACTGCTAATGGGTTTCTTTCTGGAGTGATGAACATGTTCTGAAATTCGAGAGTGGGGAAGGTTGCACGACTCTGAATGTACTAAAACCCACTGGGTTGTAAACTTTAAAAGCATGACCTTTGTGGTTTGTGAATTGTATTTCAATAATGGTGTTAACACACACACACAAAATTTAGCGGGATTAATTAGCAAAAGGGGTTGTATTGGGGTGCCTGCAGGCTTAAGGGTCGAGCATGGCATTAATGGACAGACAGAGTCCCCAGGTAGGTAGGGAAGAGGACTTGGTTTTCACCTAAGAGCAGTCACTGTGGGGCAGCTGCATGCCAGGGCTGACTTGAACGTGAGTTCACTGTGACACTAGCAAGGCTGACAGACAGGAGCAGGGGATCAGGAGAGGACCTGGGGAGGTAGCAATAGTAGCCAAGGCACAAAGAGCTGCATCTCAGGGAGGTTCAGAGCTCAAGGTCACTGCTAGATGGAAACCGAGCTGGGAGCCTGTGGTAGGTACGAAGCCTTGCTCTGCCTGACCGCTGGTGTGAATGCTGGAGGGGTCAGGGGGTGCAGCAGGGCAAGGTGCGTCACCTGATCCAGGCTCTTCTGTGCCTGTGGCTGCCCCCGGCGGGGTGGGGGCTGTAGAGACGGAGTAGACCGGGAATTCATCGTCAAGGCATTGGGGAACCTCACAGAAGTGAGGACGATGTGACCGCCAGGCCCTAGAAGGCTCCAGAAGCTGGGAGCCATCTCCTGCCTGGCATCTACGTTAAAGACTACTGGCTCCCTGCTTCTTAGAATGATTTAGGGGGTTGGAGAGATGGCTCAGCAGTGAAGACACTTGCTTGCAGAGCCTAACAACCTAGATTCTATTCCCCAGTACTCACGTAAAGCCAGACATATGAAGAGGCACATACATCTGGAGTTTATTTGCAGTGGCTGGAGACCCTGACATTCCCGTTGTCTCTGTCTCTCCCTCTTTCTTTTTTTCCTCTCTTTCTCTCTGCTTGTAAAGAAATAAAAATATTTTAAAAGCAAATAAAAATATTTACTTATTTATTTGCAAGGAGGGAGAGAGAGAGAGAGAGAGAGAGGGAGGGAGGGAGGGAGGGAGGGAGAGAGAATGGGTGCACCAGGGCCTCCTGCATCTGCAAATAAACTTTAGACACAAGACATGTAGTAGCGCATGCCTTTAATCCCAGCACTTAGGAGGCAGAGGTAGGAGGATCACTGCAAGTTCAAGCTCCCCCACCCCCCGAGACTACACAGTGAATTCCGGGCCAGTCTGGGCTAGATCAAGACCCTACCTTGAAAAACCAAAATAAAATAAAATAAACTCCAAACACATGTGCCACCTTGTGCATCTGGCTTTGTATGGGCACTGGAGAATTGAACCTGGGCCATTAGGCTTTGCAAGCAAGTCATCTCTTTAGCCCTGGAACAGCAGCTGAGTGAGGCTGTCTCAATGCATTCCCCAGGCCTCTCCCCTCCCACTGAGTTACCCCCAACCCTGAATTCCCCAGGTTCTAACTGGAGAGACCTGCCAGTGCAGCCCGGGTGCACTCTGTGGACAAGTCAGCAGGCCTGAGGGGGCTGGTCACAGTGTGAGCCCCGGGCTTCTGGAGTCACACCAGCTGGTGGCTAGGCCAGCACACAGGATACCAGGTTGCCTTATTTTCAAAGTCCTCTGAGTTGTTCTATCACAGATTTGCAGACACAGCCTTGTGACTGTCATCTCCCCACACCCCCCGCCTTTTTTTTTTTTTTTTTGGTTTTTCAAGGCAGGGTCTAACTCTGGCCCACGCTGACCTGGAATTCACTATGTAGTCCCAGGGTGGCCTCAAACTCATGGTGATCCTCCTACCTCTGCCTCCAAGTGCTGGGATTAAAGGCGTACGCCATCACTCCTGGCCATCTCTTCCCTTTTTGCCTTCATTTTCAGCCCTTAAACTGGGGAGGGAACATTCTAGAATTTAGAAAAGTATTACTGCTTTTGTGAATTCTGTTCCCCCAAGAAAAGGAAGGCCTGGCCTATGCACTCCTGAGAAACTTGCTGAGAAAGATCTCAGTTACTGTCCTTGTCTCTTTTTCACCTGCTGGTTGAAACTCTGGTAATGATTCAGGTGCCCTAAGCCCTGGTGATCTTGGAATGAATAGGCTTGTGATCTGGTACCAAAGGGGACTGGAAGAGTCTGTGAAGTCCAGTAGGAGGGTCGGGTGAGGGACACCTGCCCACGTTACCCAGTGGTTTCCAGGTTTCCAGCTCTGGCCCACCCTTCCTGTTTCAGCAGCTGTCAGCCCTGCGTGCTGTGCCCCCCCTTTCTGCGGAGACACTGCGGTCAGGAGGCTGTGCTGGGCCAGGCTCTTCTTGCTGTGGGGTGGCATCTCCAGCCCCGAGCAGCGTGATTGATCTTGGTTTGGGCTTTCTCTCTTGTTGGGAGAAGCAAATCACCAAAGTCCTCCAGTCAGTCACTGCTCTCCACCCGAGGGGGACCAGGATGGCCTGAATACAGATGCGGGTTCTGAGGCGCTTCTCACTTTGAATTCCTGCAGCATTTGTAAGGCGGCCATGCAGTTTGCTGTCTTATTATTCATGGCCCAATGCTGTTGCCTTTCTAGAATGTTGCCTCCAATACTAATTGCCAGCCGTGTGCACAGACCTCGTGTCGACTAGCATAGTCCCCCACCTCTGCATTTAATTTGCTGCCACCAAGTGAAGCGAGTGAGACAGACTGGGTTAGAGGTATCTCATAGTTGATACAGCCTCAGGTTGGCTGGGCAGGGAGGGGTGTGAGTACGGGTAACTTTCCCCCTTCTCAGTCAGGTAGCTAGTAAGAGCTGCAACGAACAGACCGGCTTCTGATCGCACCTTCCACACACTGGGCCACTGTTTGCTGTTTATTTTAGGCGAAGATTGTGTCATCTTCTTCATTATCTTTCCTGTCTATTATCCATCCGGTTGTCGGCCTACTTACTCCTCCATCATGTTTCTTGTAGAATTGAGGATGCCTAGCAAATATATATCTCTCAGGGCTGGAGAGGTGGCTTAGTGGTTAAGGTGCTTGCCTGTGAACCCTAAGGTCCCAGGTTCAGCTCCCCAGAATCCACATAAGCCAGATGCACAAGGTGGCACATGGGTCTGGAGCTTGTCTGCAGTGGCTGGAGGTCCTGATGCGCCCATTCTCTCTCTTTCTCTTTTAAATAAATACAAATAAAATCTAAAAAATGTTAAGAAAAGAATATATATTTCTCCACGTGTCTTGTATATATAAGAAATGTAGACATATATATTTATAATAAATGAAAGTTGGTGCTATATACCAAACCTATATGTAGATAATTTACATATGTGTGTGTATAGGTATATTTATACTATACCTGGGCATATGATGATAGCAGGTTGCACTTTGAATGTGAGGGGTGATGGCAGTATCAGGGGAGTTCGTGAGGGTATTCTGAGTGGAGAGCACCTGACGCCATAGCAAGCACTCTGCAGGGCTGATAGAGGTAGCATGACATGTTGACCATGGACGTGTGTTGTCATAAAATTCCCCTAGATGCCAGCTGGAGTGATTTTTCAGGGAAAGAAGAGGTGGGGGAAATGTGTCTGGAGGGACACAGGGTACACACTAGGAATTTCTGACTGGTCAGTCACCAATTTGCTTCCAAAATATTCACCAAATGCCTATTGTGTAGCTAGAAGTATACCAAATATATCTCCCACTGCTTGAGTCCCAGTTTAATGTTACCTTCACATTGTATTTATTGGGCTGGAGAGACAGCTGATTGGTTAAGGCATTTGCCTGCAGATAGGCGCCCTCTTGTTTTGTCATTGCAAATGCCAGATTAGCTGGCCGACAAACCTGAGATCCTCCTGACTCTGCCTCCTACTGCTGTAGGCACATTAGGATTACAGACCCATCCACTACTTGTTTTCAGGATTTACGTGGGTTTGGGGGATCTGAACTGTAGTAGTCAGGCTTGGATGCAAGTACCTTTAACCACTGAGTCATCTCCCCAAGCTCACTTTTTAAAAAATATTTATTTATTTGAGAGAGAGAAAGAGACAGAGACAGACAGAGAGAGGGGGGGGGAGGGGGAGGGGGAGAGGGAGAGGGAGAGGGAGAGGGAGAGGGAGGGAGAATGGGTGTGCCAATGCCTCCAGCCATTGTAAATGAACACCAGATACATGTGTCCCCTTGTGCATCTGGCTTACGTGGGTCCTGGAGAATAGAACCGGGATCCTTTGGCTTTGCAGGCAAATGTCTTAACTGCTAAACCATCTGTCCGGCTCCACTCCCTCTTTTTTTTTTAAAGATGGTCTCACTGTGTAGCCCAGTCTGTCTCAAACTCAAGATGATCCTCGTACCACAGCCTCTCAAGTACCAGGATTATAGGGGTGTGCTGCCACACTTGGCTGTAATGTGACCCCCTTTCCTGCCTTCCTTCATTCCTTCTTTCCTTCCTTTCTTCCTTCTTTCCTTCCTTTCTTCTCTCCCTTTTCTCCCTCCCTCCCTCCTTTCCTTTCCTTCCTTCCTTCCTTCCTTCCTTCTTTCCTTCCTTTCTTCCTTCTTTTCTTTCTTCCTCCCCTCCCTTTTCTCCCTCCCTCCCTCCCTTCCTTTATTACCTTTCTTCCTTCCTTCCCTTTCCTTTCCTTTTTTCCTTCTTTCGTTCCCTTCCCCCTTCCTTCCTTCCTTCCCTTCTCCTTCCCTCCTCCCTCCCTTCTCCCTCCCTCCCTTCCTTCCTTTCTTCCAAGGATGGGCATGCCAGGGCCTCTAGCCACTGCAAACAGACTCCAGACACATGTACCACCATGTGCATCTGACTTACATGGGTTCTCAGGAATCAAACCTAGGTCTTTAGACTTCACAGGCAAGCACTTTAACTGCTGAGCCATCTCTCCAGCCCTAATGTCACTTTAAGAAAATAAATTTTTGTGTTTATTTATTTGAGAGCAACAGAGAGAGAAAAAGGCAGAGAGAGAAAGAGAGAATGGGTGTGCCAGGGCCTCGAGCCACTGCAAATGAACCCCAGATGCGTGTGCCCCTTGTGCATCTAGCTAATGTGGGTCCTGGGGAATCAAACCTGGGTCCTTTGGCTTTGCAGGCAAACACTTTAACCACTAAGCCATTCCTGCAGCTCCTAATGTCACTTTTTTAAAGTACATTCCTACACTTCATGTACATTGGCACTTACATTAATATAGCCCTGAACTTCTTGGCTGTAGCCCTAATTGCAGCTTGTCTTGACTTATTTGTTGATGTTTCTTTGTGTAGTGTCCCCCCACTCTCTGAGATAAGAATTTCAGGATGCAGGGACAACACCTGCCTTGTTTATCATTGTCTTCTCTGTCCTAGAATAGGGTTTGACGTGCAGCAGGTGCTCAATATTTGTGCAGTGGATGAAGGAAAGAATAAACAGGGTGAGAAGATGAGGCAGATGGGCTGGCGTGATGTCGCAGTAGGTAAGGTGCCTGCTGTGCAAGCATGGAGATCTGTGGTCAGATGCCCACACCCACGTCACATGCCGGGCACGGTGGCAGCCTCCTGTCTTCCCAGCACTGGGCAGACAGAGACTAGGTAGGGCTTGCTGGCTAGTGATTCTAGCTAAATTGGTGGGCTCTAGGTTCAGCAAGATATCCTGTATTTAAGCACAAGGTAGCTCGCTCTCTACACGCACACACACATTGCATACATACACACGTGATCCCATACACACTGCGCACATGCAGAAACAAAAGAAGCAGATGCATGCAGTGTCCAGTAGAAGTTAGGTGGCTTCGTATTGATGGTAAAAGACAAGTGAGACATTAAGGGAATTTTGGGGGAGACAGAGGTATCTTCCAGGAAGGAATGACCAGGGCTGGTTCCTGAAGGAGGAGGTGGACAGGACAGACACCCTAGACCCTGCTAGCTATCAGGAGCAAAGGCAGGAGGTGAACTAGAGGGGAGAAGAGCCAAAACCCAGTGAAGGCTCTGAGGCCGGAGCTGGGGAAGAGTCCCTGAGCCAGGAAGTGGGGTGGAGCAGGGCCGGAGTTGTCCCATCAGGCTTGGGGGGGGGAGGTAGCAGGTTTGTGAGTGGAGCCGAGGAGGGTGGACAGCCTCTGGCTAGCAACGTGAGGTGGGGACAAGCTGGGGGACTGTGGGAAACTGTGCTTGTATCTGTACCTCAGGAGAACGCTTAGTCTTTGCTAGGACTTGGTTTACATGCTGCCTCCCACATGCCCACCAGCCTGAGACCATGGTCCAGAAGCCTTTAGCCCCAGTCACGCAGACACTGTCTCGCTGGCCTGGTGGGACCTCCTGTAGCGAGTGCATCTATTAACACCATCACCAGTGCGTTCTGACACTTAAAGTATACACTTTTCACACTTGCATTGTTTTATTATGAGCATGGCAAATGGTAAAATTCTTTTTATGCTTTTTTGCAGTTTGGGGTTTATTTTGCTCATTTTTCTCCTTTTAAGCTTTTGTTATTATTTGGGGGGGGGGCTTTTTGAGGTACCATCTTCTCTCTCTTGCCCAGGGTGACCTGGAGTTAGTCTCAGGGTGACCTTGAACTCATGGTGATCCTCCTATGTCTGCCTCCCAAGTGCTAGGATTAAAGGCCTGAGCCACCATGTCCAGCTCTTACCTTTTTTTTTTTTTTTTTGAGGTAGGGTCTTGCTCTGGCCCAGGCTGACCTGGAATTCACTATGCAGTCTCAGGGTGGTCTTTAACTCATATCGATCCTCCTACCTCTGCCTCCTGAGTGCTGGGATTAAAGGCGTGCGTCACTACGCCTGGCTTAAACTTTTTAAAGTACCTCAGTCACTAAGCTAGGGACTTTTTATCTACTTTGTGTATCAACAAATTACTGTATTTCATATATGAACCCCTTGTCTCATTCATTCCTTTTGCTTCCTTCTTGCAACTCTTACATGTGCACTGATCAAGTAGATTAGTATTTAATTTCCTATTCCATCTGACCAGAGTGTGAGGGCGCAACAGTGACAGCCCTGTTGCTGGCAATTTCTGCATCGTGGGATGACTGACAGGTGTGAACATACGCATGCTCCCCCAAGGGTTTCGGCCAGCGGTTCTCCTGTCAGCACATGAGGCTCCCTTCCTTCACATGTCCATGATGGGCACACTTACTCAGAAGACCAGACATGGTCGGAGGTGGGTGAGGAAACCTGAGTGTAGGACCTGAGAGATGGGCCGGGGTCTGGGATGGGCAGGGTTAAGCTGTGAGTCCCTGGAGGCATGGACGAATGGGGAAATGCTGAGGGAGGAGGTGACACGTGGCGACAGGATGCCACACCATTCCGGAATCACGGGAGAAGCTAGGGTGCGGGGATGCTCTGTGAGCCGTGTGGCTGCTGGAGAGCCAGAGCCTAGGAGGGACAGTGAGGCTCTGAAGCAGCCGCTGCCGTCCTAGCATCCCAGGGTCAGACTGCTGTTGGCCAGGCCTCAAAGGAAACTTAGGAAAGGAGCAGAAAGTTCTGCGCCGGGGCCCACCGCGCGTCCACCGAGACATCTCACTTACTTTGGTGTTCACGTGTATTCACACTCCTCTCTGGCTCTGTGCAGGTGATTTTCTCAAGGTTTATGATTGCAAATTAATTGAAGCAGGGGCTGGAGAGACCACTTAGTGGTTCAGGCACTTGCCTGTGAAGCCTAATAACCCAGGCATGATTCCCTGGTACCCACATAAGCCAGATGCCCAAGGCGGCACATGCATTTAGAGTTTGTTTGCAGTGGCTAGCTGGTGCACCCATTCTCTCTCTCTCTCTGTCTCTCTCTCATAAATAAACAAATGATTAAAAAAACTAACTGAAGCAAAAAGGGGGCTCTGTAGGCCTGGTGACTTGGGAACCAAAATAGTGGGTCAGGCTTGGTTGCATCCAGTGATTGACATTGTCTTTGGGAGTATTTATCCCTGTCTGTCTGCTCCCCTGAGCTTCGTTTGCAGACAGTGTGTTTCTAAGTGGCAGCCAGATGGCCCCTAGGCATAACCAAGTCAATGGTGTTCACACAGCTTGCTGTTGTAGACAAGGAGTGCATGGGTTTCTTGATAGTCCACAGAGACCTGTATGGTTAGCCTGGGTCATATACCCAGCCCTGAGCCAGTCCAGGGAGAAAGAGTCGATATCCTAATTGGTCCCTGCCCCTGAGGAAGAGGAAACAAATGCGTTTCTCTTACTTAGAAGGGCTGGGCACCATTACTTTGGCCAAAGAAAGACTTATTTTCAAAGAAAGTAATGCTGTGCAGGTAACATGTCCCTCACATACATCACATAGAGCCAGAAGCACTGCCCCTGCCTTTGCTTTGTTAAAGGTAGACTTGTTCCCTTAGTCCACAACCCTCAGCTTTCCAGACCCTGGATATGTGGGGATAAGGTCACCATCTGCTTTGTCATCCCATAGTTCTGGGGTGTACCAAGTGTGAGCATTTACACTCTTCACACCTTCCTGTCTGGGGCATCCTGGACTCACCCATGGAGCAGAGGTGGCCTTTGCACAGGGCCAGCTACCGTGTGCCCAGGGCAAGTAGCCTTTCACTTGTGAGCCTTCCCAGGCTGTTCAGATCGTGCCGGTTCCAAGCACCACTTGGCCTCCAGATCTCTGCATCCACAAATCTGATCCCCTCACTGTTGAGTTTTTTAAAAAATATTTTATTTATTCATTTCACAGAGAAAGAGGGAGAGAGAGAATGGGCACGTCAGGGCATCCAGCTACTGCAAACGAACTCCAGATGCATGTGCCCCTTTGTGCATCTGGCTAACGTGGGACCTGGGGAATTGAACCTGGGTCCTTTGGCTTTGCAGGCAAACGCCTTAAACACTAAGCCATCCCTCCAGCCCATCACTGTTGAGTTTTGAGTTTCTTCAAGATGCTTGGTTTGGTTCAAATATTGACCTGATTTTGGTGTCACCTGCAGTTTCTAAAGTGGTCCATCCAGTGGGACAGAGTGGCCTGGGCTGAGCCCTGGGAAAGACGCTTGTGTTGCTTCTGAGCTCAGCACAAATAGCCCGAGTCCCAGCCAGCTCCTAGCACAGCTGGTGTGTGGCAGCTGCATCCCACAAATGTAGGGAATTCCGTCACCTTCCCCACTTTGATGTCACCTATAGCATGTGCTGCACATCTCAGGATTTTTTTTTTTTTTTAAATTTTTATTAACATTTTCCATGATTATAAAATATATCCCATGGTAATTCCCTCCCTCCCCACCCCCACACTTTCCCGTTTGAAATTCCATTCTCAATCATATTACCTCCCCATTACAATCATTGTAATTACATATATACAATATCAACCTATTAAGTATCCTCCTCCCTTCCTTTCTCCACCCTTTATGTCTCCTTTTCAACTTACTGGCCTCTGCTACTAAGTATTTTCATTCTCACACAGAAGCCCAGTCATCTGTAGCTAGGATCCCCATATGAGGGAGAACATGTGGCGCTTGGCTTTCTGGGCCTGGGTTACCTGACTTAGTATAATACTTTCCAGGTCCATCCATTTTTCTGCAAATTTCATAACTTCATTTTTCTTTACCGCTGAGTAGAACTCCATTGTATAAATGTACCACATCTTCATTATCCACTCATCTGTTGAGGGACATCTAGGCTGGTTCCATTTCCCAGCTATTATAAATTGAGCAGCAATAAACATGGTTGAGCATGTACTTCTAAGGAAATGAGATGAATCCTTTGGATATATGCCTAGGAGTGCTATAGCTGGGTCATATGGTAGATCAATCTCTAGCTGCTTTAGGAACCTCCACACTGTTTTCCACAATGGCTGGACCAGATTGCATTCCCACCAGCAGTGCAGAAGGGTTCCTTTTTTTCCACATCCCCGCCAACATTTATGATCATTTGTTTTCATGATGGTGGCCAATCTGACAGGAGTGAGATGGAATCTCAATGTAGTTTTAATCTGCATTTCCCTGATGACTAGTGACGTAGAACATTTTTTTAGGTGCTTATATGCCATTCGTATTTCTTCCTTTGAGAACTCTCTATTTAGCTCCTTAGCCCATTTTTTGATTGGCCTGTTTGATTCCTTATTAGTTAACTTTTTGAGTTCTTTGTATATCCTAGATATTAATCCTTTATCAGATATATAGCTGGCGAAGATTTTTTCCCATTCTGTAGGTTGCCTCTTTGCTTTTTTCACTGTGTCCTTTGCGGTGCAAAATCTTTGTAATTTCATTAGGTCCCAGTGGTTAATCTGTGGTTTTATTGCCTGAGCAATTGGGGTTGTATTTAGAAAGTCTTTGCCAAGACCAATATGTTGGAGGGTTTCCCCTACTTTTTCCTCTAGCAGTTTCAAAGTTTCCGGTCTGATGTTAAGGTCTTTAATCCATTTGGACTTAATTCTTGTGCATGGCGAGAGAGAAGAATCTATTTTCATCCTTCTGCAGATATTTATCCAGTTTTCAAAACACCATTTGCTGAAGAGGCTGTCTCTTCTCCAATGAGTATTTTTGGCATTTTTATCGAATATCAGGTGGCTATAGCTACTTGGGCTTACATCTGGGTCCTCTATTCTGTTCCACTGATCTACATGTCTGTTTTTGTGCCATTACCATGCTGTTTTTGTTACTATGGCTCTGTAGTATAGGTTAAAATCAGGTATGGTGATACCACCAGCCTCTTTTTTGTTGCTCAGTATTATTTTAGATATTCGAGGTTTTTTATGATTCCAAATGAATTTTTGGATTGTTTTTTCTATTTCCATGAAGAAAGCCTTTGGAATTTTGATAGGGATTGCATTAAATGTGTAGATTGCTTTAGGTAAGATTGCCATTTTCACGATATTGATTCTTCCAAGCCAGGAACAAGGGATGTTTCTCCACTTTCTAGTGTCTTCTGCAATTTCTCGCTTGAGTGTCTTAAAGTTCTCATTGTATAGATTCTTTACTTCCTTAGTTAGGTTTATTCCAAGGTATTTTATTTTTTTTGATGCAATTGTGAATGGGAGTGATTCTCTGATTTCATCCTCTGTGTGTTTGTTGTTAGCATATATGAAGGCTACTGATTTCTGTGTATTTATTTTGTATCCTGCTACATTGCTGTAGGTTTTGATTAGCTCTAACAGCTTGCTAGTAGAGTCTTTAGGGTCCTTTATGTATAGAATCATGTCATCTGCAAATAGTGATAACTTGATTTCTTCCTTTCCAATTTGTATCCCTTTTATGTGTGTCTCTTGCCTTATTGCTATGGCTAAGACTTCCAAAACTATATTAAATAGAAGTGGAGACAGTGGACACCCTTGTCTTGTTCCTGATTTTAGTGGAAAAGCTTCCAGTTTTTCCCCATTTAGTAATATGTTGGCTGTAGGCTTGTCATAAATAGCCTTTATTATATTGAGATATGTTCCTTCTATTCCCAGTCTCTGTAGGACTTTTATCATGAAGGGATGTTGGATTTTGTCAAATGCTTTCTCTGCATCTAATGAGATGATCATGTGATTTTTGTCCTTCAACCCATTTATGTAATGTATTACATTTATAGATTTGCGTATGTTGAACCATCCCTGCATCTCTGGGATAAAGCCTACTTGGTCAGGGTGAATGATCTTTTTGATATACTCTTGTATTCTGTTTGCCAATATTTTGTTGAGAATTTTTGCATCTATGTTCATGAGGGAGATTGGTCTGTAATTTTCTTTTTTTGTTCTATCTTTGCCTGGTTTTGGTATCAGGGTGATGCTGGCCTCATAGAAGGAGTTTGGTAGGATTCCTTCTTTTTCTATTTCCTGGAAAAGCTTAAGAAGCAATGGTGTTAGCTCTTCCTTAAAAGTCTGGTAAAATTCAGCAGTGAATCCATCTGGGCCTGGGCTTTTTTTAGTTGGGAGATTATTGATAACTGCTCGGATCTCCATGTTTGTTATAGGTCTATTTAAGTGATTAATCTCATTTTGATTTAATTTAGGTAGGTCATATAGATCAAGGAAATCATCCATTTCTTTCAGATTTTCATACTTTGTGGAGTATATGCTTTTATAGTATGTCCCTATAATTTTTTGAATTTCTCTGGAATCTGTTGTGATGTTACCTTGTTCATCTCTGATTTTATTAATTTGTGTCTCTTCTCTCTTTCTTTTGGTCAGATTTGCTAAGGGTTTATCAATCTTGTTTATCCTTTCAAAGAACCAACTCTTTGTTTCATTAATTCTTTGGATTGTTCTTTTTGTTTCTATTTCATTAATTTCTGCCCTAATCTTTATTATTTCTTCCCGTCTACTAATTTTTGGTTTGCCTTGTTCTTCTTTTTCCAAGGCTTTAAGGCGAAGCATTAGGTCGTCTACTTGCGACCTTTCTAATTTCTTAATATAGGCACTTAAGGCTATAAATTTACCTCTTAGAACTGCCTTCATTGTGTCCCAGAGATTTTGGTATGTTGTGTTCTCATTATCATTTGACTCTATAAATTTTTTGATTTCCTTTTTGATTTCTTCATTGACCCACTCATCATTTAGTAGTGTATTGTTTAGCTTCCATGATTTTGTGTATGCTCTATAGCCTTTCTTGCTACTGATTTGTAGTTTAATTCCATTGTGGTCAGATAGAATGCAAGGAATTATTTCAATTTTCCTGAATTTGTTAAGATTTGCTTTGTGTCCTAATATATGGTCTATTTTAGAGAATGTTCCATGTGCTGCTGAAAAGAATGTATATTCTGCAGCCTTTGGATGAAATGTCCTGTATATATCTGTTAGGTCCATATCTTCTATGACCTCATTTAGTCCAGATGCCTCTCTGTTTATTCTTTCCCTGGATGACCTGTCAATTGATGAGAGTGGGGTGTTAAAGTCACCCACCACCACCGTGTTTGGTGTTATCTGTGACCTTAGTTCTAATAGTGATTGTTTGACGAATTTGGGAGCCCCCATGTTAGGTGCATATATGTTTAGGATTGTAATGTCCTCCTGTTGGAGTGTGCCCTTAATCAATATAAAGTGACCTTCCTTATCTTTTTTGACTAACTTCGGACTAAAGTCCACCCTGTCTGATATTAGGATAGCAACCCCTGCTTGTTTTCTAGGCCCATTTGCTTGAAACACCGTCTTCCAACCTTTCACCCTAAGATAATGTCTATCCTTTGTAGAAAGGTGAGTTTCTTGAAGACAACAAATTGTAGGATCCTGCTTTTTAACCCAGTCTGCAAATCTATGTCTTTTCGTTGGGGCATTGAGACCGTTGATATTAAGAGATATTATTGAAAGGTGTGTATTTATGTTTGCCATTTGTGTGTGTGTGTGTGTGTGTGTGTGTGTTACTTGTTCTACCTGTGCTCTCTTCTGTTAACTGGTATTTGAGTATGGCTGGTTTTTTCTAGGTTCCTTATATGTGTGCTTTTCCTTTTGTTCAGCATGGAGGATTCTATCAAGTATTTTCTGTAGAGCTGGTTTTGTCTTCAGATATTCCTTTAACCTGCTTTTGTCATGGAATGTCTTTATTTCTCCATCTATTTGGATGGATAACTTTGCAGGATAAAGTAACCTTGGTTGACAGTTGTTATCTTTCAGAACTTGGAATATATCACTCCAGGCCCTTCTGGCTTTAAAAGTTTGTGTTGAATAATCTGCTGTAATCCTGATGGGCTTGCTTTTGTAGGTAACTTGATTTTTCTCTCTAACTGCTTTCAATATTTTTTCTTTGGTTTGTGTGTTTGGAAGTTTGAGTATAATGTGGCGAGGAGAGTTTCTTTCTGGGTTTTGTCTGGCTGGGGTTCTAAAGGCTTCCTGTATCTGTATTGGCACCTCTTTCCCAATTTGGGGAAAATTTTCCTCTATGATTTTGTTGAAGATGCCTACTATGCCTCTGGAGTGGAATTCTTCTCCTTCTACTATGCCCTGAATTGTTATATTGGATCTTTTCATAGTGTCCCGAATATCTTGAAATTCCCACTCATACTTTTCTATAAGTTTGTCTTTCTCTTTGTTGGACTGCATTAGGTCTGCCACCTGATCTTCTAGCTTAGATATTCTGTCCTCTCCCTCATCCATCCTACTGGTGAGATTTTCTACAGAGTTTTTTATTTCATTAACTGTGTTCTTCATTGCTAGTAATTCTGACTGGTTTTTCTTTATTATTTCTATTTCTCTATTTATGTCTTGTATTGCCTTCTTTATTTCATTAAATTGGTGTCCTGCCTCTTCTTTGATTCCTTTGATTTCCTCTTTGATTTCTTCTTTGATTGTTTTCATGTGTTCTTTGACCTCTTTGAACATATTTATAATTATTCTTTTGAACTCTTTCTCAGGCATTTCCTCTAACTCTTTCTCACTGGAGGACATTTCTGATGCATTAATACTTTTAGGTGGATTTATATCGTCTTGCTTTTTAGTGTTTCTTGTGTTATAATGTATATATTTTTGCATCTTGGATTAAGTTAATGCTTGGATTTTCTAGCTAGCTGTGTATTCTTAGCTGTATCAATTGATTTGGTGTAAAATATTTTCAGGGTAGGACCTTAAGGTGTTAGGTGTGGCTCTTAAGACTCTCAGAGTATCTACAAAGATGTTCTTAGGGGTTGAGTTTCCCTGCTATAGGAGTATTCAAGCAGGCTGAGTGGAATAATATACTGGTAGATTCTAAAATTTAGCTAAACACTGTACCCATTCCATCAAAAACAGCCCCGAGTATGTATGCAAGAGTAGTTATTATAATGGCCAGATCCTCTATCAACAAAGAGGTTAAGATTTCTGGTCTGTTGAGGGATCCAAGTCAGCTTGTGACCAGGTGAGACCCTTCCCTGGTGCAATCCCAGTTACCTTGGGTGATTGTGGTCTCAGTCAAGTTGCTGCCTGGGTCGTCGGGCTGCTGTTCTGATTTCTGGAGCTGGGCACTTGCTTTTCCTACGGGGCAAACTGAGCCGCTGCCGCCGCCTCTGCAGCTGTTGTAGGTGCCACCGCCGGAGCCCCCACCACTGCTGAAGCTGCCGTTGTCGTGTCCACCGCTGCTGCTCACCCCGAAGCCGCTGCTCTCCTGGGTCCGCTGCTGCTGGGGCCACTGGTACCGGTGCTGGAGCCGCTGAAGTTGCTGCCAAATTCTGCTCCTGCTTGGGTCCCGCCGTCAGCCCAAGTTGGCGCGGCCGGGTCCCGGGCCGCTGCTGTGTTCGCTGGAGCTGGGTTCAGGCGGCAGGGGAGGGGAGGGAGCCGCGGCTGTTCTGGTTGTATCGTGTGCTTTTACCTCGCGGTCTGCTCCTCCCTCCGTTGCTCGCTGCCACTCTCCCCTCACGTTTCCCGAGTTGCGGAGAGCGCGGTGTGAGGGGAAAATCCCGCACCTGGCTTGTCCTGCGGCTCGAGCCGAGAGTCCGGCGGTTTTCTGCCGCTCCGCAGTTGCGGCGGGTAGCTGAGCCGCCCCGGAGCCGCTGTTCCCGGCTGTGCAGGCTCTGGATGCTCTATAACTCTTCCACTTCTCCGCTGCCGCCTCAACTTCCTATACACCTCACTTTTTAGTAAAAGTGTGTATTTTGCTGAGTTTTTTTTGGTCTTTCCCCCCCCAGGCTGTTTTGGCGTGGTACCTACGCCGCCATCTTAACCGGAAGTCAGGATTTTTTTTTTTTAAGTCTCCTTTTTGTATTATTCA